>NC_081518.1:33930166-34299541 GCF_030273125.1 Centropristis striata
CAGCGTGGAAGCATCTTAAACTTGTCATAATTTTGGATCAGATGAAATATGTATCTGTGTCTGTGGTCCTGCATGTGGTTAATATTTACAGACGGCTTCTTTCATGTGAATCCAGATTTGCACTGTTGTTGATTCACCAATGGACAAAAGAGTCTCCAAGTACATGCTTAGTGTGTGTGAAACATAAAGTCAGAGTGCAGGGTCAACTGCAGGATATTATGGCGCATTGCAGTACTACAGCATTTGAGGAACCAACAGGAAGAGGCTCCTCACCCAGTTCAGCAGTGGAAATGTCACAGTCGCTAAACCTCCTTCTTCTTCTCCGGTCACACATGGTGAAACTCTTTCCCAGTCACAACTGCTTGAAATTTATAACAAATGCTTAAAGCTTCAAAGTAAACGCATGTATATCGGTCTGATACAGCGAAATGTTGAGCTTTAACCAATACTCTTATGTCAATGATGCAACAATGCTCATGGTGAGTGACAGTCAATTATCGCCTGACTCTGCAGTTCTCCTCAGTTCTACACAAGCAGCAACCTCCCGGCCTGAAAAAGTAAAGCCAATGTGGCAGTGCCTTACACATGCATTATTTCTAATTACCAGCAGGGGGCAACTGCAAAAAGTCAATCGGAAAATGTTCCTACTCCCGACTTGATTGATTACTCCAGGAAACATTTAGCTAATGAGTTAACGGTCCAAATCGACAGTTTAAAGCCTTTTTCAATACAGTATGATGCCCATTTTGTAAATTATTGTCCCATTTAGTGTAAGAAGCCGCTGGTGGACTTAATAGAGCATTTGGAAGCTTAAGGAAACAGATATTTCCATCATGTGTTGGTGAAGACCAAAAACAGAGCTAAAAGAAAGAAAACTTTGGCTAATGTCATTGCGAATGTGAATGCTAATGTCACTCTGTAACTGCTGAATGTGTGAATGTACAAATGTTTCATAAAAAGTTTTTCCTGATTGACTTAAAAAGTGAATATACATCAGTGATATGTTTCACAGCTTATGGCCAAAATTCTTGCAAATTACTTATTGTGATTACATTTTCAGTTTTCCATTTCACAGTTTTATTCCCACAACCTTAGAAATCTTAGTGTGCAGCACTGATGCAGTAAAGCAACTTACTGAGCTTGGAGCTACATTAATCTGACACAAGCTCCTCATAGGTCCTATTACGGATGTAACGATTCTCCAGGTGTACGGTTCGGTTGGACCTTGAACCACGGTTCTGTTCATACCTCGAGTAAGAAACAACTGGGAAAACATTTTCTAGATCAACCACAAGAACACTAATGTACACTCAGGTATATTTATTTCTTACATTTTCTTAATATAAATTAACTTAATAATGAGGACAATCCAACACATAGAGAAACAATCCACAAAATCAAAAATAATTACATTATAATGTGACAGACTGTCTGTGACCAAGGCAATACTTGCACATTCAGTCTCTGTAGAATAAACAGACAGATATTATCAATCTATATTTCACCTAAAAGTGATGATGGAGAGGGCAGCGTCACACGCTACACCCAGTGGCAGTGGATGGTGGGTTGTGCATGTCAATTCTGTTGGCAGATAATATGGACAAAGACCCATGGCTAACTTTTCAATATACAGGTTACAGATCTTTCTTTAACAGTAATATGCTTACCCTCCCTTCTTACTGCTCCCCCTGAGCTCTCTGTATGTCTGCAGTGTCTGAAAGATGGCTATGGCCACATTTACATTGGAAATATTTTCGTGCATTCAGGAGAATGCAGAACCGTAACACGAGATCCATGTACGCTGCGTCACAGTTTTACAGTCTGGTTTCAAAGCCGTTACACCCCTAGATCCTTTACATACATTGTGCTAAATGAAAAGTGGGTGATATTTCTGTTGCTCGTTTGTAACCAGATAAAGTGGTAACAGGTCTTTCCATTTCCTTTGAACACTGAATCGCTTACGGGGCCCTTGAGTGACACCCAGGACACACTGATGGTAGATACTGACATGGTTTTAGGACATTTCACAGCCTGTAAAATCCGCATCCATCTGTGAGCAATTGTGATTATTATTACACAACATTTATCTGGGATCTGCAGGCAAAGCTGTAACCTCACAAGCACAGATGATTGCACATTTACTGTGGATACACACACAGGTGCAAGTGGGCACACAGCCACACTAACCCGCAGCTACAAACACTCGAAAACACACATATTCCAGCAGAAAGTGTCATCAACCGTTCAGCCTCTCTTCTGTCTCGTTCCCTTTATAGAAGCTGTTTGGTGGAGAGGCCCAAAATTCGATCATGCATTTTCTCTTGACTGAAGCCCTCCATATTTAGAGAGTCTATTTGTGGCAGTGTGTCTCCACAGTTGCCTTTGCCATGCCCCGAGGAGAGAGAGAGGCGGACTAATAAACCTCCCGGAGTATGCCTCGCTTAGTTTCCAAACTGCAGCAGAACTGGCACTCACCGCCTGCAGTGCACAACAGTGCATGACCACACTGATAAAGTGGAATAGGCACAGTGCTGATGGTCGACATGACTGGAGGAATAGATAGTCTGACCGTTGCAGTTTGTCATAGTCTCTCATTCTTTCTGTGTCATAGCCTTGGGTTGAACGCCATCAGCTCTGTTTTAGCCTTTAAGAGATATTCAGCACTTGTGTTAAACTTTTCTTTCATAGAATTTATTTTCCAATTTGTGCCCAGTAGAAAGAGAAATGATGAAAATGATATATATATATATATATATATATATATATATATATATATATATATATATATTTTTTTTTTTTTTTTTTTTTTTTTTTATTTATTTATTTATTTTTTTAAATTATTATTTTTATTTTATTTTGTTAAAAAACCATTCCTGACAGACATTGGCATTGATTTGTATAATCTATCAACAAAAATATTACCATGAACAAACATGATCATCTCCTGTCCCCCTAAATAATTAATAATATGCTGATGAGTAAGAGTTAACAATAGTTTTTTAAACAGTGCATGGTGTAACTAATATGGGTCTATAATTAGATTATTTCTTGGGGCATGCTAGATTAATCTTTCATTTCACTCTCTTCCTTCAGGGTCATTTCTTTCTATTGTGAGACTGAATTTTAAATACTATATAGAGCACTGCATGTATTATAATCCATGTTCTAAATTATGCTGAGGAAGAACATCATTCACTGGCGGAGATTAACCTTTTAACTTGAACCCATTTCAACAGCCATGTCAAACTATACCACAAATTAAGAGTCGCTGACAGTTCACATTGTCACTTTTCTTCTTTTTTTTCAGAAATGAAGGATAACCTCGACATATCACAGATCAACATCTATTCTCAGCTGATCAACAATTACTTATATATGCATATATAGCAGTATAGATGATCAAGTGAGGGCATGAAACACTTTATACCAGCGAGCTGTGCTAAGACTGAGGTGTAAGTCTCGCAGTTTCTTAAACCTACTGCTGTGTTGTCAGGCTGTTGATAAATCTGAGGTTTGTCCTGAAGTCAGCAGGATTTTTTTACTGACACTAGAGGTCGCTGTTTATCAGGTTGAGGTTGCTAAAGGCAGCCAAACTGAGGTTTAACCCTCTGGTGTTCATCTATTTATTGAAAATATGCATGTTTTATGAACAGTAATAACTTTATTTATATATGATATGTAGACAAGCTGAGAAAGCCAGTTAAAGTGCAATCATAGGAGCTTTCACAGTGTGCCATTTGTGTTTCTGGACCATTTTTAAATTGTGAATTTTCTTTCTACAATGAAAACTATTACTATTTTTAATTTACATGAAAATAGACTGTAGTTTTATTTTATTTTTTTCTGCTGTTTTTGTGTGTATAAATGGTAAAAATAAATAGGTGCATTTCCATAGACACCTGTGTCTTCTGTTTGTATTTTCCATTCCTGGCAGCTTTCTTAATTAAAATAAAATGCAAAATCTGACTGATAGCCAAGTTTGTGTCGAGAAAAAGAAGCCATGCATGTGATGTAAGGACAGACAGAAAGACGCTAAACAGAGACAAAAATGAATGCATAGGAAGTTGACAAATTTGAACCAAAATCAGTGTGTGGCAGAAGTGGAGTCAACGGCACTGATATATTATTAATATTATAATTGTTAAGAAATGTCCTACCATATGCAGTGTCATGTAGGTGACACATTTGCCAAATATATACAGTAAATACAGGCAAAGAAGACAAGACGCTGTTGTTGTTGATGTTTAAGAGGGAGTATGGGTAATGAGACAGGAACAATAAGGAAAGTGGTAATGTTACAATATAAATATTTACAAGTAAATACTTTGGGAAATCACAATGTAATGTAATTACTGTAAATATAATGTACATTATTGGTGTTGTAGGGGAACAGAACATGAAGTTAAATATGCATTTTTTAGCTGTATATTATTTTAAAATACTGGAACAATAATTATTGTAAAAACTCTAGTCATCTCCAGTTCAACTTGGATCAACATAACAGTAACACAGCATTATATCACAAGTAAATGGCTTACCAAGGTAACATTTTGCTCCTGGTAATTGCTCTGCCCCTTTATAATAATACATAATAATATAATGGATAATAACATAATAATCTTTATTTATAGTGCACTATTCAAAACACATGTTACAAAGTGCTTTTGGATACTCCAAATTGTTAATACGTTTGATATAATTTAATTTATAATTTATAACATAGTTCTCAACTCAGTACGTACAGCGCTAAGTTAACACTTATACCTCACTGCACTAAATCAGTAGACTCTAACTCAGTTAAAGAGGCACTGGTAAAAAAGTGAGTTATTCACTTACTGATTTAAATGAAATCACAACTTAAAACCTGATCTCAGTTATAGTAGTAGACTGCATGCATATATATATATATATATATATATATATCCTTCAAAGCCCTCAAAGCTATTAGCAGACACAGATTCATTCAACTCACACAAATCAACAAGTGACAGAACAACCAGGAAGTTGGTTAAGTCCTCCAGACTGTCCCTGCTCACTGTGACATCAACAGTAACACAACTGCTTTAGTGTAGAGGCAAACCGAGCGATAACACCAACCACTGCACTCCAAGAAGTGAAATGCTCAATCTTAGGTTAGCGTCACTGTGAGCCTATTTAGCATAAGAAGCAGCAGTCGGGACCGATATAACGTTGAGTAATGATTTTATACAGTCTATGGTATTGATGCTGCGTAAGGCCGCGTAACACCATGAATATAACGTGATAATCAATCACATAAATAAAACTCACCGTCTAAACGTTGCCACTGTGTTTCTGCAGCGTCCTGGGTCACAGCTGCACGTTAGCAAAATGGAGGGCACGTCCTCCATGACCTGCGGCAGGTGAAAGGTCATCATGTGACGTTTACTAACTGACATCAGCCAGGTCGTTTTAATCATAAAATATATCTTGATGAATGCCACAGGCAGGCCTTCACAACAAATACAATTATTAAAATAAAATAAAATAATCCTTGCTAAAAGGGCACTTTGGACATAAAGGGGCATGTGCCTGTTCGATTTTGGAGATGTATGTAAGCTAAGAAGCCTACATACATCTCCAAAATCATATGAGGCAACGAGGCCAGCTCTACGCTGGGGCAAGAGGGGGCCGAGCCCCCTTAAATAAATATCTTGCCCCCTCAAATCAAAATTTTAGAATTTGAGAAAGCACATTTTAATATACTCACAAAATTAATATACGTTACAATTTGACAAAATTATCTGCAGTAGCGGAAAAATCCCCCGAAAAAGGGACACACGATCCACGATTATTAGTTGAAATCAGGATGAAGCAGGGCTGGACTGGGACAAAAATCAGCCCTGGCATTTTTGCCCCAACCGGCCCACCACAACTGATAACTCACCAAGTATCTCCTAACCATGTAGATATCTGAACTATAAAACTCCACACTACACTACATTTAGGCTACATAAGATGGCCCTCATCCTAAAGTGTCAAAACACAGGAAGTCAGAATAGATAAGTTTCACTTTTTAATATAAATGCAATAACATGCAGCACAACAAAGCAAGATAATAGGCCTGCAGGAAAAAAGATAAAGAACACACAGTACTGTAAAAGTACAGTTGAAACTCCATGCTCACTTTAAAATGGTGTTCTGCTAATGCCCAAGAAACAAATGTTTACATATCTAAAAAGATCCCTTTGGCTGAGCAAATTAGACTGCAGAGACAGAAATGTCCTACTAGCAAATGTAACACTTTCACACTAAAATCATAATTTTCACGTCCAACTGCTCGTCTGTTTATCAACTCCAAATCTATCAACAACTGTTTAAGCTAGCACCGACAACAGAAAGCAAATCAGCTTCAAACAATAACAGAACTGACCAACATGAAATTATGAGGCACTAGAATGTTAAACTGGTAACAACAGCTAGCCTAGCCTAGCATGTTGCTGTGCCAGTCAATGAACTTCAACCAATTAAGTCATTAAAGTCCATAACTGTTAAACTTCATTAAAAGTTCAGACGTGCTAAACATGGTGGAGGCAGGAGAAACTTCCCTCTCTTCCTGCTCTTGCCCCCTGGCTGCGCGCGCACCTGTTACTGTTCGTAAACAAGACACCATCTTTACACGATACACTGTGTTCAAAAAGTTATCAAGCTGACAAAATAAAGTTATTAACCTGACTTCATGATATTTGAGCCAGGTTGAGAACTCTTTATAGCTTCTTACCGCATGTTGCCGGGTGCTGCCATCTTTCCACCTCTCTCTCCTAACTCCCTATATACTAAAGGTTAATTCCTCCATCATCACCTGGCGGCGCCGTGCTGAGTCAGCTCCAGCTGCTGCAGCACCAAACATTTCAGATAGTTTGGCGCCTTTTGCAGCATCTGCCTGAAGGGCTTGTCGTTTGTTTTTCTCGTAATTTCTCCGCTACTTCTATGCGTTTCTCTTACATTTTTATTTTCTGGCTGTGATTGATTGATTGACAGCCGATGGGCCCAAGGAGGAGGGCTCTCGGCCCTCCCTCTACCTGATTATTATTGACCATTGGCCAATGAGACTGTCGGCCGTGACATGACTCGCTGATTGACAGCAGAAGGGGCCAAGGAGGAGGGGGCCTTAGCCATCGGCCCTCCCTCTACCTGTTTTATTGGCCATTGGGCAATCAGTCAACCAAAAAATATATTAAATTAAAAAAATATATTTTTTTGTTTTGTTTTTTCAAGTCGTTCCTCATATGCCAGATGGCCAGTCCAGCCCTGGGATGAAGGATGTCTTATTTTATTTTATTCATTTATTTTATTTTATTTTTATTTTTTAGTTTCCCCGCCCTGAGGGATTGCCACCTTATTGTGGTCAGTGGGTTTGCATGCCTCAGTGACCTTAAGAGCTAAACCAGCAGGAGCCTAGTCTTCAGGTGGGGCACCCAAGTTGGACAGGTCTGAAGGTAGTGGCCTGACAAAGTACAACCCACTTCTCCAGGTTGGGGTTGGACACATAGACCAATGAAGAAAGCACCGTTACTATAAGCACAGAAAAAAAGTTCTGGAGCATGATGTCTACACATGATGACCCCTTCACATTTCTGACTGCCCCCTCATATAGGCCTGCCTAGAACCGGCCCTGTGAGGCAATATTAGACACAGTAAAATTATTGTTTAAATGCTGTGACCATTTCAATTGCAGCCTCTTGAGCAGGTGTGATGTTAGGAAGAGTGAATGTTAACTTTTTTGCCACATGAATTTGTCAGAATATAACACCAAATTAAGTTGAGTTAAATGGGAATGAACAAAAGTTCCTGGAGTCAGGCTAAGCTCTTTGACATTTATAAACAGCATGTCCTTAGAGGGGCTACAGCTAAATGGGACTGAGGACTAACAGATTCTGTTTCCTCATAAGTGCTATTGCTAAATAGCGTACATGTACATTGCAGATTTACACTCTTGTACATGTGTACTTGGTTTGAATTCCCATTTCCCTGCTCTTCTCTGTGATTTATTGTTTGAATGTGTTGTGAAGTACTTAGGTATTATTATTATTGATTAAAACATACAAAACCATACAATAAAAAAAAACACACAATCAAAAATCTTGTTTCCAAGCTGAATATTAAATTAAGTTTCTTGTTTAGGAATAAATTATGTTTCTCCCCAGGCAAAGAAACATTGGATTTTAGAAACATTTAACCATTACTGGAATACAATGATCTGCTTTTTATAAATGCACCTGAACTGTTCCCTAAGAGGTTGGATACTGTATCCCCTTTGCAATGTGTTTCACGTACCTGAGGTGATATGACTAGACGATGGTGCTAGAGGGGCTTCATCGGGGTCATCAGGTAGGCACCCTGGTGTTTCGATCATAGGCCCACAACACCGCCAAAGGTGGCGTCCCAGGTGCCCCCCCTCTGCTTTACCCCTGGTGTCATTGATGTTATCTTGGGGCCCAGGAGGTGTCTCACTTCTTAATCTAGAGCCACCAACTGACCTGCTAAACTGCACTGGAGAGGTCTTTGATGGCTTGACGTTGGCTTTAACCTCTGATTTCCATGTCCTTAAGCAGCCTAGTTGACTTGCCCACGAAGCCTCTGCAGCTTCAACTGGGCAGACCTTGGGTTTCCAGCCACGATGTTCAGCATCAGTTGCCAGCTCGGCATACTTAAGGCTCTTGCGTTGGTAAGCCTCCTCCACTGCATCCTCCCACGGCACAGTAAGCTCTGTGTAGACTGTTCGAATTGAGGAGGAGCAGAGCACGAGGTCTGGTCTGAGGTAAGTAGTGGTGTTCTCAGGTGGGAAACAGATTAAACCAAACCTTATGAAGCCGTATAGGTACCAAAAGTAGGACTGCTTAGAGGGCAAAATGTGGGGGGGATTTTTTGTGTAATTTGGCACTGCCCTCTCAGTATGGCCATAGAAAAGCTTTTTTATGATATCATATGAAATATGTGAAACCTAATTATTCACAGGTAATTAGTCTTGTTTACCAGTACTGTAGCCCATTTTATCAGTGTTACCTGTTGATTTAAACCCTGTATAAAGACATATTGGGGGTCATAAATGGACATTTAAAGGTGCAAATGGCAGGGTTAAAACAATTAATGTGAACAAAATAAAAATAAAAATCCTGTCACTAAAAGAATTGAACTGAAAATTTCTCAGTGAAATATGAATCAACTGTTTTCACTGTATCGTAGTGCAGACTGTGCCCTTTCTGTCCTGAAGACATGGATTACCAAAGTTAATGCAGTGCTTGCCCTCTAGTGTTCAGAGGCTGACAGTGACAGCAGAGACGTGTTAGATTTCAGTTCGCTGGCCTTGCCATTTCAACTGCCAGGTCCTGATGCGTGCTGGCAGCCCTCCATGATCACATTTCACCCTTCAGTGAACAGCAGGGGTGTAGCACAGCACAACAACAGCAGCAGCTCTGGAAGCTCCACAGTGTTGCGCTACATCTGCCCAGGCCCCAGTGTGAGTTACAGGTGGACTTTCTCCATGCTTAAATATATATAGTCTTGTTACTCCCACACAGCAACTTAAAGCTAATTAATGCAATTATCTGGGAATTAACCTGCCAAGGTTCATTATTCCATATTATTATTAAATAATCTTATAAGACTTTTTTTTCAAGTGCATTCTGTATTTCTGCTCAAAGTGTTGCACTGGCTCACACTCACCTGTGGGTAAATCATGTAATCGAGTTATGAGTCAGTAAGCAGACACACACACACACACACACACACACACACACAAACACACACACAAACACACACACACACACACACACACACACACACACACACACACACAAAGCTGTAGTTTGTTGTCAAGAGCACATTATTTACTCCACATGATTTGTGTCCATGGCAACTGAGTGCTGTTTGGCCCATCAAATGGAATGAGGCTGGTCTAACAGAGGAAATGAAGAAGAAACTCAAGGATCATACGTGGTGAAAATGTGTGGAATCAGCTACAGAATCACAACATTTCAGCAGAGAGTGAAGTACATTCAAGTCCTTTAAAACCAAGTAAAATCCAACAAGGCTCTACAATATGAGGGCAAAGCACATCTACAGATAAATAAAAAAAAAAACAAGGAAATCAATGAATAAAAAATCAATGCAGACATGGTAAAAACCTCCGTGAAAGACAATACATTGTCCAAACCCTATAGATTTGTGGCAGCAGTCCGATTAGTTACCATTCAATTTTATAGCAATAACTGCTTTTAGTTCTAACGAATTACAATCAGTGAGATCAGTGAGACAACAAGCAAATGCATGCCGTTATTTTACCTCACAAATAAATATAATCAGTTCCATCAGGTCAGGACATAGTATTTCACATATTGTTTTTGACAGAGTCAGGGTTATTAAAGAAAAATACATTTCAAACAGGAATATCTTCTTCAGAATGCTGTTAAAGCAAGTGACAAACTCTCACTTTACAATCAAATTCAGCAGGTTTGAAGTCTTTTGACCTCGAGATCAACAAATGAAGGCTTCTTGGAAATTATTCTTTACGAATGAGATGCATGTTTATTGTAGGGGATTCATTTTCTGTTTTTCAAAACAACATCTAAAGTTCTTTATAGCCAGGTAAAATTTAGCAAGACAGAATAAATGAATTAATGCAAAGCATAATAATCCTATAGTAATTCAAAAGGATCTGTGTTGACAGTGACTCACTTGTATTTGTCTTTTACACTCACAACCTTTTGTGCCGCTCTCAGTTTGTCAGAACAGAATAATCCATCATCTATATGACTTGCAGTGCAGCTCTCAGTAACAGACATATAGGGGGACTTGAAAATATTTCCGAGGCTTAAACACTTATGAGGCATTAGATGGTGCAGAAACAAAAACTTCTGTGCTGCTTTACACACATGACACATCTTTGGTTGCGAGGTGAAGCATTTTTGCCAACAATAATAATCAAGAGTGCCTTGTTAAATAAAAAAATACATTATAATAATTTCAGTCTCCTGTGTCAGTTTGCCTTTTGGCCACTAGGAGGCACTCTTGGAGATGATTCAAAATGATCACCCCTGCAGCATGAACCTACATTTCTCACAGGCAGTGGTACATCAATGACGAGATTTAAGGATAGTAAAAATCTAAATTAATACATTTAAAAAGACAAGGAAAATTTTATGATGATACACTGGCCTCTGAGAATGTTGTTATTTGAGAAACCAAACCATGAAGATTTGTGACAGCAGTCACATTAGTTATCATTCAATGTTATAGCAATGACTGTTTTTAGCTCTAACAGATGTTAAAATGTGGTGTGACCGTCATAACATTGGATTTAAGATCATGGCAGAAAATAAGCTCTGTGGCAAACACACATTCCTGATGCTTACGTGTTTTGTTCAGCAGGATAATCTTTACAAAATGCCACTTTTATTATGTTTGATGCATTAATGCAGCCGACAGAAGTAAAAAGCTAACCTTATGCTATAGCAGACTACTCCATGGTCACAGGACTTGAGCGTCAGAACGTAAGGCGGACTAGTGAGAGAGTTCCCGTCCGTGTCCGGTGTGATGACCTTTAATGTCCCTGACAACAACTGTAGTCTCATTTAGCCACTTGTTAGTAACCGCCTTTTTAAGGACACATAAAATCGCAAGTGAGGTATTTACTTTAACGTTTACTTTAACATATTTCATGTTGTAAAACAAAACAGAAACATCTCTTAAGCTTGTGTTAACCACAGACCCTACTTCAGGCATTTAACCACAAACACATTCAAAATCCTCATTGAGTTTGAGAGGTTAGAGCCCAGGGCGCTAAAATGCTAACTGACTTGCTTGTTTAAGAACTCGTTCCTGTGGCTCCCTATACATTCCCTGTTATTTTACCTCACAGATTAATATAGTCAGTTCAGTCAGGTCAGGACATAATATTGTACACATTATTAATTATTTGAATTTCTCTTTGCTGTTAAAACAAGTGACCTTTCAACCTCCAGATCAACAAATGATGGCTTCCTGGCATTTATTCTTCATGGATGAGTTGCAAATTTATTGTAGGGGATTCATTTTCTATTGTACTCACTTGATTTGATCTTTTAAACTCTGTATAGAATGACCAATACTCTCAATGACTTGATTAATTGTTAGATTATTAACGGTTCTGTTCTGCTATACAGACTATAATACATCTTTGGTGGTGACATGGGGCATATTAACCAAGAGTACCTTTTTAAATAAATCCCCCCAAAACATTTCAGTGTTTGTGTCAATTTGTGCTTTTGGTCACTGAAGGCACTGCACTTTTGGAGATGAATCAAGTCATGCGATGTCTTTTCTCACTCTCTGTTCATAATGAGTTAACTAAAATGTTAACACAATTCTCATTAAACACTGTTACAATACTTTCAGGTCACTTAATCTCTTTCACTCATGTTGTATTTAACTTTACTGGATTTTATTAAAAAACAACAACAACAAAAACATCCTGTCATAAGCATTAGCAAAAATGATCACCCCTGAAGCATGAACCTACATTCCTCACAGGTAATGGTACATAAATGATGAGATTAAAAACCAGTAAAAATCTAAATTAAAACCTTTAACCATGCGCAAAATGGATTGAGAGCCAGAATTACGCTACGTTATCAAGCGCTAGCTACCTAGCTTGGCTAATAAGGGACAAATGTCCTTCTAAATAAACAGCTGACTCCTTTGTCTTTTTAGTCCAACACCAAACACTGACTCTCCTCCTGCTGGCCATTAGAGACAGTGCAGTTTAAGGCACTTCTGCATGTTTTTTGCTTCGTTGTGTGAGATATTCAACCCACAGCAGCTTCAGTAAAGCTTGTGATGACTGTCAACAGAAAACCTTCGTTTGCACTTATTGCCTTATTTGATATGGAAAATTGTCTATTGAAATACACTATGACTAAAAATGTAAAATAAAGTAAAAATACAGTATCAAAATTTGCCCTCCATCTTCTTACAATAAACCTGCTTGTACTAAAAAAAAATATGATATTGATGGAAATACAAAACTGGGAATCGAAACACATATGTAGCAGTTTTCAAAAATACAGACTGCAGTCATGGAAAACATTATTAGGCCACCCTTGTTTTATTGGTTTTCTTGATAAAGATTTTGGTTATTATCAAGAAAACCATGGAAAATGGCTAGATATCAGCTCTTAAATTAAACTCTTATGAGCTATTTCTGTTGTTTTCATTATATTTGTCCAAACAAATGTACCTTTAGTTGTACCAGGCATTTAAATGAACAAGAAATTAAAGAAAACAATGGTCTAATATTTTTTTTCCATGACTGTATACAATATAGAGCAACTGACATTATATTTCCAAATAATGGCACCATTAAATGAGACTCCCCCTAACTCTCCACCTTCAACAAATTCCTGAAAACACACCTCTTCAACACAGCCTACAACAACTAACATTTCTGTCCTCATCCTTCTTCTCTGCTTAGTTCTCCTCATAGAATATTTCGTCTTTATACTGTTTTCTTTGTTTTATTTTTGTTCTTTGCTAAGCGTCTTTGAGTCTACAGAAAAGCGCTATATAAGTCCAATGTTAGCACACTATTGTTATCTAAGCAGTGTTAACTTAGGTAATGTTAATTGTTTTTTCACATAAAATAACGGTAAAAGAAAGACATTTTAAAATAAAATGAAATACTTATTATAATTGAAGCTATTACCAAAAAGTTTGATTCTCCTGATCCACAACCAGCTTTATTAAGTCTTTTGTGCAGAACTCTGAGCATCAGATCTTTATTCACAGCAGTGGTTGTGTCAGCCATGGTCACAGGCTAAGTCATGGTAGAGTGAGCCAGCATGCACAATATGTGCTAAATGGAACTTTATTAACACCACTAATGTCATTTTAAACCTGAACCTGAACAAACTGCCTCTAGTTTCATAGAAGCAATTTGCACAATGTATTCATTCAGCTGTATCAATTAAGTTCTGCCATTTAGGACATGCAAGCCGATGACGATTCTGTCATGACGATTCAGAGCTCAATAACCACTAATAGCAAATATTATACAACAATTACGATAGGATTAGGATTTCAGAATCAATAAATTGTTGGGTTTTTTTCTGGCCTGTCGGTAGAAGGTTTCAACAAGAGTCTTTACAAGTGGGAAGACCTTCTGCAATGCTGGAGGAAACATGTGGGGACATTCCACTGGAGTCCATCCAAGGGAGGATTCAACGCGCTAGGGGGTACTTCCCGCACCGCCTGGCCAGGGCTAACATCGCGTGTGATGTGTGGATGACATTTTATGGCCTCATGTAGCTAGAACCTTGAAGCTGAGGAAGACAACAGTTTGTTGTACTGTAACCATTAAATAAAACTTTTAGGGGTGTCCCGGTGGCTCACACTGGTAGAGTGCTTACCATGAAGGCCGTGTGCTTGCTGCAGTGGACCCGGGTTCGACTCCGGCCTGAGGTCCCTTTGCTGCATGTCTTCCCCTCTGTCTCCCCCTTTCTATCTGTCTCTATCTAATAAAGCAGTAAAATGCCAAAAAAATAATCTTTAAAAAAAAAAAAATGTTGGAAATAAAACTTTTAAAGACTCTTCGCATTTATAAGCACAGTCATCTGACTTATGATGGTAACATGCTTTTAGTTGTGTTTCATATATAGAATGTGATCTGATGTCATCCACTGGTTTTGTAAACTACGGCTTTTAAGCCTTGAGTTTGGCATCTTGATTTTTTGGAGCCAGAAGCAACCATACTTAGACAAGAGGGTGGATCTGACTGAGAACCCGAGGACACCATCCATCTATGTCAGCAACCTGATAGCACCTGGTTCCTGGCTATGCTCTGGAGTTGCAGCTAACAAAGTTAGTTCCCATATTTCTTATATAAGTTCGTGGCCATTTAATTGGTAATGGCCATGAAAAGGCATTGCTTTGCCTCTGTCCTGATAAACAGGTCGCTGTCATAGCCACCTGTCAATCACAAGGTTGCCCTACTTTATTGTCTTTACCCCAAATGGATGATTTAGAGTAATGACAATAATAGTATTAAAGAATACTTGAAACTAATTACTGAGCCCATAAACTTATCAGGAAATATATGAGGTAATATATGAAGTAGGGGTGAGGAGTGGGGTGGGTTTTTCCACATACTTCTATATAATCTGACTTCTTTTTGCATCCAATATAGTCGCCCCCTGCTGATCATTAGAAAGAATGCGAATTTGAGAATTTTAAGGCACTTGCGTGTACGCTTGGAAGATCTGGAAGCTAAGTCCACTTCTTTAAGAGTCTATGTTCTCTAACAGAACTTATTACTGTGCAAAAAAGGTGAAATCTGTTTTTTTGATGGACTGACACTATAATTTAGAGTGCATAAGGTTTGGAAAGTCATCTTAGCAGAATTAGTTGATTATATATCATTATAACCTTTTAACTGGTAGTGACCTACTGTGGCCATTCAGAATGTATCAGACTGAACTTTGAAACACAAGTCATCATTGTGTCTTTGTCTAAATACATACATGCTGTTCATGTGTGAACACACTGACAGTCATACACACACATGAACAGTGAGGAGCAGAGTGGTGGGAGCCGCAGAGCAGAGGGGCCAGGAATGTGTCCGCTCTAATCCCAGTGAGGGACAGAAGATGTTTTAGCAGATCTCCTCTGGTCCACATGACTGGCCCCGGCGTCTGATGTTCCCACAAACTCCGGAACAGGATAAAGAGAGCCCAACGCCTGTTTGTTTAGCACCAGACTTTCACACTGACGAGAGGAACTCAACTAAATAATCGAGAACAATGCCAACAGAGATGGCTACAGCCCTTCCTCTCCGGATGGTATGCTAAGACATCACAAAATATCAAGAGCAGAATGTCAAACCATGCGGAAGAGGGCTATGCGTTAAAGCTGCATGGCACCAAATGGAAGAATATTATAGGTAAATAATTATGAGCCTTACATGGTGGTAAGCCAAACTAAAAGCTGTTAATCAAAGCTCATTTTTTTCCTTCTTTAAATTCACTCCAAAACTAACCAGAATTTATATTTTCCTTTGAGTCATCTTGAAATATGACATGTTTAGGCTCCACACACAAATGTTCCAGAATAAAGCAGTTCTCATTTCTAATTATAGTATCCCTTCATGCCATTTTACATTTTTTTTAAATCCTAATCATATTATTGTTCATTATTCTGCATTATTCAAAGTAAACCTACAGAATTAAAATGGAAAAAAGGTATTTTGGGATTTAAAATAAAAATAATGTAATCAAACTAGGAGGCGAAAATGTCTTCCATCTTATTTATGTATTTTTTCAGATTAAAATAATAATCTAAATAGGAACGTGGGAGTCATGACTCCTGACTTGAGGAGCTGATGGGAACCGTGCAGCAGAGAGACTGGAGCAGCACAGCGTGTGCTAAGCCAGGAGGACAGCTGACTCAGCACCTCCCCTGTTGTCTGTGTGCTCACTCGACAATGTCTTTATCCCCGGCGACAGAATACTGCTTCAGGGCCCGAACACCCCTCACAACCATCTGAAAACCCTCCTCTCAGCACGGGCCCTGGAATTCTCACAGACACCCCTGATCCTGATCCTGATCCTGATCCTGATCCTGATCCTGATCCTGATCCTGGGATGCCCTCTCTTTCTCTTCACACAAACACAAGTAGAATCATGAGAGTGGAGGTCAGGGTGCATATTGTGCCATGTCATAGGGTTGTTTTATTTCTTTGATTCAGGTCTTTATGCACATAAACAAATGTATCATAAACAGATCAAGTTAAACAATTATTATCAAGATTTTTTTTTATAACCAACAGTGCTACCCACATCTGTTGTGTCCCACTGGTAACTCCCGCTGAAGTCACAAACATCCAAATTAACTCATTATGTTTTGTCTACATTGGTTTTACTTCATCATGGTTTGCCACATTCCCCACTGTATATGTGAAAATAATAATAATAGAAAAATCTTCAACTTTTTTCATTGAGAAAAAATCTCTCTTCTCAACTATTCTCACTGCCACAAACTGGCCTTTCACATTTGACAGTGGTGGAAAAACAAAGTTGTATCGGTGATGCAAGGAAAAATATATTTTTCTTTTGCTTGCCAAACAGAAATTATGTGTTCCCCTAAATCGTGACATCACTCTTTTGGGTCAATTAGACCCGAGCAGTTCAAAGGTATTCATACCAAACACTAAATACATTTTTGCCTACATTATTTGTGCGAGTTTAACAGCAGGATCACATGTGTGTTTATTCATGTTTCTTACACAAGAAGCACCGGTATAAGCAATGCAACTATTGCAGTTTTGTACCTGGAAGTCCCAGTAAACTAAATGCCGTCAAGTCAAAAACATCATCCAGAGGCACACACAGCTCAGTGAATTTCACCGCCTTCTACAGAAATTGTGTCTCGATGACTGCAACAGCGCTTTTACAGCGGAATCAATAAATAACCAGAATAAACAGATTTAACTGCGACTTAATTACAACAAACAGATCAAAAGAAGGGACGCATAACTATGGATGTGTCATAAGACTTAATTCATACTTAGTCAGGTCTGTCCAACAGACAGATAAGCAAACAACTTTAAAACTGTTCCTTTTCTGAATGGAATTCGTATTGCCTTGCTATGCAGAAGAGTCTTGATGATAGGCAACACAGCACCACACACATTTCTAACTTGACTTGAACTCACACAAATATGCAAATGGTGCAAATATTAATTCTGTGTACTTACACACTCCTGTTTACACAGCTACTTTCCTAATTTAAATAATTCCATATTTGTACATTTTGTTTCTTTTGTTTATATTTTTTAAATATTTTAGTATGTGAAGTACTTGCCTTAATGTATATCTATATTTCAGTACTGTTTGTTTGTTCCTATGAATCAATACACCACAGCAATTTCTTTGTATGAAAAAAACATACTCGGCAATAAAAAAGATTCAGATTCAGATTCAGAAATCAAATATTCAATAATTTGCACCTCAGGATTTCTCTGTCTACTCACGTCTATGCATTTATTTTGTGTGTAACCGCACAGCATAAAAAAAACTACCTGTTAGATTTCTTGTTATAAAACTACAATAATAATAATCTGATGGACTAATTTGGTATTTTGGAAGACTAGCGCTTTGAAAGAAGTACTATCAACACACAGAGCAACCTGCCATAGAAACAGAGCATAATGGAAATCCATCGCAGTTCCTGAAAGCTCATCAACTTTCATGAATTGAAAAATCATATTTTGTGAGATTTTTGAGGACGTAGAAAAATAATGAAAACAATGTTGAGTATGTCTCTGAGCTGTTAACGGGGCCTCAAGGACCCTATGAGGAAGATATGGGTTGAAAACAAGTATAGAGTGTGGTCAAAATGATCAAAGCACTTTATTACAGTATGTAGAGGTGATTCTTATTGTGAGGACACAAACTGGGTCTGTTTCTAAGTTCAGCTAGGTCAGCTACAGCACTACAGGTAAGTGACTGGCGACACAGAGGAGCTTAGTCACTGTGGCTACACTGATTCAGCTCAACACAAGCACAGACTCGTCTAAAGGCAATCACGGCATGGGCTGCTGTGCTCTGCTCTGCTTTAGGCCCATGAATCCTGCAAACCTGCATTCCCGCACCTGCCTGAGGCGCACACAGTTCGCTTCTGTACTCTGAGAGAGAGAAATTGAAAGAGGGGAGAGATGGAAGGATCCGCTGCAAGATGAAGACATACAGAAAATGGCTAAAAAGAGAGAGAAGTCTGCATTCCAGAGTGGGCACAGACAGCACAACTCTCCTCTTCACACACATTCTCGTTATGGCTTTATGATCTCCAGAGGGAGAGAACAGATGATCTGATGTTCTCTGCTGGGGGGGAAACGGTGCATGCCACTGCCTGCACCTGTAACGCCAACAGACTCCACGTATCAGGGTGTATAATGAAGATAAAATACTATGCAATATTTAGAAACATGCTCACTATATTGCGCTTATGAGTTGTAATGTGTTTACACTCCAAAGAGCCTTTGAGGCACAAAGGAAGCCTTTACTGTCCTGCACTCTGAAATTGGTGACATCCATGTATTTTGTAAGCACAGTATGACCTAAAACCTTAGTATTGCTTTCAAGTTTCATTATAACTTGAAAGGAAGTGGCATACTTTGAGAAAGAATTGCAGTTTCACAGAGCATGGGTATAAAATCACTTATTTGTGCGATTGAAACAGGAGCTATTTCCTTCTCCCTCTGCGTGGGCCCCATGAGGAGGAAAGGGGAGAGCGAGTGGTCAACAGAGGTCTTTCTAGGAGCAGCTGAATACCAGAGGAGCTGACAGGTATGTACATATTGGAATGTGCTTCTCAGCCACACCTGTGGGGGAACACACCCGCCAAGCCTGGCCTCTCTCATCCCACTGGCTGATCTCCCTGTGATTGACAACTGGAAGAACTATTTGGCTCCAGTCCACAAGAGCCAGGGGGCAGGTATGGTGAGTTCTGAATGTGAACCAATGGCAGCAGAGAAATCCCTCAGAGCCAGGCGGGGCTGCAGTGAAATAAAACTCATCAATGGGGTGTGTCTCAAAAGTTTGTCAGCAGTCAAACAGTGAGGGGCCACTTCTGCAGGATCCCACTCTGAGTCTTAACTAGTTCCTTGCTGCGTGAGGATCTGAGCGCTTTGCAGCTGGCAGAGAAGGTAGAAAAAGACAGAGAGCGCCTTTTTTTTTTTTTTTTTCAAGTTTGCCTCCTCTGCGGCTGTATGATGGAAGTGAAACATCTGCTCCGAACTTCAGAACAGCTCTCTTAGGATCAGGACTTCGAGGGAAGGGATGGCAGCATCCCGCTGTCCATGGATGGGGACTTTTTTAAAACCTCTCAGGACTAACTTTATGTCCTTTAACAATAGGTCCTTCTTCACAGTGTGATAGAGATTTACCAGCTGTTGTGGTACTGTGGTCGCTCACATCTCCTTATCACTTTTCCAGCCCAGCTATAGATTCTGTATCCGTTGGACGGAGAACTGATAAGGGCATGTGCATGACATTACCTACAGATACTGCAGAGACCACATCTGAGTCAGAGAGCCAGAGGGGTAAATCAGTCACTCAGTTCATAATTGGTGAGCATGTTGAAGGCTTTTATTAGGCTTTGTGCTTCCGTTGTTTGCTTCTGCTACAAATTAATTTCAAGAGGGATGACTAAAACTGTAATTTATTGCTTTTTAATAAGGGCTGTTAATAAAATAAGAGCTTCATGTCATGCACTTTAAAATGTGAACTTTGTAAGTGGTGAATAGGAATTTAAAGTAAGGGGTTTGTGCAGGTTCATATGTATCAATACTAACATTTAGATTGCATTGTAATCTATTTTATGATTTGTAATTAATTACCTGATCTCAAGGTTTTTAAAACTTTTTTTTTTAGAAGATTTAGTGCTGGATGCTTTTCAGTCCTTGAATGTACTCTACGACAGTTCACCCCTCAAACAAACAAAGTACATATTTTTCTACTTAGCTGTAATGCTTTTTGATTCATTAAGACTGTTTTGGTGTGAATTGCTGATTGCTAATAGAAAGAAAATAGTTCGTCCATACAAATTCTCATACTGTCTGTGGTAAACTATATCTTTGCAGCCGATATCTCCAACACTGCAACTCACACCAAAACAGTCTGGATTGGAAAAAAGCACTTCAGGTGAGAGGATAAAATACATATTTTCAAATTTTGGCGTGAACTGTCCCTTTAAATGAGACATAGCTTCTCTTTGGCACACCTGGTTTTTGTGTCACATTGCCCAGAAATATGACAGAAAGCAACAACCGTTGTCAGGTGCGGCTTCAGTCAGGATTATGTGCTAGTTGGTAAAACCAGTGTTAATTATAAGCAGTAAAACTAAACAATGACATCCAGCTATGTTCAGTTTATAATTTACTTTAATACTCCCAAAAATGACATACATTTAGAAAGCAGCAGACTTAAAGTGAACTTTGACACCCTGACATGATTCAGCATGACTGATATAACATATCCATTTAAACTTTACCAAACTCAGGATGATGCACCTGGTGAACTGGAGTATAAAAATTAGGTGAGTAATTTATGAAGCAGGCCAACATACTGTTGTTCTTTTTCACACCCACAAACAAGCAGCTTTGACATTTCTGTTGTTAATTACAGCTCACTGAATGGAGAGTTTTTACACAGAATTTATCTCATACTTGACATTCTGTGCAAGAATAAGCATGTTGATGCAAAAAGATGGATCATTAAACTGGGAGATAATGACTGAGAGCTGGAAAACGGGTGTATGAAAATTCTTAGGAAGTGATAAGAAAATCATATGAAACATGATATCTTACAATCTAAGTTGTTGATTCATAGGGAAAATCACCTGAGTTACTATGACTACATCCCTTTTTTTATCATTTATATTTTCATATGGCTAATTTATAAGAGCTCTGGGTAAAACTCTTTAACTCTTTAGACTGCCATTACAAATATCTCAACATGCATTACTGCTCTCAAACGCTTTTCAATACATCATCATCTTTAAATGTGCTGATAACCTGGCATAGAGTTTCAATTTGTTTCCGCAACTTAAGCTGTGACTCTAAAAGACTTTGTTACAATTGTTGTGGATATTTTGTTCTCATTTAGAGCCATAAATGTATATAAAAGAGGCTTAGTTAATGCATCTGTTATTTTTTAATAACAACAAAACACAACCAAAAAATACATTACTTTTAATCAGAAATGTATTGCCAAAAAGTATGACAGTGCTCACGGTTCCCTGTTGTACATTTGTTTTTAAAAGTAAGTTCAGCTAACAAAGGTGGAGTTCTCACATCAAAGAATAAAATAAAGCAGCCTACCATCCACAAAAAGCATCCACACACACACACACAAACACCCAGGAGGGCACACAGAAAGCTGACGAGTCTTCTGGATCTACTGGCGGTTTCCTAACGGCTCTCTGGCCCTGAGGCGTCCACTCCCTCTCTACACCTGGTGGAGGATCTTCTCTCCCCTCACGTGCAAAAATCTCTTCACCTCTGCTAACACATGCGGTCACTCCAACACAGTCTGCATCTTCAACCTGCTTGCAAATAGCCCGTCATCTGGTAGTTCTGAGGAAAATGTACTATTGCTTTACATGTTTCAGTGAATTTTCTGCAATGAAGTTGATACAGAGTGATGCAATCAGTTCATTGTATGTTGGTAATTGTTTTTGTTCGATGCCATGAATAAAAGCCACAGTTTGAAGTCTTGAAGTGTCTTGGAATTCTCAGAACAAATCATATTGGAGCCTGTCTGTCCATAAACATGTTCTTATTCCAAATAAAAAACAAAGTAAATGTAAAAATGTAGTGCGAAATATAATCAACCAAAACGGTCAATAAAAAGCTAGTATTGCCTCATTCTGATAAAAATATAGCAGCATATTACGGATATATTATAAAGCATGAATAATAATGCAGAATCTGCATAATATAAAGCAATACACACAAGTATAATAATCAATCAAATTAGATTACAGTAGTGCAAACTTTTGTACTTATTTCAGGTCTAAAAGATCTCAAAATAGTTCATTTTTGATGCAATGCCCTTACAGATGCACCATAGATAATTAACTCATTTGGCGTGATTGTTTCATGATTGATTATCAAGGCAGCCGGCTCCAGCAGGAGGAGCAGCTGATGAAAGCAGGGGAGGTTGTCGTGTTTAGGCCAGGCCAACCATGGAAGCACTGATGTCCCACAGTTTCTTGGCTGCTTCATCATCCAGGGCGTTTGGTGCTGGTGATTTTGGAGCACAGTCACTGTAAAATAAGAGAAGATTACTCAGGTGATTGGGTGATATGATCATATGATAAATACCATGCTATGGTAGAAATGTGTCCCACATTCCCACATTTAGTTTCATGATTCTCATGTGATCACAAAAATCCAGCAGCCTTGCAAAGTAATGTGATTTGGGCAGATATGGGGAAGAGAAAGTGAAGTTGAAGATAGAGGGATGAGGCATCCTGTCACAGTAGATAGATGATATTGACTATAAGGGGGTTCTCAGCAGTTTACAGAAAAGAAGTGTTCACCATCCAATCACCGGAAAAATACAATTACTGCAGAATTCTCCAAAATGTCAAAATATTTTGAAGCCAAATCACAGCATGGATTTTTCTATGGTTTTCCTTAATATTTTTGATGTCTTAATGTGGTGTTTATTTTTAATCATTTTAATCAATCCTTGAGTAAGAACAAAAGGTAAAATTAAGCACCAAATCTGTAACAAATTTATGAGACATAATTGAGCATCGGAATGGCTTTCATATATTCATATCATATTGTTCTACACCATTATACAATTCCTTTTTTTAATTAATTATCATTAAAGGGGAACACGTGTAAACAAGAAAAATAGAAAAATATTGTATCATGATATATAAATGACTTACTATCATATAAAGTTAAACATATCGCCGACCCTGACAAGCATGTATTTATAATCTAATCTGATGTAGCACAACTGCTGATGGTTCAGCAGAAGTTTGTTAAATAAACCTTACTTAATCATTATCCGTTCAATGGACAGAGAAAAAACATGTGAAGCAGGATGGATTCCAGACAACTGCAAATATTAACTCAGTTACGGCTTCTTGTCACAGTCCAGTGTCTTTTTTGCAGGCGTACAAATATTTTAGTGGAACATTCACGGTCACCCTTAACTTTGGAATAAAATATTTTTTAGCACTTTCCGTGAAATGATTGTGACAATGTGATTTATTCTTGACAGATAAAGTGTATATCTTCTCAAAAATTCATAAATCAATATCTTCCAAACATATCACAATGAAAATGAAACCACAATTAACAGAGGATTGTGTCTGAAAACAAAATTATTCCAACTTTATGGGCGATTGTGTATATAGCATTATTTATCTGTCATTACAAACGGACTGGCTGTGACCAATGCTCAGTCCTTATCGCTCAGTCTTCAGCTCGTTACTCAGTTTTCTTAAACAATATATGGGCTTTTCTTTGCTTTCACTGAAATAACCATATTAAATGTGATTAAACTTCCACGGAAAAGGAGCGGATGTGTGTTTTCTTCTACACAATATGGGAAAGATTGCGTGATTGAGCAAGCCAAAATCAGAGGAGCTAACAACACACAATCATCAAGGTTTACCTGGATTAAAGCTACATATTTCATCTGCAACTTTTAAACTTAGCACTCTTAATCCAACGTGCCGCAGCCTGTGTGCTCATGACTAGGCAAAGCAGCTATTTAATGTTTATTTTTTCCTAGAAACAGAGGCACAATACTCGTCAACTTCTCTGCTGTCACATCTCTCGCTTTCTCACTGAGTGAGGGAGCAGCTCATTATGTAAATAAATCATTTCAAATAATCCAATTAGCGAGTGGCACACAAAAGCTCTGTGCAAACATTTACCAGATTGTCAGTGGCTAACTAGCCAGTGCTAGTTGATTTACCATTACATTTCCTTTTAACATCGTTTCACGAAATGCTTCCACAATGGCAATTATACAGATTTTCAGTCCATTTTATTTTTAGGTTTTATATTATTACCAAGCTGATAAAAGTAAAGGACCGTGAGTGAAAAAAGCCTGTCATTACTTTTCAGCAGTAATTTGCTTTTTGAGCTAAGACGGCACCCGTACCCACTATGTCCAGTCACTATGAATATACATCAATCACAGCTCATTACCACCACCTATTGGCATAACGAGAGCATTACATGACTACGAAGCTGGTTCTGGTTTTGTCCTCTAAAGTTGAAATTCTATTTATATTTACACTGATCTACACATGGCCTCTCTGTCGTGTACTTGCCTGTAGTAGAGGCCACTGACGTCAGCCTGGCTCTCGTCCACAGCGCAGTAGATGGTGGTCTGAGCTCCTTCCCTGGGAGTTTTCATGAAAAGCGTGATCGGCCTGAGTAAGATCTTCTGCCACAGAGCCAAAGTAGGGAACATGTGGCGGCCTAACTCAGTGCAGATGACCCCAGGGTGAAGACTGTACACTGTCACACCAGTATCTAATAAAAAGGAGAGAGATCATAGTAGACAAATGTGTCAGATGGTGTGAGAAAGCCCTTTTAATGTATACAAGACAAAGGAATTACTTTGGATTTTATAAAGAAAAAAGAAGAGAGGCCAACCCCATTCTGATTAAAGGACAAGTGGATGAGGTGGTCCACTCATACAAATACCCGGGTGTTCATGTGGTTAACAGGCTTGACTGGAAGTTCATTAAACGTCATAACAGGGATAAAAATCAACCATCACAGGACAGAGAACCAGTAGGAAGCTTAGGGGTGTGCAAAAGCGGCTGTTATTGCCAAAATGCTCCAATGAAGGCTTTTCATTGAACACTGTGGACACAGGTCCTTTTCACAACTCATTCACTCATTGTTTGTGATAATTGTTGTGTTTATTGTCGGCATACCATTACCTTATGTATTTGTGATCTTCTACTTTAACATATTGACTGTATGTTTGTCTCTTAGTAGCCATGTTTCCATTAAAGTCAAATCGAATTTTGAAGCAAAATTTTGAAATTAAAGAAAATGTGAATTATGGGCGTTTCCATTAACTGGTTAGCTCGAATAAAATAAACTGCATAATTGTACTTTGGTCAGAAGATGGCAGTGTAATGTATTGCTGTAGGCTAATCCATCAGTAAATAGTAGAAGAAGAGATTGAGCAAGAGATAAAAATAATAATAAATAGGTTGCTAATAGAAAATATGTCTTCAGGAATAAGATTAAATTGGGAAACTTATAGTTGTTCTTTCATGTCAGAGCGGAAACAGCCGATCGGTCATTAATTAAATGTTTGACACATCAAAATCGATTCATAAAAAGTGTTACCATCTCTTGTTTGGCGCATTAACTTTTTTTAGAAAAAGACCAAAACCACATCAAGCGAGCATAAAAACTTTTATGCTCATTTTGCATCAAGCTTTTCTCATGAGAATCACATTAATATTTGTTGATGGAAACACGGCTACTGACTCTCTATTGTTGAATCGTGTACTTCCTGTCAATGACTGCCTGGTGGTATCTATGTTTATCGCATTTCTGTCTATTGTACTTAAGAAAGTAACCTTCCCAACACCAATAAGCAATTCATGTAAATGTAAGAAATGAATGTGAGGTGAACGTTGTGTTAATGTGATGCAGTGTGCATTGAACATCACCTTTTAGTCTTGAAGCCAGTTCTCTGCAGAAGAGCACATTGGCCAGTTTGCTTTGCCGGTAGCTCTTCATACGATGGTAGTCTTTATCCAAGTTTATGTCATCAAACTCCATACGGCCTGCAAGAAACAATCCAGTGCAGTCTTTAAATATAAATTACATTTTAAATACCTAAACAATCCTAAAAAGTTTTATATGTCATAACTGTACAGAGTTTAATATGAGTTTTAGTGAAATAAAATATCAGATGTAGATTTGATTGACTGAAATTACCAAATGTCTTTACCTTTCTCGTGTGCAAGGCTGGAGACGATGACAACGCGACTTGGAGTTGACTTCTTCAGCAGGTCCAGAAGACAGTTGGTGAGGAGAAAATGTCCCAGGTGGTTGACACCAAACTGCATCTCAAAGCCATCCTCAGTCTTCCACTTAGGACACATCATGATTCCTAGAAATCAACAAATGCATTCAATCTAATAAATAACCTCTTGGTCCACCAGCTGTTACCCCAAGTTGAGCTTACCTTTTGGACAAGGGTCAGTCGAATACATACAGCCGCTACAAATTTAAACTGTCAATATGAAACATAAATAAACACTTTCATTCAACTACATTTTTATTTTGATTGTTGAATCTATGATGTGATATTTAAGTGCTCCAATATGGACGAGTCCTCAACATGCCTTTATGTCACAAGATCTGCTTTTACTTATACACGGTCGCTCATAAAGTTGGAATAAAATATTTTTTCATCACTTTCCATGAAATGATTATGACAATGTGATTTATTCTTGACAGATAAAGTGTATATCTTCTCAAAACTCTTCCAAACATATCAAAATGAAAATAAACAGAGGATTGTGCCTGAAAACAAAATGATTCCAACTTTATGGTCGACCGTGGCGTGTATATGTATGTATGTGGTTATTTCATCATTGTTCCTGCAGTAAAAATATGTTTACTGCTGCTAACTGAGTATGGAAGACCCACCTGCGTTGTTGATGAGGATGTCCAAACGTGTCTCACTCTCCTGAACATCTTTGGCCAGGTCCCTGACAGACTGCAGCGAGGACAGGTCCAGTTTCTTTACCACCACGTTGCCGTTCCCACTCTGCTGCCGGATCTCGTCAGCTGCAATGCGGGCCCTGGTCATGTCTCTGCAGGCTAGGATCACTCTGGCTCCTTCACAAGACGGTGGGAGTATTACTGTGTTAGAAGTCAAGGTTAAAGTAAATCCTTCAAACTTCAAGTGAGGGTCTCACCTCGCTTGGCCATATCCATGGCCGTCTCCTTCCCAATGCCAGTGTTGGCTCCAGTGATCAGGACTGTTTTTCCATCCAGCCTGACCTTGCTCCGACACACTCCCCCAGCCAGCCATCTGCGCAAGGCCAGTACGCCTGCTCCTGACACAAAAACAAAATGTTAACACTTTTAACAAAGTCTTTAGATCAATATAACATTTTGTTTAATATGCCTTGGTATGGGTATCTTTTATTTATTTATGTATGTGCACGTTCCTGGGAAATACGGCTTATTTTTACATTTATGACAGTACTAAAAGTATCTTTATATATATGAAAATACTTGACAACATCGATTCAAGTAGCTATTCTACTGACATTTCTAGATATTCACAAACTTAGCAGCAGCCAAAATGAAGGCCTCAGTCGTGTCGCAAAACTGTGATAATATGTGACACTAATTTCTGCCTGAATGATGAGTTACAGATAGAACTACCTACAGTCTTAGTAGTAAGGGTTTACTTCCTTTGCACCGATATTCAAGAATACGTAAAAAGGTACAAAACACAGCATAAACAATGTTCTTATTTTTCATTTAGCAGATCTCCTAATGATAAATATATTTATTTACCTGCAACAACAGCAACCGTGAGCCCGGTCGCATGTTTCTCCACAAAATCCTTAATTGCCTCCGCGTAGTTTTGCATATTTTTGCTTGTTAATAATTAACCAAGTTAAACAACTCTAGCTCCAGTAGAAATATTATCACAAAATTGAAGTCCGTTAAAAACTGTCCGTTAAGGATGCGACTCCGCAGTTCATTGGATAGAGTTTCATATGCTGTTAGACCGCAAAAATAAGTTTCTCCTTTCTCGATTTAGTAAAGACCTATTTTATACAGTCTATGGTAAAGACATTCCCTGTGCGGAACTTGGGGCGTGACATTCCCCGACTGGGATTTTCAGAATAAAAGTCTTTGTTTTCTAATGTTTACTCTGTTGTCAAAGCAAATGTTGTATGGAAAAGTTGCTGCTGTTTTGTTTCTGTCAGCAATTACAATTACATTTGCTGTTGATGTCAGACAATCTCACACAGGGTCTCTTACAGGCCCAAAGAGAGTAGAGCAGCCACACACACACACACACACACACACACACACACACACACACACACACACACACACAACTGACAGAACACACCCTGTTGTACAATGCAGCTCGCTGACTCACTATTCATTCATCTCACAGCAGTCCAGTGTTGACAATCCCTAAATGCCACGCCAGTAGTGTTTACTCCTACACTGAGGTTTTATTAAATCAAGGAATGATTCAGATAATTCTTAATATGGCAAGACTCACAGTATTATTTTAAACTTCTATATATTTTCATGCCTGTAACTTTTTTTTCATATAACATTTGAGGTGTGCTTCTCACTCACACGTTTATTTTCTTTTTTTTGTAATTCAAGTTTTATTTCTTTTATCCTTGATCTATGACAGTACAACATTTGACATTGTGAGACATTTTTGTACACATTACCTGTTGCATCAGTAGCATAGTAATACAAGTGTAAACAGAAACATTAATATGAAGGGACGTATCAATAACGACATAGCTAGGAAGAATGTCCATACAACAGATATTATATTATATTATTGGAAACATTTGAAGGAGGATGTTTAGTGTTCATGCCACAGGCTCCTCAGGCAGTGTAATATGAGTCCAGAGAATGTCCCAGATTGGTGCCTTATTTTTGTTTTTGTTGTTCATTCTGTTGAGCATTCATATGAGGCGGTTTTAATCATGG
Organism: Centropristis striata; assembly: GCF_030273125.1. NCBI lineage: Eukaryota > Metazoa > Chordata > Actinopteri > Perciformes > Serranidae > Centropristis > Centropristis striata. Next base: position 33,959,433 of record NC_081518.1, read on the forward strand.
TGTTTGGCCACTCTTTCAGCTCTGGGCATTTAGGGGTTTTCCAGTGTTTAAATCTTGTCCTTGCAGCTGTTGTCACAAGTTTATTTTCATTATTTTCATTATTTTTCGTATTGACAGCACGATGGGGATGTGGGGGCTAAAAAAGATGTATGTTGAATATCTGTGATCAATATTCATTTCTTCAAATAAAAACATGTTAAAAAAATATGTCAAGACTGAAAAAATGAATTGACCTAAACAAAAATTTACTCAAGTAATCTACTGTAACCAAATACCTTATACATATAATGTATAAGGTATTATTACATACATGTATAAATACTTTGTTGTACTTCAGTATTTAAACTGCTTTGCTGCTTTATACTTCTACTCCACTACTGGTACAAATGTACTTTTTGACTTCACTACTATTATTGAACAATCCTTTACTGCATCAATACTGCATGAGGCTAACTTTTGTTTTTGTGTTTGATGCATTCAAAATTTTACTTGAGTAAAAGTAAATAAGTACTATCAAAATACACTTAAAATACCAAAATTAAGAGGATGTATTATGTAGTTTCCCATTTCAGAATTCACTTACTCATTTTAATCATTTTTATATACCATCGCATAGCTGCATCTGTAATTCTACATCTTAGTTTATTACTTGGGTTTTATTTTGTGTTGATAATTAGAATGGTCAAAGTTACCAGTAACTACAGTTGACAATAAATGTAGTAGATAAAAAGTTTAATATTTCCTGTGAAATGGAGTGGAAGTATAAAATAGCATAAAATGAAAATTCTCAAGTAAAGTACAGTAAGTACCTCAAATTTGAACTTAAGTTTAGTTACATTCTACCACTGCTCATAAATAAACTTTTGAAATTATAAAATTATATGTACCCCATTATGGTTATATTTCCTGAATCATGTGTCTTTAGTTTGATATTTGCTTTTTTTTTTTTTGAAAAAACAAAAATGCATAAGCTAGCTTTCTTTACAATATAGGGCATTTATTTTGAAAGCTGCACTTCCTGCTGCGGTGCTGTCATTGGTCTAGATCGCAGAGCAGCTGTACCACAGTAATTTGTCGCCTCGTGGCTGTAACTTGTTTAAAAATAGCTTGTCTGACATTTAGAGATCACCGTCTAACTTGTTTGACGATATTTAACGTTTGATAACATTGGCCTAATTTATTACCAAAAAATAAACAAACCTGCCCCGGAAGTGCTCCGTGCTCGTGCCACGTCAGAGCTACAAAAGTGTCCCCATCCCCACTCCACAGTCTGTGCAGCTTTCTGCGGGTACTTCTTGCTGTCACCATGCTGCTGAGCCTGGGACTGAGCTGTCTGCTGCTCAATGTGTTTGTGGTGTTTGGGACTGAGCTCACATTCGAGCTGCCTGACAACGACAAGCAATGTTTCTACGAGGAACTAGAGAAGGACGTGAAGTTTGACATAGACTTCCAAGTAAGTCACTCTGAACGCTTCATCACTTCCACTAATGTGTGTTTACAAGATGCTACCAACGTTATGTTTAGCAAGTGAACGAAACTGCAGATGAAACTCTCATGAATTTATTTACCTGTAGTTTTATACACCTAATTTAAGATGTATTGTTTGGTCAAAAGTTTGTCTTGCCAAAAGTTACCCTCCTAAATGGTTTGTATGACCAGTGTGAGCCAGTTCAGCATTGCACAATCCATATGTTACAACATTACGTGACAATGTAATAACTATTTATGTCATATTTTCTGTCATGCATACATGTATTTTATGTGTTTTTTTTCTCTTCTTTTAGGTAATTTCAGGAGGCAACTATGATGTGGACTGCTTTGTCACTGATCCTCAACAAAATGTCTTGTACAATGAGAAGAAGAAGCAGTATGACAGCTTCTCTCACACTACGGGTATGAAGGGAGTCTACAAGGTCTGCTTCAGCAATGAGTTCTCCACTTTTACACATAAAACGGTGTACCTGGAGTTCCGCCATGGAGATGAGGAACCTCTCATCCAGAGCATGACTGGAGTGACTGCACTGACTCAGGTAAGTCTGAGGAAAGCTTGAGGAGCAAAATGCTACAAAAGCTATCTCATGCAGTTGCAACACTTTAAAGAGCTGGACTGAGCGAGCCAGAGAACTCTTAAAAGGGCAGTGTGAAGGATTTAGGTGGATCTATCTGCAAAAATGCAATATAATATTCATGAATGTGTTTTAAATGGTGTTTTACCGGGCACAGCAATATGCAGCCCACTGTTCCTTGCATGGTGTGTTCACTTGTGTTTAAAAAAAAATTGTAATCTCATAATCACCTAAAATTTAAAAATGTTGTGTTTTTGTTGACTTAGAATGAGCCCTTCTTCCATGTGGAGTGGGTCCACAAATCCAACCTGTTGCACTGCCATTTTTCCACAGTAGCCTATAACAGACAAACCAGACACCTGCTCAAGAGAGGGCCCTTTGTGTTTTTACTTCACCTGAAGTAAAGAGGGGTTACCAAAGGTGTATTCAGTTTGTTGCAGTCTGCAACCTCACCACTAGATGTCCCTAAATCCCACACACTGCTTAAGTGTTCAGAAGACTACAAAATAAACTACATTTTGCCTTTAAGTTATGGCTAGGTATTTGTTTTTATCCTGTTGTCTTGCTGAGCATTTTGTTTTGTCTCCTTTTCTACCTTTTTAAACACTTGAAAATACATCCTGTTGGGTTGGCAAACACAAAACGTACAAGGAGAGAAAAAGAAAACTACAATCAAGTTCACAAGCTAAAATTAGTCAGATTAAAGAGACACTTAATTACTTCGTTGGCACCAGAGCTGGTCTTACTTTAACATAATATAAAACTGTATTTTCCCTGAGGCTAATTTTGTTGCAGCAGTTGCAATACAAAGTGAGAAGGGTACATTTATAAAGAGTACAACATAACAATTCTCATTGTGTACTGGAAATACTGTATTAGCCATGTCTAGAGCTTATTTGTTAGTGTTTAATGTATTCTCTTTGCCCACATTGCCTGAAACACCCAGATGTGTTAATACATGTGTTTTAGAGGGTCAGTCTGTTTTAGAAATGTCACCCATGATTATAGCTACTGCAGTTTTCATGTTTGACATCATTGCAGTTTATCAGATTACAGAATAGTGTGCATGCTATTCCATTTTGGCCATGTTAAGTCCTGAGACTTGAAACTCGAGGAAGTTGTGTGTCTGTGTTCAGGAGCAGTTTGAATAGTATAATTCAATGTTTGCATATGTGTGACCAACCTTCCACTGTACGTTTTGCCCTGGGCCGTTCCTGAGCTCTCCGTTAATTTATTCTGTTCTTTCTACTTTCAGCTGGAGTCATCTTGCGTCTCTATTCATGAGATTCTGAAGTCTGTGGCTGATTCGCAGACATGGTACAGGCTGAGGGAGGCCCACGACCGCACCAAAGCTGAGCATCTCCTGGACCGGGTGACTTACTGGTCCATTGGAGAAACCGTCCTGCTGTTTGTCATCGGCATCGGTCAGGTCATGCTGCTCAAAAGCTTCTTCAGTGAGAAGAAGGGCTCTGTGGCAGCAACCACCTAAAAGCCATGACGTGTCCTCAGAAAGACAGGTGGAGCCTCGTCAATGTGAACACATAAGTGCTTCATGAGATTAGCACACATCTTGTAGAGTTTTCAGCAAAACCTTTTTGTTAAAGGGATAGTTTTTATTTTTTACAGCCTACCAAGTGTCTGTCAGACTTGTGAATGCCTTTCATGTCTGTGTTTTGTTCATATTAACCTGTACTGAAAAGAAAAAAAACAAGCAACAGGTTATTTATTACATGTTTAATGTGCAACATAAACGGATTGAGTTTGATCTATATGTTAATGACACAGATTACTTTACAGTAAAACCCACATGGATTTTCATCTAGTTACCCATTTATTATGTAGGAATTTGTGGCACATCATTGTTTCTGGATTTTAGTTGTTCTTGTTTTAAATGTGTGTTATGTTTATTACCTTAATTTATGTGCAAAAAAATGTTATGAGGTGTAAGAGCTCCCTTATGTTCCTCGTGTCCTTGTATGTCTCATGCGCAGTGCCTTAAGAAATCTTTATTTTTAAAGTTTCCTATCAAGTTGAAAGTTTAATGTTTTATTTTGTCTATTACAAAACAGTCCTTCCTGGTGTTACTGATTGATGGGTTTCATTTTTCATTCTTATTTTTGACATTTGGGTGTGATTACAAGTCCATGTTATTTCATAAAGAGATATGTTTAATGGACATCTTCAAGTGACAAATGATGGCTTTTCTTTTCACCAAGAAAGCACGGAGTCCTGTTTGTTTACCTGCCTCTATTATGTGTGGAACCTGACAACAGATTTCAATAAAACTGGGTAGAAAGTCATTTTATGTGAAGATGCAAATCCAATTTCTTAACACTGCCACATTTTGATTTGTAAAAAACAAAACATGTTTTATTATTGATATAAGAAACCTAGATAATTGTGCAGCCATGGAAAAAAAAGCATTACAGGAGAAGATTTATTCTGTTTCTGTACGATCCCTTCCCTCTTTGTAGCATCTTTTACCATTAATTGTCAAGGACAAAAATGATACAGATTGGACAACACATTGCATTTTGTTATTGTGGGAAGCAGATGTGAGAGGAAAGCAGAAAGTATTCCACACTAATACTGTATAATAACTATAATAACAATGACAAATGACAGTGTTGGAACCCTGGTGGTTTACATCAGGTTTGCCAATAGGATATGGGAGTTTTTAACATGCAAGGAAGATTTATATCCCTGGATATGACATTTTCATTACATTGCCATTCCTCACAATAGTGTGGCGGGAACAAAGCCAAGTACATTTACTCAAGAACTTAAAAGTACAAGTACAAGAGACTTTCTATATCTGCCATTTCACATCTTAATGGAAATATAGGCTACTCCTTTCTACATTAAATTGATAATTTAAATTACAAATGACTTTGCATATTGATGATACAAAATTCATTCAACAAATTGGGATGCAATATTAAAGATTAAGATAAGACATGATTCATGCCCAGAGAGGGAATTTAACAGCTACCCAGCATGAATAAAGTCATTAAAATTAGCTCCGCCATAACCAGCTGAAATGTACAGTTAACATTCTGGGACATAAAACAAGTGGTTTTACTTTTGGTAGTGTACTTTAAGTGTATTTTGATGCTAATACTTTTGTAATTTTACTTAAGTTACATTTTGGACTGACACCATGACTTTTACTTTTAATGGGCTACTTTTAACCAATACAACTACAAACCCAAACACTTTAAATGTCCTAGAATCTCCCATATTCAGCTTTCTGCTTCACTTTAACTCATTAAGTCCCTCAGCAAGACTGTGTGACTGTGACAAGAAGTGACTTCTCCAAAATATGGGTGTGACTGGAAGCAGAAATGTGAAAAAGTAGCTAATTTCAAAAAGCTTCTTTTTTGTTACTAGGCTAAGTTTAAACCCATTTAACAATTCTAATCCGTTAATGTCCTGTATTGCATTTAATCTGTTTTGACCATATTTCCTGAACAAATTAATATAAAACTAAATATAAAGTAACAAAAATATCGCTGTGACCTATACGTCACTGGGTAGGATAGGATTATTTTTTGTTTAGATTTGGTCAAATGTACTTTAAATTGAACAGCAGAGCATATATTAATTCAAAAAAATTTAAAAAGTGAAATAATTGAGTGGCCTATTACCATTTTTATTATTGTGACAAATACGTCACATCAGGCTTTTAACCTAAAAATCGAACACCTGATGTGACGTATTTGTCACAATAATGTTCAATTTAAAGTACATTTGACCAAATCTAAACAAAAAATAATCCTATCCTACCCAGTCACTATTTTGATGTATGTTGTGGAGATGCAAAGAAAAAGGCAAATGTGTGTTTCTGTAAGCCGAAAAGGTTTATTTATTTATAGTTTATTTATTATAAAACAAGAAATATCATAAACATATATTCCATAAACCCAATGTAAGGTAGCCTATATGTCACATCATAGATCTTTGACATTTAGGGGGAGTTTTTTTTTTATTTTTTTTATTAAACATCAGAAATGTGTTCTATGTGTCCACTTGGTCTGTAGTATATCACCCATCATTTTCCTTCAAGGATAAATGGGCCTGGGTTCTTATGGGTTAACCAAAGTTTAGACTCCTTTTATGCCACCTGGACAGGCTGCTGTGTGAGGGAATGAAAAAGGGGAAGAGGAAAAAGTTGAAGTGAACTTGAATCAACAGTGTGTAGGCTTATTCTGATTGGCCCATAGTCGATTCCTCGGGCAAATCAGATTTAGTGTTTTATCCAAGCTGACGTGTTGGTGTTCACTACCGCCTACGTCACGGGTTTACCGGGCTCTACCTGCGTGTCGTTCATTCATAAGCAAAGACGATACGGTGTCGGTGTCCGTGTGCTAAAATCAGTTTCAAGTAAATATGGCGGGTTACCTTAAAGCTCTGACCACCGTGTCGAGAAGTGCAGCCGCTGCTCTGTCGCAGAACCCCGCAGCGCTCTCACCAGCCGCCGTCTGCCATCACAGACTGCAACAGAGGAACTGTAAGTCGACTAAAACTACAACAATATGACTCAAAATGTTTGACTGCACTAGGTTTACAGTAATAATGTCGTGAAGAGGCTGTTTAACATACAGTATGGAGTGTTTTAACAGTAGGTGTTAGTGTAAACCGGTATGAAGTTGGTGTTGCTCAATAGTTATCAGCCATCAATGAATCATACATACTTACATAATGTATAAAAACCGTCTTCATTTAGCACTAATATGTCAAAACTAGAGGCAGAACAGAAAGTTATTACATCATGGAAAACTTTAAGGTGTTTTTAAAAACGTTTTTATTATAAAGGTTTATTTCACTGAATACTGAATAAAATGTAAAGGATGGAGAAGCATTTTTTTTTTATAAACCTCTGACGTGAAAGTATTGAATAACATACTGTGCAAACACAAGCGTATGAAGTCAGTCTGCAATAGGAGCTGGTGCCAGCCTGTCCTGGCATGTGAGACAATGTGTGTCAGGTACAAAAAGGGGTTGGCGGGTAGTAACTGCTATCAAAGCAGTCCAATAATCCGAAGGTCACAGTGTCTGGCAGAGCCTCACTGTCTCAGTGAGAGTGAAACCTGTGTAATTAAGTAGTGAAATGATTGTAAAACCTAATGCAGGTGTGGCATCACATCAGACCGACAGGTGTCCCAGCTGAGCTGAATACATTAAAGGTAGTCATTTTAAACATGTTTAAACATGTTTTAAACAGAGTTTAAAGACTCTGCTGGGACAAAGCCAGACTGAACTCAAGGACCAGGAGGTGTACTGCAATGCAGTGGAATCACTGTAAAGCAATGACAACATGCAAATATGAGTGTTTGGGAAATAACCTCTGGCTAAAATATATAGATAAACAGCAAAGTGGCAGACTCAGTTAACAGCATTCGCCTGCAGGTGCAAACAACACAAGAGTTGATGTTACTGTACACTTTTCAGATGCCACAAGGCGCATCAAGGTGGACCAGCCTGTGGTGGAGATGGACGGAGATGAGATGACTCGCATCATATGGGAGTTTATCAAAGAGAAGGTAAACTGAGTTGTAACGGTTAACTGCCAGTGATTAACTTTCAATCAATCAATCAATCAAACTTTATTTATATAGCGCTTTTCATACATATAAATGCAACTCAAAGAGCTTTTTTTCACTGTATAAAGAAGCTGTAGGTCGCCTTTACTTTATGAGGAAATTTAAGGATGATTGTATTCAGAACCAGAACGAATTATAATCATCACAAACACTGCATGTTTATGTGTGTATTGTTGAGTCCTCATACTTATCACACATATTGATCTGTATAGCTCATCCTGCCCAATGTTGATGTTGAGCTGAAGTACTTTGACCTGGGTCTGCCCTACCGTGACCTGACATCAGACCAGGTCACCATAGACTCTGCTCTGGCAACAAATAAATACAACGTGGCTGTCAAGTGTGCCACCATCACCCCAGATGAGGAACGCGTTGAGGGTAAGTTTGACTCATTAAGTGCATTCCAATACTTGTACCACCATAATATTTAGAGTAAAAAAGATGTAATATGCCACAATACATATAATTTATTTGTGTCAAAATACCAGGATGTCCTTCTGCATCTGGTCACATTTTGCAATATGCAAGCCAGTATTTTGTTTTTTAGCTATTTTGAGCCACAATCTTCTGTGCAGCAGATATGAGCTAGACGGTCAAAGTTCAAGGTTCAATTATGATGTAGTGGTACATCGTATGTTGGTACATTGTATGTTTATTGCAAACAACAGTTCACACTTTGTAAGGGCTTCTGCGGTACATACTAAAAGCAAAAAGTTAACATATGTGCAGCATTGTCAAATGTTTTGCATTACAGCACATTTAATTTTCAATCAATATTTGCATTAATTATAATTCAGTTATTCATCAGTTATTTTTATATTCTTAATAATAAACTAATAAACTAATAATTTTGTGTTTTTTGTAAATTAGTTAATTCTGGAGACTTGCTTTGGGTCTTTAAATGGTCAAAGTTTACAAATATATCTTCTTTTCTTCTTCCAGAATTCAAGCTAAAGAAGATGTGGAAGAGTCCTAATGGAACCATCAGGAATATTTTGGGAGGGACTGTTTTCCGTGAGCCAATCCTGTGCAAAAACATTCCTCGTCTTGTTCCCGGTTGGACACTACCCATAACAATCGGCAGACATGCTTTTGGGGATCAGGTAAGAAATATGAATGTGTGGTTTGCCCTTCTCAAAGATGTTTTCAATCAATCTTGATGAATGGATTGATTCAAAGATCAACAATCCAATATCATAAGCCCCTTTTATAGTGCCGTCCCGCAAATGTCCAGATATATTGACGGAAAGATCTGTGCCGGCTTTTCACCTTAGAGCATTCATAGTGATCCCGCGAAGGCGTGATATTCGTGCCCTTTCAACATGCAGTCCAGCCTCACGGAACGAGGTGGAGGAGACCATAGTGATGCGTCAGAGCAGCAGCAGTGCTGTGCAGTAGCACAGTGCTAATAGGCTACACAGTTAGCTCTGTAGCAGTACAGTGTGTATGTGCTGCAGCAGGATGTGTTTACTTAGTGATATCCGTTTGTTTACAACAAGAATTGGACACTCTGTGCCCAGTTAGCAATGGCGGCCGTAGTGAACAGTGATTTGATGACTGTCTGACCAGTGGGAGGTGTGTTAGACGTCAGGCACGACGTCAAACATTCCTCCTTGCCGGGATGGCCCATTCATAGTGGTCCTGCTTCCAACAGTCCCTCCAATTTTCCACCTCTGTGACTACCTCTAGAGGCGGAAAATTGGTGGAATCACTTGATCCCGGCATCCCACTTCGGGCGTGTTCATAGTGCAGGCGAAACGTTACAGAGGCGTAAATGTCCCAGCATGAAACGGCACTATGAAAGGGGCTAATGATGCAAAGGGAAAAATATCAAGACATATCATCATCTTTAAGATTCTTATTATTTATTTTGAAATGTTCCCCTTTTCATTTATTCTTTTAATAAAAGGAATAGATAATTTTTCATTTAAATATCTGAAAGAGCTCAGTAATTAAACCGCCAAATCATGTTTAAGTTACTTTTTACAAGTTAGCTCCCAACTAGGATCATCAAGGCACCCCACCTCCGAGACAACTGATTGTATTAAATGGTTTTGGAAACAAACTGGTATCGTTGCAGACTTTGTGATATCCGCAAATGGTGTATTTATGTCCAAAGAATCAATATGATATTGTATTGGGAGGAAACTTTTTGTGACTTTAACCCCAATTCACAGCCAGGCTCATGTTTAATCCCACAGTACAGGGCCACAGACTTTGTTGTTGACCAGCCTGGCAAGTTCAAGATGGTGTTTGCCCCAGCTGATGGAAGCAAGCAGAAGGAGTGGGAGGTGTATGACTTCCCTGCAGGGGGCTGTGGGATGGGAATGTACAACACAGATGAGGTAAGAAATAATTAATATATTCATTTACATGAAATAAGATTTTTCTGTTTTTATGAATGCAATATTTGTGGAAAGTTAATCCTGTTCCTGTCCCTGTTTTCTTAAATAATATTAAGAGTCTTAAATTACATTTCTCAGTATTTAAAGTCATGAAATGTCTTTAAAAGTCTTAATTTTATTTATGGTAGGTCTAAAATTTGAACATGATACCTAGTGTTTCTCCACTGGATTCACTTATTTAGGTAAAGTTTTTCTTATTGTACAGTTCTGTAATAAGTTTTGTTTCAAATCTGGCCCTTATTATCATATTTCCTTTCACAGTCCATCAGTGGATTTGCTCACAGCTGCTTCCAGTACGCCATCCAGAAAAGGTGGCCTCTGTACATGAGCACCAAGAACACCATCCTCAAGGCCTACGACGGGCGCTTCAAAGACATTTTCGAGGAGATCTATGAGCAGTAAGATATTGAACACACAAGGATTCAGGCTAGCTGCACTGGAAAGAAAGAACTGTAACAGAATTTCATGGGTGAAACCAGTGTGGTGAACAATGTACTATGATTGGTTCTTTGAATGTAGCTGTCACTGTCTGTTTAAAGGAAGTACAAGCCAGAGTTTGACAAGCTGAAGATTTGGTATGAACACCGTCTCATTGATGACATGGTGGCCCAGGTCCTGAAGTCCTCTGGAGGATTTGTTTGGGCCTGTAAGAACTACGATGGAGACGTGCAGTCAGACATTCTGGCTCAGGGTTAGTGCACTTCAATCTGATGATGACGATGCAGCTGTGTTGTAACTCTGCCTACGCAGCGAAGGCCACACGTCCACAATGACACAATATTTACGTCTGAGTTACACTGCATGTCTTGTGTGTGGACTTATGTTTGTGTATTCAGATGACCTTGTGATGCTGTTTGTTGTGTCCAGGTTTTGGTTCTCTTGGTCTCATGACATCAGTGCTAGTGTGCCCTGATGGAAAGACTATTGAGGCAGAGGCCGCCCATGGCACCGTCACCAGGCACTACCGTGAACACCAGAGGGTAAGAGCCACCTGCTCACACTGCTGGGACTGTTCTTACTTCACAAGTAGGGGTGCACCGATTGCAATTTTCTGGCCGATCACCGATTTTTAAAAAGCCTGACCTGCCGATTCCGATTTTGGCCGATACAGATTTTTTTTATAACTCACAGCTGAACCTTCAATGTTTGAATTTTATTTTATTGAAAAACAATAACACAGCAGTATTTTTCTTTAACAAATAAAGGAAATCACAATGCCTGAGGTAGTTAATAAAATATTTAACTTAAAATAAATAGCGACAATTTACAGGACAAACTAACAAAAGAACTGCAACCATAAATAAAGTGTCCTGAGTTTTTGGTTTTGTTATAGTACAACATACATACAACTAGGGATGGGCATCGATTTTCGAATTGTCATTAAATAACAAGTTAGCTCCCAGAGGGGTTTAGAGACTCTGGAGGTGACGTATCGTTTTCACTGTCACTAACTGTGCACAACGTCAGCAGCTGAAAGCAGCATGGCTAATTAAGCACAGAGTCTCCGCTGACCATAAACATAGTGATTGTGAATTAACCGGCTTCGCTAACTGTGCACATAGTGTCCGGTGCTTGTTGTAAACAAACAGAGATCGCTAAGCGAATATTAATATTTATTTATTCTATTGCTTTATCTGTATTTAACTGCAAGTGTTGACAGAGTAATTGTGATTTCACTTAGTTTGAACTCTGTGTAAAAAGGAGGCTGATTATGTTGAAATGTAAGGTTTTTTTGACTGTTTGTGAATACATTTGTGATAAATTTTGGTCAATATAAGCTTTGTTGAATTTCAAGAGAGTTTACAACTCTTGTGCATCCTTTTAAATGGGAGGGCAATACTGTACCATTGACTTTAGACCAGGTTTTTGTTTATCAAGGATGTAATTGCTTTCTGCTGCCTCATGATATCGATGACCACACCTCTCTTTAAGACCAACACACCTATGGGAGCAAGTAGATTTGCTACCTACACAACATGGGCACTTGGTCTGAAACTAGCAATGACAGGCTGTCAGATAGTGCCCTATGTCATTTTTGATTTTTTTCCCTCTGTATTGCTATAGTGTTTTTTTTCCAGTGATCATGAACATTTCATTAACACTGGTAACCCATAAAAGGTTATGCTGCAAGTCCTTCAGAATAAAACAAACTAGACTCACCATTTTACACCTTTTTACTCAGAAAATCCATTTCATAAGTCCCTGGTGGAAGCAGCAGAGAAACTCATGTCTCCATCCACAGTACGGATCTGAATGAAAAGTGACCACAAGGCATGTTGAAGTCTCTAATCTTAACTGTGTCTTTGTTGTGTAGGGGAGACCAACCAGTACCAACCCCATCGCTAGCATCTTTGCTTGGACCCGAGGATTGGAGCACAGAGGCAAACTGGACGGAAATCCTGATTTGATAAAGTACTGTTATGTGATTGTTTAGTGTCACATACACATGAGACATGCCATATGTTTTAATCGTTTAATAATTTGTCATTGTGCATTGTTGCTCTCCAGGTTCTCCCAGACGTTAGAACAAGTGTGTGTGGCAACTGTGGAAAATGGAGTGATGACCAAGGACCTTGCAGGCTGCATCCACGGCCTGGCCAAGTAAGTTTACATTGTTAGATTACTCAGTCATGCAACCTGTGTAGTATGTCTTCTGATGTTTTAACGTGACGGCAGATTTAATAATTTATTACCCCCTGCACTGTGATCTTGCAGCTGCAAGCTAAATGAACATTATGTCAACACATTGGACTTCCTGGATGCGATCAAGACCAACTTGGACAAATCTCTGGGCAAATGAAGAGCAATCGGAAGACATGGTTGTAAATTCTCGACTGACAAACCCTGTTTTTTAACTCGTTTCTACCTTTTGTTTGTATGAATCTTTGTTTTTGAAGGAACCAAGTTTGCTATTTTCCGTGCCATTTTTTTTGTATTTGTATAGCTCACTGGCACACAACTGTGCTCATGTTCCTCAGCCTTTCCTGTTTCCAACCATCCACTTTTGTATTGCTCAATAAGTGATTGTACAGAATAAATTAATATGAATGCTAATGTTAACTTATAATGGCAATTTCAAATACATTTTAATTTAATTAGAAAGTATCTTCAGGGAACAGTTTGTACAAACAAGGACAAAAACAACTTGTTTTGCACTATTGTCATAAATATTAAAAAGCAATAGTGAAAATCACTCTGTAACATGCTGCTGCCTTTTTTGCTTGGTTGTCATTTTTGTTCTTATCTTCAGCAGCAACACCGTTCAGTGCTGTTAACCTAAACAGGAACCACAGAATCATTGTGGGTGTGGTGATATTATCTTTCACACTCTGTACTATGATCTTCATTAGTTAGTTATTCTTCTTTATATGTCAAGAAGAAGAGAAGCAGGTTTTTACCATTGCTGCAACTTAATGGCTATTTTCATTAATGTGCTGATGATGACATCTTAAAATGGTATTTTATTCAAACTAACTGTCCAAAAGTCCAAAGCTATTCAGTTTATTATAATATGTGACAAAGAAAAGCATCAAATTCTTACTTTTAAGAAGCACTCAAGCAGCACATTTGGCCTTTTCACTAAAAAACAACTACTTAACAATGATTGGATTATCAAACTGCTAGCTGATACATTTCCTGTCGCTTGACTAATTGATTAAGCTCTAGTGTTTGAGATATCATGAAGTATTGGTGTGTTGCAGTGATTAAACATTGGACCCTCTAGAGGAGCTCTAAGAATGATTAAGTAGTAAAGGAATGTGCAGTGCTGTAGCCAGAGACATAACCTCTGGTGTTGAACCAGTGTGAATCCTTCTCTCCTCCAGAGGGCGCTGCAGAGGTTCCCTCACGGGCTCCAGCCAACTGGCAAATCCAGATGTTGCAGTCAGAAGCACTACTAGTAAATGCCATCTGTGTGCAGTTTCGTTTTACATTTTAATTTCATGCACTTGCACATATGAGCGTGTGTCCAGCAGTGCATTCATGCAGTGCTATAAGCTCATTCAGTACGTGTCAAATGCACCCTCCAGTGCATGACAGTGAGTGGTGTTTGCACCAGCAGGGGGCCAGATCTGATGGGAATTTTGGCAGAGCTCTTTGCTGTAGTGCCAACTACAGTATTACACCAGCAGATGTCGACATGGTCACAGTCAGCCGGCCACATATTGTACTGTGTATACAAGCTTTATTGTATCACTCTATAAGATGCTGTGGTTTAATCAGGGTTATTACACCTTTTCTAAAGTCAAATTCAGACACTTTTTAGGCATTTTAAAGATTTTTTCCAGCAACTTACACCTATGGTAGCTTACATATTAATATGGTAAACATAAAATTCACTGATTACTTAACTTCTGCATCACATTAAATTAAATGTTACTGTGCTACAAACCAGAGGATCTCAATCTTTTTTCAGCCAAAACCCCTTACAGGATGGAATATACATCAGGTTATGTGTGCCTCAGTTTTTACACTTATAGTTATGTATAAGACCAACACAAGAGAAATGTAAGATTATGGAATTGGAATTAGAATTAGAATTCTATTTCTATATAAGAGTTATAGATTTGTTAGACATTATTCCATGAACTATGACAGCGTCTGTAAAAACTATGAAAAGATTTATTCATCTTATATCATGATCATTTAAATGAAGGAATTTAAAAATGGTCCAGGGTCCGACTGGCAGACTACAATGGAGGCCTGGGTGCCTCAGACCCCATTTGCTGAAATCACTGCTAAAAACAACCAAAATTATGTTTCTGACATCATTCTACAAGAGTGGCCAATTAAAAGTTAAACATAAAAAGTTTGTAAGTTGACTACGTATCCTATATAACCCATATTTTAGGCAGTTTCAAGCACACAAAAACAAGCTTTTTTTTAAACCTTGAAAGCACCACATTCAGCCGTTTTTCAGGATTTCCAGAACATGTAGGAACCCTGTTAATTTTACACTGCTCTTATCTGAAATTGATTCTGTGCAAAATTGCTCCAGGTAATTATTATTGATGGCTGTTCCAGTCTGCTTGTAATGCAGAATAAATTGTTGCAGTAGGACGATTCAGGTTGTGTCCGGTAAATTGCCAATCACAAGTTACTTGAATTTACCTTCTAGCAATGTTTCTGTTCATCAAGATAACCTGGTTTTCATTCACCTACAAGTATCCAAAGTAGACCAAAGCTAATCCTGGTTTTAGGATGTATATGTGAACAGGATGTCATCAGGCCTGGTTGATATTCCAATTAAAAGCAACCAGAATATACAGACAGAACAACGATTAGTTTGAGATGATGTTATTCTTGCTTTTCATTCTCAATCAAAAGCATTTTGTACTCAAAAGTCTGAGGTTAACTTTATAAATGAGCCACTGACCAGAGAATATGCTTGTCTCTCTCTCCCAGTCACTAAAAAGTCAAAGAAAGATACCTCTATCAAAAAATTACCAGAAATTAGCATTTAGATTACCTTTTTTCCTCCTTTTTTTAATTTCCTCCTGGAGGAACATTCCTGTGGAACTGTTAACTGCAAAAGAACCTCCCACTTAATATGATCAGCAGCCATAAAAGAGTCATATCTCTGAGCAAATTGTTCAATCAGGTCCTGGGAAATGATTTTCCTATGGAAGTATAATCCGTCCACAGTGAAAAGCATCCGTGAAACCATGTAGAACCAATCCATGAGGGCACATTTTACAGTGGGAGGGACTTTTTAGGTTCTTTTTTTGCACCTTTTTTCAGCATGCCAACATGCTCAGAATGAAAACGCTAAGATGTTGATGTTTGGCAGAAAGTTCGGCTGTTCACCGTCTTAGTTTAGCATGTTAGCCTGCTAACACTTGCTAATTAGTAGGAGCAACAGCATCGTCTGAGGCTGATGGGGATGTCATTGTTTTCTAAGTTAGAGTGGAAATGTATATGTTGACTTAACCTCAGTGGGACAGTGGCACAACACAACAATCAGTACAATTGTGGTACAAGGGGTCAAAGCTCCCTTTGATTATATTAGAGACGTTTGAATCAACCAAGCTCTCAAATACACACAAGATGGAAATGAGTGATTACATTTAGCTTTATGTGATTAGATGATGATGTCATGAGTCATTTTAGCTGTCCAGTTAAAATCCCTCATTTTCTGTTTCTACACATTTGTGTGACAAAGTGCTGAAGTAGGTCAAAACAGTGCTAATAAAACTAAAGGAAGGTGTGTTTCCAGTGTGCGGGACCTTGTTATGTAAAGGTTAAAACATGCACTAAAGTACTGCATCCTGATGATGGCTCTCTAGAGAAGAAGCTCCCAACTTTTTCTATCAGTGAGTAAACTGATGATCCCTGAAAGAGTGACTTATTTTATATTTCCTATTCAATTTAATGCAAAACAATACTAGTACAGAACAACTGCACAACTAATCAAAATAGTAAATGCAGTAACTGCAGGGTTTTGTGTATAGTGTGGATTAATTTTGAGCTGAATATTTCCTGCTAATATTTTATCAGACACTCTGTTTCACAGAAATAAATAAAAAAATAAAAAGATATAGATAGAAATAGATATAGACCAACTGTATATATATTTCTTTAAAAAGCTGTCTTACACACCTTAAAATCAAGAAGCCTCATGACCCCCCTAATGCTTTGGTGACATCTAGTGGGACCCCCAGGTTGGGAACCACTGCTCTAGATGAAAATCAGAGATCATTCATCCTGAAGGAGAAGATGAATGTGTGAACCAAACTTCATGGCCATGCATCTAATAGTTGTTAGAGGAAGTCTGGGGATCACCAGAGTCATTAAGATGCACAATACGGGGCGTCCTGGTGGCTCACACTGGTAGAGCGCGGACCATTAAGGCTGAATCCTTCCTGCGGCGGCCCCGGGTTTGAATCCGGCCTGAGGTCCCTTTGCCGCATGTTCTCCCCTCTGTCTCCTCCTTTCTACCTATCACTTTCAATAAAGCAAAAATGCCCCAAAAAATAATCTTTACAAAAAAAAGATGCACAATACATTCAATATTTGTTGAGACATTTCAGTCTGGACCAAAGTGGTGAACTGACTGACAGACCGTCACTGCCTGCATGGCTAAAAATACCCGAGTGAGGATTACCCCCACAGATAGCGACAGATTAAAACACCAGTCTCCATCATTTAAACTAGAGAACCTTTATTAAATAATTCATGGTCAATTTCCATGAGGTCTCAGTTTGATATTCCTCATCTGAAAGAAAAACTAGTAGACCATTCCTCTGGTTTAGTGTGCATATCAAGGCTGACCTGCATGGCAGGACAGGGGGAGCAGACTGTCTTCCCCAAAACAGAAGTATGAATATCAGGACTGGTGTCGGTCCACTTTCAATTCACTTGTAGAAAATGTAACCTGGTCCTCCCAAGAATTGTTTTTTTAATCCACAGACTAGATTTGTTGTCCACTTTCAGTGTCCCCCCTCCACCCCATTTTGAGGGGAAAATCTTTCTCAATTAAGTGAATTGAAAGTGAAGCAAAACCAGCCCTGGAGTGCTGAAACTACAAACAACAAAAACCCCAAACTGCTGATTCTCCATACAAACTGCTCATTCTTCAAATTCGCATTTAAACTGACAACTGTGAAATATCCATATCAAGGAAACTGCAGTTTACAAAAAAACCTACTGAGAAAGCATATCTGTTTGTGTTTAATAATATTGCCGTTATGGGGGTTTGCAAGATTCTACAATCTTATTCCTCCTGCAGCTCTTCCCCTTGAGGCAAATAAGGTTCACTCTTACTGAAGAGACAGCTTTCACAGAAAAAAGGACAGCTCTCAATGAAAAAGTGCTTTGTATTGTTCACTCAGTATTTCAAAAACTTTTGAGCAGGATATTTACTACACGGGATAGATTATTAATGTAAAGCTAAACCATGTGAGACAAAAAACGGTGGGTGAACACGCTGCAGTCATTTGTACAGTGACAGGGCTTTACATGTCGCTAACATTGTTTTTCAGCCGACATGGGACATTAGCAACTTTGGTAGCACATGCCCTGGCGAGAGAAAAGAAGGCTACAATGTCCTGTGCAAAAAAAGCACACACGCATTGAAAGCACGGCCTGTTTTAAACTGAGGGCTGCGCAGGAATGGGTAACTACAATTAGGAACTGTTTAGTAAGAGCATTCAAACCTATGAATATGTTGTGACTATGTATCAAAAGTTGGATATACAGTGAGTAAATAGCTGACACGGTGGAAGCTTAGCTGCAAATGTATCTAGCTGGCACTTTCAGTCAAAAAATAAGGGCATACATTGGTTGTGAATGACAAAAATGGCAAAATGGTAAACAAATTTCTATCACATCAAATGTAACTGATGGCTCTGCAACTTTTTTCTCTTTTTTTTCTTCAAATAACGGATACATACACACAACATACAGATTTGACCGTCCGCCAGTGAGAGTCTTTGAGTCGGTAAGCGTAGTAATCCTAAAAACAGGAGCTCCAGACCAACAGTTTCAGTGTCTCTGCTGTCAGTGACAGAGCCGAAACGTCTCCTTTGAAGTGCGTTTCCTTCCTGGCCTCCCATCAGAGTCCGTCAGTTCTGGCTCTTCTGGAAGGAGACCAAAACGAAAAGAAAAATTCGTCCCCCAGTGTCTCCCAAAAGCCTTGACAACAACTCTGTAATTTCCTTATGTTTTCAAAAAACCCACAACATGTTTTGTGGTTCGTCACCACTCAGGGTGTAGTGTAGCTGCTTGTATCCTTCCCGAAATTGTAATACTCCTCCATGTCCTCCATGTTTGCTGTAGTGAGTTTAGTGAGGTTTTGGGAGCCACCATTGTCCATATTGTCTGGTGATGTAAAGCTGAAGTTCTGTCCTTCATACTCCCCCTGGCTGTCCATTTCTGGTAGAACTTCTGGGAAATACAGAAAAAAACAATCAGTATGTGTTAAGTATACGTTTATCTGTAAACAACACTACATGTTATTAACCCAAACTATCTGAATATAATGCTCCATTTTAGGGACTGGCCCCATTCCAAAAAAGCCATGTCTGCTCTGATTGCTCAGTGTTTCCAAGTCTTCTGCATCTACAATCAGTGTTTCTGCACCGTCATTGCAGCCGGGGAATGACTGTAACAGCACTGCAGTGTCACTTTCTGCCTATATATAGAATATTTGTGACATCACAACTGTACAGAAGTCCTCGTGGCTCATTTAAAGGCACAGTTTCTGAATACGGGCTGAGTTCTGATACTTTCACAGTATTTATATAACACCCAGACCTGGTTTGTAATAAAAAAGACATACAAATCTATTTATTATTTAATTAATATAAGTTTTTTTTTTTTTTTAATAAATCTGTTTATTAAAACACATCACATTTTGTTACATGACCCTTACAAATAGATGTGTGATTTTTCTCTCTCAAATAAACAAACTTACAAACAAACAAGTAGAAAACATACAAAATATTATCCCACCCACCCCAGTTGGTCTTCCCTTTTCAAACAGAATATCTCATCAACCATTTTTTGTACATTCATATTGATGCAAGAGCACAGCAGGATAAAAAAAAAGAAGACAGAAATTGTTGTTCACTTCTACACCGAAGGAGTTGTAGCTACATTATCGAAATATGAGATAAGAGGTTGCCATGTAATATAAAATTTCTCAGTTGTCCCTCGGAGTAAAAATTTGAATTTTTCAAATTTAAGGAATGACATTAAGAAAGTCTGCCAGGATTGTTCTGCTGGGAGTTTAGGCAACTTCCAGTGTAGAAGGATACGCCTGCGGACAATCAGAGAGGCAAAAGCTAAAACATTTAATGTCTGCTTACTGAATTCTGAATAATTTGAGGGAACTGAAAAATAGCAATGAGCGGACAGGGAGTGATAGCTACACCTAGAAGCTCTGACATGATCTTGAAAAAGCTCTTCCAGAATCCTGTTAGCTTTGAACACGACCAGAAAGTATGGACTGAGTCAGCTGGGACAAAGGCACATCTATTTCACTACTGCCAGGAAAAATCATTGCTAGTTTTGCTTTGCTGAAATGCATTCTATGCAGTACTTTCAATTGTATTAAGTTAAGACAGGCACAGGATGAGGAGCTATTCACTTGTAATTTGGCTTAATTAATATAAGTCATGCATGACTCATTTCATATGATCTACAGGAAAACCTGACACTTAAATGTGGCTGTTTTTTTAATTATTTTTTTTAAACCACTATAATTGGGTTTCAAATTATAAGTATTCCCTGTACAAATATATATATATATATATATATATATATATATATATATATATATATATATATATATATCATTTTATTTTATTTTATTTTATTTTTTAAATGATCGATTGGGTTTGGAAAAAAATCCAATCCATAGGTCATTTTTAGTTACAACACTCATAAACTCAGCTAACCTGCTTCATCAGAGCTGTGTGGGGAGATTTGATCAGATTTGATTTACAGTGACCTGGCCCCATAAGCAGACAATCACATGACTGTCATCAGATTATGATTCAAACACCGATAAACACTGCATGGAGGTATATGATTTTATGTTTTTCCTGTCCCATCCACCTCAAACTAATGAGATGAGTATAAAAGGAAAAACAACAGAAATCTCTCATTTAGCAGAAAGTTGTGCTTTCATGTAGGATCGCACAAACTATGAAGCTGACTGAGAAAATAGTTTTTCAAAGACTTTAAGCCATTAAGCATTAATCATAAACAATGTTAGTTACTTATCAGTGGGCATGTGTGTGTGTGTGTGTGTGTGTGAGCTTTGACCAGGGCTGAAATAACCCAGTACCAAGTCTCTCCAGTTAAACAATACCCGCATTCAGACCTATTGTACAGACCTTGAAAAAACCCGATTTGTATAGTTTACTGGCAGCCAATCACCGCCAGTGTTCTTTGATTTAATGCAGCATGTGATTCGCCCACTCTCACAGCAGCTACAACACATACGGTCTGTGGTGTGGTGAAGTGGAGTGTGTTGTATTTAACAGAGATGGCAGTTCAGGGGGCATCCTGGTGGCTCACACTGGTAGAGTCCTTGCTGCGGCAGACCTGGGTTCAAATCTGGCCTGAGGTCCCTTTGCCGCATGTCTTCCCCTCTGTCTCCCCCTTTCTATCTGTCACTATCGAATAAAGCAGTAAAATGCCAAAAAATTATCTTAAAAAAAAAAAAAAAAAAAGAGAGATGGCAGTTCAGGGTGCTGAGATGACACAAGATGCCTGAAAATACTGAATGCAGTACTAAAAAAAGGTATAAAAAGGTGTCAGTACCACTGGATGGCTACTGGAACTGGTGCTGTCATTTTGTAAACCATTGCCAGCTGAAACTTTGATGTTGGCTTCAAAGCTGTCGGACCAGGCCAGTAGCATGTTTATGATCAGAGAGTCACTGCTGTGAAATGTAGAGCCAGGAAGAGCACATACACTGGATAAATAACAACAACAACTAGGGACGCCAAGAACTAAGGATTTAAGAAGTCCTGCCTATAGTCCCATAGTCGACTGATTGTCACATGCTTTTTTCCTTATTCCGTTGTTGTTTTCTTGCTCATTGAAACCCCATGTGTAGCTTAGGTCATTGAAAAGATCAGCTGAGAATGAACTGTTCATACATTTAAAAAAAATAAATTGCTTGCTTTGTTCTTGTCGGTGCACAGATTAATAAATGTATTCTTTGAATTTGTAAAAACGGACATTCAGCACCCCCATACAGCCTGAATGGAATGATCAGTTTGTTTAAAAATCCCATGTTCCCCGACAACAACAGTCCAATCAGGCTGCTGAGCGCAATCGCAGAATATCCGACAATTCGGGTTCTCCCTGTTGACAACATGTGCAGCGGGCCTCACCTTGTCCTTCTGGCGAGACGTCCATGCCGTGCTTGACCTTCATATGCCTGCTGAGGTTTCCCTTCAGGTTGAACTTACTGGTGCAGTAAGGACACTTGAAGGGCTTACTGCCAGCATGGAGATGCATGTGGCCCAGCAGGTTGTACATTCTGTTGAAAGACTTGCCACATACCTGAAAAAAAAGAAAATAAATTAAATTGATTTATAGACCTAATTTAAACAGACAATTATTATTTTTTTATAAATATGAATACATAGATTTTTATTGATTGTGCCCTTACATTCTCAACAATAAGGAAAAAATTAAAACAACAATACAATAAAGGGATGAAAAAAAAAATGAAAACGATAGAGATGATGTAAACACCGTGCCTGACTCAAAGCTTATAGTTGGATGTCCTCTCATGGTAGAATGTGAATTTCATTGTAGCAAAACTACTGATATCGAAGCGCCCTATCCTCGTGAAATTCTCCTGCTCGCATAATCCTGTTACATTAAATTAAACTGAACTCAAAATGCGCCATCACATCTCATTTCACACCAAAATTAATTAGAAAATCTTACGCTTGCGACTATCACTCAGAATATTATCTTTAATAAAAAAAATGTAATCAAGTTCGAATAGTCACCTTGCATTTGAACGGCTTCACGGGCAGGTGGACGATCATGTGGGTCTTGAGGGTTTGTTTCTGGATGAAGCTCTTGAAGCAGACGTGACACTGGAAGGGCCGGACGCTGTTGTGGATGAGCATGTGCCTCTTCAGGTTGGCAGACAGGGTGAACTCCCGGGAGCACACGTCACACTTGTGGCCTTTCATCCCCTGCAGAGTGCACACAGAAGGAAAAGGGTTCATCATTCATTAAATATAGCAATGTACTGCAATATTTTCATTATCTCATTGTCCTCAGAATATAAGGCAGAAGTGGAATTAATTGCTTAATTCCAAGGTTTTCAAACTGTGTGACAGTTGGAAAGATGATACTGAAGGAGATCCTGCGAGGTGAGAGGGAGAGGTGCACACCGGTGTTCTGAGAACAACGGGATGCTAATCACCGTACTTTCGCTGCTGATTTGGCCCGCTTGTCAACATAGTCAGCAGTTGGAACTGCAGCAGTGACAGTAGCATGCAGCTCATTGAGGCAATTAAGGTACTTTAAAAACTCTTAGCACCAGATTGCTGCAGTTACTGTCAAAAATCACACCCTCCTTTCAGTCAAATCTGAACACAGTTATGATATACACACTTATGCTTTCTAAAAATATCTCCAATAATGTCTCCAGTGTTCATTACTCTGCTTGGATCTCAAAAAGTAGCTCTTTATAACTCCAGAACTTTCACAGAAATCCAGTAATTGTTTTCTGTTTCATCCATGAGTATACTGTCAACAGGAACAGCTGATAGCAGCTGAAAATTTTAATGGTGCATATTTGATAAAATCTAGAAAAAAACACATTATAGCCCACTGCAAAACTCAGAGCACTGCAGGAACAACCCTAAAACCTGCAAATGACTTAGCATGATATTTTAGCACTCCCAGTTCCCTCATTTGAAACTCAGTCCTTTTTTTTCCATAGGTGTTAAGTTACTACATATAATCCATCTGTAAATATCCCACTCATGAATTTTGAAGCTTTAACATGACTTTTTAAAAAAGTGGCTAAATGAGACTACAGAGGTTGTTGTGGACCTCACTGTCATGGTCAGCTTTGTGGTGGTGACGCTGATGTCATGTGACCGTGGTTTAGTTCAGTTATATATATATATATATATATATATATATATATATATATACACATATAAATGTGATGTTTACTTGTAAAGATGATCTTACTGAACAAAACATGCAGGTATCATAAATTTATTTTCTGCAGTGATCCCAAATCAGAGATTACGGTGGCTTTTTGTCAAAGGAACCAGTTTGATGGGAACTTTCAGGTGGGCTACAAAAGTAAGCCATCCATGGAACCCTGTATTCAGGGCAACGAGTTTACATCTCCCCAAAGCATTATGGGAACTGTAGTTGTAAAACACAGAGATGATAATGGCCAATAGAAGTAGTAACACAAAGAATAATAATAGGTGTGAAATCCATTATGAACTTTTTTATGATATACCACCAACAAAGTTTTTTCATGGCTCAGATTGTCCCTAAAATATAGTTTTTACATCCCTGGAACACTGACACTCATCTGTCTAAATCTGGTTTATCTAATGCCGTATTCCCACTGAATGATACGGCACGACTCTACTCAACACGACTTGCCAATTTTTGTTTTCCATTAGTAAAACTTACTACCTGGTACTTAGTTTAGTACAACCGCACTCAAGGTTCCAAGCAAGCTAAGCGGATACTAGAAGTTAAAACCCAACAGACCACTGATTGAAAAGAGTGAATCATCAGTAGCTGATGAGCCACGGTGCTGTCAAATCTACAGCCTGGAGCCTACAGCCTGGGGAGTATGATCTGCATTAAAACATGAACTAGAGAGAAGGACCTGCCACCAAAAGTATTACTATTTAGTAATTGTCAGTTTAAACTTTCTGTGAAACATGCAGGCCAAAGAGCAGGATGGCCCTGATGGTGAGCGACTGTATGTCTGGGTTGTCAGTGGCAGTTTTGTTGCTCATTTTAACCCAATGATATTTACATCGTGCCTGTATCAAAATCCATGGCAGCCATTTTGGGTGTACTGAAAGGGATTACTACAGTACTGCAAAAAAAAAAAAAGAAAGAAATAAGAAAAAGCCCCTTCAAGACGTCCTTTTTCTGCTCCCATAATATTTCCAACCACATGCGACAGGAAATGCATAAACACTGAGAAGCAGGTCACAAGAGCAGACGATTCACAACATCCAATCTGAAGCCTTGAGGCTTGTCTAAATGAATGTGCTGCACTCCACTCTGCAGCCAGTGTCAGCACACTAAACAGCGGGCCTGAATTACTGGAGTCTGGTTTATTGAGAAGAACAAATGTGTATTACAGGTCACCAGCGGGTCGAGAGACTGTGTCCATATCAGCAGACATATCTGGCAGACTGTCAGTCCCCCCCACTGTCTGCACAACAAATGTGTAGTGTTGCTGTTGTCCACCAGGGGGAGCAGTGAACAGCCAGCAGGCTTAAATACAAAAAAGAACATTCTCTCTTCATGAGGAGTGCGGCAGCTTAAGCTTTTTGTTCCCCTGAAAGTAATCAAATTTATACAAATCCTTAGGAATTCTGCATTTTCATTTGCCACTGTGTGTGATTTCTATGAGAAAATATCTATCCATTGCTCCATCTGTTAGAGGTAAGTCTGGCAGTTTCCAAAAAAATGACTCATTCAAAAGGTGAAATGAGGAGCGCAAAATGTCAAGATGCCATATGTCTTAAATTTCAGAACAACAACTAATAATCAAGACCTCCAACTGTAGAAGAATGGAGGGAAAGGTAGGCCAGTGGTGATGTTAAATTAATTGTGATCTTTCAGTGTCCCCATCTCGCCTCCTCACCTGTGTGAGTGAGTAACTGTGTGCATGTGTGTAGAACACGCAGGGGGCACTGAGCAATTACAGACATTTCATTCAGATGAACACTATAATAAGGAGGACATGAAGACACTCAGTATTATACACATACACTGAACACACATATCTCTTCTACAGGGCTGTGAATCACCACAGGCTCCATGATGCTATATTATCACTATACAATATTATTCAAACATTTTGCAATACGCTTACGTTACAGTAATATATATTGCAATTTGCAATTCAACTGCTTATGTCCCCAAAGAAAAACTTTGTTTACATGTCTTTTATCTAATACCTTAAGTGTTCACTTCAAGAGTCTAATGCAGACAGAATGACTGACACTGACATGAAAACTTGTTGTGAATGTTTCATGATGCACCTGAGTGACAAACTCAACTGTTTTTGTTATAGTCTGCATAGCAATGTTCATTTCGCCAGCTACTTTATCTTTGGTCCTAATCTTTACAAACAATTGTAGTTTATTATATTATTTATTAGTTTTAGTCACATTTTAGTCATTTTTATCTTTCATAGTTTTAGTGTACGACAACTCCAAACACTAACTGATTAAAAAGTAACTGCATTTTAATCAACTAAAAGTCATAACTCTTTAATCAACTTTTAGACTTTTTCACAAATATGAGTAGACTACTGTACTAGAAGCAGTGGCCATAACCGCAAAACCACAGACATGTGACCCTACTGATGCTTCATCACTGTCATTACTGTAATTGTTATATAGGGCTAATCTCCATATTACAGGTACTACAGTTAGCAGTGGGTTCGTAATCAGAGCTTTCACACACTGGGGTGATGGGTGGTTGGTTTTTCGGGGTAAATTTTGGGCTAGATTTCTATCTTTTTATTTCACTTATTTAATGGCCATGAGAGCTCTGGTGGACGAGGTGCACATGAACGCAGCACACAGTGGAATCCGTAGTGCCAGTGTCGATGTGGGCATTTGCAGTTAAACACATAACCAAATGTCAATATATCGCTTTTTCATCGTGATGAGAAAAAAATCTGTATCATCACTGCCCTATACTGTACAATGCCGTATCAATTTTCCCTCACCCCTACTATTCTACTTTTCATGTCCTCATTTATTTAATTAAAACATATTTTAACTGAAAGGGATTTTTATTGCCTGCAAAAAAAGAATCTGTCCTTTCTTGTTAACATAAACAAACATCTTTCAAAGCTAGAGACACCCCAGGACACACATCCTGGAGCTTCCTTTTGAATAGAAAATGAGTGATAAAGTGTCCTCAGGGTGACTGCATGCAAAAACGGGCACATATCTCTAAACTCTGTCCTTGGCGTAAGCTGTTTCCACTCACTTCTGTCTTGACCTCGGAAATTCTTAGGAAGTTTCAGTCACAACAAAAAATCAGACAAAGACACAAAAGGACGGCATAAAGAGTATGGATGCCTGCCAGTAGAAGTGCTCTTACCTGTCTACTTCACCCAGATCTCAGCGGGTAAAGGACAGAATATAAACTGACGAGAGGCTTTTGGAAAAGGGAGGTGTGGTATTCTCTCTCTGGTGATCCGATAGCAGCTATGTTTGCTTTCGCTCTACCCTCATTTTGTTTTACATGACAAAAGAAAACGGTCTAATTATCTATGCAAGTAATATTTATAGTGTGAGACGGCGGGTGTCAGTACCTTATGAGTGAGCGAGTGCTGACGTAGGTGGTGGAGCTGCACGAACTCCAGGCCACACTGGGAGCAGGTGTAAGGCCTCGGGCTCTGGTGCTTCAGGAGGTGGTTCTGGAGCTGGCTACGGTAGGCGAATGACTTGTTGCACTCGGTGCACTGGAAGGTGTGGGGGCCCTGGTGGCTGGTCTGGTGGCGTTTGAGGTGGGCGTAGGTGGGAAACTCCATGCCGCACTGCGAGCAGACGTGACATCGTCCGCGCTCGTGCTTCACCTCGTGCGCTCGCAGCTCGCTGGGGTAGGCGAAGCCGCGGCGGCAAAAGCGGCAGCTGTACGGCTTGACGTCGGTGTGTTGGAGCATGTGTCGCTTCAGGTGGCTCGTCTGGGTGAAGCCCTTCTTGCAGACGGTGCACTTGTGGGGCCGCGTACCTTGGTGGGTCAGCAGGTGGGTTTGAAGGTGACTGGGCTGCTTGAAGAGCTTCCCGCAGTGTGGACAGGCGTGCGGTTTGATGCCGTTGTGGCCCAGGATGTGTGTGACCAGGTTGTACTTGGAGGTGTATGATTTATCACACATGCGGCACTTCCAGCGCTTCAGACCATCGCCTACGTCCACGCAGTAAGACTCATCAATCTGGATGTTGATGTCTAGCCGGTCCACTCTGCGGCCGCCGTGCCGGCGAGGAGGCTGGGGGTGCGGAGGCTGCTGGTGCTGCGCTCCTGTGTTCCCATCCGTCCACATCATGTTCTGGCTGTTGTCTTCATACTCACTCGCCATGCCCATTTCCCCTGAATCATAGCTGCCCACTTCACTGGTCTGGAAGTAGCTGCTGATGGCTTCCTCCTGCTGCGTGGGCTTCATCATGTTGTTCCCCTGATGTTCTACATCTTCTTCGTCCTCTCTGCCACCACGGACGTGGCCCCCCATGGGGCGCTGGCCCTGCAGTCCTCTGTGGCCCTGCTCCCCTCCTCTGTGGCCCACCTGGGGGGGAGGAGGGTGAACGTGAGTGTTGGCCTGCGACTGGTTGGCTGCTTCCCGCTCACACTCTGTACAGTTCTTGTTGTTGCCTCTGAGGCTGGCTGGATCCACTTGTACTAAACCACCTCTGGGAGCCAAATTGTTAAGCATGTGGACACAGGAGGACATCCCAGAGTTCACCACCTCCCCTTTCACGTGGGACGAGGACACGTCACCGCCTTGAAGGCCGTGACGATCGGGGCCGACCATTTTCCCCTCCGGATGTTGGGGCGGCCCCTGCTGCCACCTCCTCTGACTGCAGCTGGGTTGCATCTGTCCGTCTTCTCCCAAGTTGTCTCCTAGGTAATCTCCGTTAGCTCCGATAAGCTGGTCTGCGTACTCGTAGTCAACTCCGTCTACTGGTGGTGCGGGGGACTCTTTGGGTTCGCCGGTGTAGAAGCCGTTGGGTGCAATGGTCGCGCCAAACACTTCATTCTGGGAGATGAGACCTAGCACGGCGGCCTGGGCCAGGGACAGCACCACTACTGGATCTGTCTGTGTGCCTATGTCCACCAGCCTGGCCATTACCTTGGGCTCACATCTACCCAGGCGCCGGCTCGCCTCCTCCTGGAACAGAGAGAGACACACATGCAGACAAGACATCAGCAGTGCAACAATGATCAAATACACAGTATATATGACGACAGAGATAGTCAGCAAATTGAGTTTGTTAGGACTCATTCTTCTGCAAAAATTTTTGGAGGAAAATACAGAAAACTGAGGTTTCTTTTCCACGTTCTTGTCTTAAGTTTAGGGACAAGGTCTTTTCAGTTTGTCAAATCTTACTTACGAACAAAACACCACAACATTTCTTGCTCTTGGCGACAAGCAAATGGGCAACAATCTGAGGTAGAAAAGTAATGAGAATCTACAGCATACTGTCCTCCAATGAGAATGTGTCCTTCATCAAAACTGATCCAATAAGGACAAAAAGGTGTCGAGGCTCATCATCCAATCAGATTGTCTCTTAGAGCCGGTTGTCGAGAGAGAGAGACGGAGAAAGAGACAGACAGAAACAGACATTTTCATTCTAAGGAGGATTCTTGTTACATCAGTAAGAAGGATGGACAAAAAACAGAGAACACTTCCTCCTAAAGAGAACAGGCTCTCCACAAATCAATGTTTCTGGGACAAGAAGTGAACCTGCATCAAGACTGTCCAAAGGCAAATCTTTAGATCTAGAGACTGAGACACAGGAACTATGAAAGACATCATCCTAATCCAGACTGCTAACCATGTATGGTGTGTGTGTGTGTGTGTGTGTGTGTGTGTGTGTGTGTGTTGTGGGGGATTAGATGGCCTACTGATCTACACACAAACACACACATTCAAGTGCAAGAGGGGGGAAAAGAGGAAGAAAAAAACTGAGCAAGATTAGGAAATAAAAAAAGAATGGAAAAGCAGGAGAGGAGACAGAAACAGAGAGCAGAGAGAGAACAGGGGGGGAAGCAGAGACAGAATGAGAGAGAGAGAGAGAGAGAGAGAGAGAGAGAGAGAGAGAGAGAGAGAGAGAGAGTGAGAGAGACGGAGTGTGAGAGAGAGAGAGAGAGAGAGAGAGAGTGAGAGAGAGAGAGAGAGAGAGAGATTAGAGCAGGCAAGAGTCTAGTGGAGGGGAGGGGGAGAGGAAAAAGAAAAAATGAAAGGTAGAGGGAGAGTGAAGGAGAGATAAGGAGAAGAGGGGGTGGGGGGAGGAAGGGAGGAGGAAGGCTGAGAGCGAGAGAGACTGGAGAGGGAGGGGGGCTGAGTGAAAGAGTGAGAGGGTGAGTGTAAGGCAGCAGTCAAAAGAGAGCAAGAGGAAGAAAGAGAAAGAAAGATATGTAGAGACAGAGGGAGGGAGGGAGAGGCAGTGAGCAACCAGGAGACAGAAGGAGAAAGAAAATGACAAAATGAAAGCCAGACAGAATGAAAGACAAAAAAATAGAGAAGTGAAACAGAGCAAGCGAGAGAAAAAGAAAAGCAAAGAAGAGTTAAAAAAAAAACAAAAGCTCAAACGAGGGTGAACAGAGTTTAAGCCAGACACAATTCTTAATTAGGGAGAAATAAAAAACAAAGAAAGTGTGTGTGAAGACAGATCCCTACATGTCTGTCAGCTGTGAGTGTGATCAGTAAACTACCACTTAACATGCTACGAGTGAGAGCCAATAAACTCACCACGCTCCTCCTGCTGTGAGGTTTCAGGTGCTTTAAGGATCTCATTCTTCAGTGCGAGTGTTGAGTGAGAACAGGCAATGTTCCCCTCCTATTTATATGTGAGGGATGAGGGGAGGCGGGGCTAACATTGCCCGCCTCCACCCCTCTTCTTCTTCTTCTTCAACACAGTTTTCGGTAGTGACTCTGGTCACACCAGCACAAACACAACGCCAGACGCAAACAAACAAATATTCGTCCAGCGAATCAGCATGTGGCCAGCGGGTTTGAAAACAAACAAACAAACAAAATAAAATGTGCAGCTCATATATCACCGGCCTCTTGATAGTCTGATGATAAATAGGGCTAAGTCACTTTAAAGTCACACACACACCAACAACAAAAATAAAATCAACATCATATCAGTGTGAAATTATGGATCCAGCAGGCTCGCTCCCGCATCACTCTCGCTCCTTTCTTCCATCTCCGTCTGTCATTCTTTGTCTTTGTTTCTGCCTATCCCTGTCTGCCTCTCTTCCTTTATCTGTTTATTCCTGTAGCTCCAGTCCTTTTCTGTGTATCCTCTATCAATCTCTCTCTCTCTCTCTCTCGCTCTCCCTCTCTTTCTCTCTCTCTGCGCCTTTGTATGTTTCACTCTCTCATTTATCAAGTAAGGTTTATGAGTACAGAAAAAAGTGTTGGGATATTGTTTCGTGCACTGACTTGGATGCAAGTGTGGAAAGGGAAAGAAGAAGAAGGAGAGAGAGAGAAAGAGAGAGAGAGAGAGAGAGAGAGAGAGAGAGAGAGAGAGAGATGGAAGGTGACTGACAAGGAGATGAGCGAATGGATGAGAGAGAGAAGATGGAGAAAAAGAGGAGGAGGGAGTGGAGGGGAGAGAGAGAGAGAGAGAGAGAGAGAGAGAGAGAGAGAGAGAGAGAGAGAGAAAGAGAAAGAGACAGAGGGGGATGGGAAGAGTGGAGCAGAATGCGGTAAAAGAATAAGAATAAATGGAAGATGGATGGAGGGAGAGAAATGAGAGTAAAGGGAGAGAATAAAGGTATTGTGCTAGTCCTAATGATGCAGCTCTGTCCTTCACTCAATCACACACAAATTGGGCCGCTGATTGACACCTCAGGAAACACGTTCAAGTTCGAGAGGGAAGAACTTTTATCTGTTTTCATGTAATCTCGTGACCAGCAGAATTGGGAAGCGTGAGGTGACAGCGGAGACAGGGTGCCAACGGTGGCCTGAGAGTCCACAAAGGTCATGCACATCCTGCCAATGAAGAAACTGCGACAGCACAAAAGCTGCAAACTACTGAGGCAAATGAGAAAACAGGAATCGAAAGACTGATTGAATAAGTATGTTACATACAAAGAAACCTGCATTCAGAATGTCTTGTATGCATTCAAACAAATCGGAGTCTTGTTTCTTTTGCTGGTATTTCCTGAGACGATGTGAGTCAACGGAAGCTGCACAGAGTGAATGGATAGTTGATTGGAATTGTAGAGGCTGCTGTGTGCATTATAAATGGTGGATGAGCCCATGCAGGGCATGTTGAAGGTGTGTATGTTGTATAGCCACAACATTCATTTGCATAAAGAGCCACCCGCCCATGTCACAGAACACGGCTACAGTAATAACAGTCGGAGCTCTGTGGTTCTAACTGTAGTGTGAAGAACAGCTGTGTGCTTAATATAAGCTAGACAGCTACAGTTTGTTAGCATTGCTCCTTTTCAAGCTGGAGTAATTATACTCCATGGGAGATAAAGTGAAACGCACCTTTCACGCAGAGATTTTGCAAAACTGCGTTAAAGAAGATCTGCCATTACACCAGCTTTGGTTTTTAGCTGACCGCCAGATGTCAATCCCACACACGGGTGTGTATGTGACTGACTGAGTGAGTAAGTGAGTGAACTACTTATACATTCTGGGTATGCGCCCGTTTTCAAACACATGGACGAAAAGTATGCGTATACGTTCTATAATGCAATCCACACTGACTCCATCTTCTGTCGCGTTAAGTGAAGCATAGTCTGCATTGACAGCTTTTAAATCACACAAATATCCTGCTGCTTGAAATAAAGAAAAAGAAAAGAAAAATGTATGTATAGATTCAAATTGGGGTGAAATAATCACCATTCAAGGTTCACCAAAGTTGAACTCTACGACAAGAATTTTCCCGTTCACTCACATAAAACGGAGGCATAAACTTGAAAATGTTCATTTTGCGCACATGACAGAATCTTCAGAATTGTAACTATTTGTTGATTAATTGGTTGGTCGACTCTTGGACGCTGGGATCTAGGAAAAATTATATTTCCGTTTTCTGGCATTTGATAAACTAAATGTCTAATTGATAACTTAAGAAGAAAACAAGACATGAGTCCCTTTACTGTCACTGAAGGCAATAAAACAATACAATGCTTTGGTAACTTTCAGTTTCCAGCAGCAGAGAACAAGATAAAAAGATACAAACAAGATAAGAAACAGCAATATAAAAACAGAACAATAAACAATAATCGGAAAGAGATCATCAGTATATGTTTTGATAAGATAAACCAGTATCTGTTTCTTCTGGCTTTATAAAACAATGCCTGGATACCATAAATACAAGGTTTATTCAACAATTTGGGGTAAAATTCTTCTCAGATGTCTTAGTTTTTTTCCATTTTGCTTTTTAATGTGTGGCTGTTTTGCAACAGTGATGTTGGATATGGTTTCAAGCCTGTCTAATAAATTCAGTTTTTTGACCCTAGATCTGTGCATACTCTAATAATAATAATATCTCATTAAAACTGTCATATCAACTGCTTCTATTTATTTTCCTATTTTCTCAGTGTGGATGACCAGCTGATAGTGCTATTTGACAAAGCTGCATCAGAACGTTAATAAACTATAGAAACAGACATTTTGAACTAGGAACCTCTCTGTTTCATGTGGAAGTGCACATTCAGAAAAATACAGCTTTAGACTTGACGAGTGGGGGTGTCTGTGCTCTACTTCCAGTCTCACTGATTTCCATGTTTTCATCTACAAAATAAAACTTTCCACAAAATGTGAATGTTCTCTGTGGTTATGCTACAACCCACCTCCTGTCAATCACAACCCAGTCAAGTACAAAACAGCACAAGATGCTTCCACTTATAGCGACTGCACAAGTCTGTAGAATAAAGTTCAGCTTGATTTAACAATATTTTGCACATCCCACAATGTGATAAAGCAAACAGAAAGAAGTCCTGGAAATGAAAGTCCACTCATACTTCTCTTTCATCATTTAAACTATTGTTTACGGTTGCAAAGAGAGATATGTTTTTCCATTAACAGAAATTAAACCCAGTATTCTTCAATGCAGTTACACTACAAGCCAAGGGGTGCGACTTACATTTCTCAACCAGAAGAACTCCCGCTCTCCTGGGTTCGGTTCACAAACTCAGCATCTTAAAAATGTGATCTGATCAAGGAAAAACAGCTTTGAAGATTACCAGGATTTCCCCCAATAGACAATTTGGGATCCAATTTCACAACTACATCCGTACAGGTATGTGCATGACTCGATGCATAGCACAGCAGCCAAATGGATAGATTTGCGCATGCTAAAAACCTTGGGGCAAAGTTACAAAGTCTGCATCTGATGCAAGACACCCACTAGCCACTGCAAACCTCTTTACTTTCCCAGCTGTATGGTCAAGAGCATAATGTACATTTTCTGTCTTTATCAGCAGTTACAGTTTATCACTGATAAAATCAAAGGGAAGAGGGAAGAGAAATCTGACCAAACGAGGCTGCTCCAGATACATTCTGAAGCCAGATGTAACTCACTGCCTGGCTCAACTGTAACTAGACTTATTCAGGATTTATCCGGATAAAAAGACAGTAAGGTGGGAAAGAGCCTGACACGGCTCAGACAGAGCTGGTGGTTCAGACAGCAGGCCATAGCCCTCTTTGCAGACAGCAATGTGAGCTCCACATTCCTGTTCTATAGCAGTGCATCAAGAACTTCAGGTTTAAAGTCATATTTGGATATCTCGCCTTCCGAAACAATTAGTCAATAAACCAAACAAAATAAACATTCACTGGTTTCAGCTTCTTAAATGTGAAGATTTGCTGCTTTTCTTGGCCGTTCATCATTATTTTTGGGCTTTTAAATTGTTGGATGAACAAATTAAGGTACTAGCGGACATCACCTTGGGCTGAGGGGCATTTTTAATGATGTGAATAACAACTGTTGGTTGTGGCCCTTATTTGTAAACAGTACCACTCTAACAGCAAGGGCAGGAACTGTGGCTGGGGATCAACTAAAGACTGTATATAAAGATGGATGCCATGACGGCTCCCCATAATTGTAGCCAAAACATCTCATTCGCCCCCTGCTGGCTGGCTGCAATATAGGTCACAAACCCCACCACCTCCATGTTGGCAGAAGGGCCAAAAAAGAAATCAGAATAGTAGGTTTCTGTCATAGGTAGTTCTTATCACGCTGGTGTATGTTCAAGTGGTTATTTTTCAAATAAACTTGATTTGATTAGTAATTTAATGCTATTAAAAGGGTGGGCGGGAAGTCAATACCCAGCTCCACCAGCTCCAAATGACATCATAAGCACAACATGGCAGCTCCCATATACAGATTATTATGGCTTCATTTTGTACAGTGTGAGAAGATGGATACACATCATAAATGTTTATATACAGTCTCCGGTATCAATCCATAGTATATTTCCGTACTGACTCATATGTATTGAAAACGTTTTCAACGACAGCCACTATTTGCTCAAATTTATACTTAAAGTTATGAATGCCACAGAAATTACATAGAAACAAAAAGGGAACTGAATGAAACGGTTGATAGCTAAATCGATTATCTCAAAAGCATAACCTTTTACCTCTTTTACCAAAATGCATCCTGGGAGTCGTAGTTAACTTTAATTTGCTATAAGGAAACATTAACAGGACTTTAAGCTCCGAAACAGGAGCAGGGGCGCCTGAAATAACTCCTCTCACTTTGCAACTCTATTGCATTGAAACAATGAGCAGTAACACTTTATTTTATCATTGTACCTGAAGTAAAAACCTCAGCAAGCGTCCAGCTGCGCAGAAGGAGCAGCTGGGTTTACGAGGAGATCCTGTCTGTGAACCAAAGAGATAGAGGCAGTCACCTGGTTCATCTAGTTTACATACCTGTGAAGACGGCAACTGTAATTTGTGGTCGTTTTGTGCCCCGGCAACTTAAACACTTGTTGAACATAGACAAACACCAGCAACTGCCACACTGGGGTAAATGGCTCTCTTTAGGGCTGATTCTTGCAGGAGGTTATATGGGTTAATGTGAATAACAGAGGCCAGAAAAAATGCAAAAAAGATGGACAGATTAAATAAGAAACCAATATATAGTGATGGGAAGAGAAGGTTTTAGTCAAAATATACCTTTTAGTGCAGAATTCTATCTGTTTCTACTCCAAACATGTTTGCTTTTTCTGTGATAGAAAGCAGTTTTTAAAATAAAGTTTGTATCATAAATGTCATGGGGGAGTGTTGTAAACAACAGGATAGACAGAACATGGAGGAAAGAGAGAGAAAGGGAAATGGCAGAGGACAAAATGGGGGCGTAATAGAGGAAGCAGAGAGAGAAAGAGAGAAAGAGAGAGAGAGAGAACAGATGATTGCATGGAATGAAAGAGGGATTGAAGGGGGAGGGAGGGGAGGAGATAAAGAGAACAGGGATGGGAGGGGGAGTGAGTGAGCGAGTGAGGGAGTGAGTGAGTGAGTGAAATGGTGGAGTGAGAGAGGAAAGGAGAGAGAGAGAAAATGAGAGGCAGCAGTGGGGGAGGGGAGGATATAGAGAGAGAGCAAGAGAAGAAAAGAGAAAGAGAGAGAGAGAGACAGAAAAAGATAGAAAAAAGGGAGAGAGACAGAGAGAGAGATGGGGCAGGGAGCAACGTGAGAGCAAGACAGAGAGAGGGAGGGAGGGGCAGTGTGCAACGTGAGAGAGGAAGAGAGAAAGAAAGAGAGAGAGGCAAAGGGAGAGAGGAGAGGGAGGGGTAAAGCGTGATGGAAACCGAGAGCAGGAGAGGGAAAAAAAGAGAAAGAGAGAGAGAGAGAGAGAGAGAGAGAGAGAGAGAGAGAGAGAGAGAGAGAGAGAGAGAGAAAGAGGGAGGGGGGAGAATGAAAGAGGGAGAGAGGAGAAAAGAGGAACAGAGAGAGGGGGAGGGGAAGAGAGCTGGAGAGAGAAAAACAGAAAGAGGGAGCAAAAAAATAGGGAGCAAGCGAGGGAGAAAGAGAGCACAAAACCCATCTCGCTCTATTTTGTGGTTTCACAAACATGGCTGCAGCAAAAGAGGAAAAAGAAAAAGAAGAATGGTATTGTTGGGTTTTTTCAAGTCCTCTCTCTGTTACACAAATACACACAATCACACAACCAGTAGCATTATAACAAACCAGCACCAGCTGTAATCAGCCATGTTAATCTGTGCAGATCCATTCAGGTGTATTGTGACTTGGTCACACATGGGAAGCCTGGCCTTTCTAAAAGGCCCATTTTTATTTTTCTTCCCACTTGCTCAGGTGCTTAATAGTAGGACAGTACAACTGATAAATATCGTCTGGTTTCATATTTTCACAGATTTACTGGGTTCCTGTAATGCAGTGGTTTTAAATGACCCCCCAAACAGCACTATTATCTCTTCCCAGCTGCTGTGGATTCAATAAAGTAAGTTGTGGGCTACTACTTATGTCGTGTTTTTTTTGTCTATATTTGTTAACATTTGCCAAACTGGCAACCCCTAAAAGTATGCAGAATCAGCTATGAGCAGTTCATGTTTGCAATGTACTCATTCAAGTAGACTGCCATCACTGAATTCTGCTGATACTAAAGAAAACTTAAAAAAGTGATGATTTTCAGGCATGTTCTGGAGATAGGAGCATCTTTGTTTTCTATACTGATTTTTGGATTTTTATTTACAGAAAATATACATAGAAACAAAAAGTGAACTGATTGAAACAGTTGATAGCAAAATCAATTTTCTCAAAAGCATAACCTTTAGCTCTGTGGTTGGTCATATCTTGCCGAAGTGCATCCTGGGAGTCGTAGTTAACTTCTCAATCCATAAAGAAAAATATTTGGCAACTATTTTAATAATCAATTAATCATTTAAGTTACCTTTTATGAAAATATGTCGCTGAATTTGTTTGGTATTTTTGACTGACATTTAAAGGACCCAAACAACTAATCAAGAACAAATTTGCAGATTAATTATAATGATAAGTGTTAGTTGCAGTCCTATTGGAGAAAACGATTTCATCAGAAAGTGACCATGATGCGTCTTGGCACAACGTGGCAAAAGTGGACCAACCTGAGCCAATAAGAAAAAAAATAAACTCATTTACATGCAGTTTCTCCAACAATGGTTCAGGTGTGCATTAAGTGTGAAAATGGGCAGTGCTCCAAGGGGCTCGGCAACTTCTGTTCTGCTTATTCTAATGCAGGGGTCCAGCTGTTGGCAGCTATAGGCAGGCAGGCTGTCTTCAGAGATGATACATGGGTGGGGTGTGACCATAAACAGCAGAAAAAAGGACCAAAAGAATAGGAACATTTGCCCAGCTTTTTACATCTTGCATATTTTTTTGCACAGACCTTCACTACACCTGGAGAGTCCTTTTTTATTATATAACAACTAAAATCAACAGTGGACACACGGTCACATGATTTTAACGTCACTATGGTTATCTTTTAGACTGTCCCTGACAAGCCAACTAGGGTTTTTGACAAGCTAGCAAATCCGTAGCTTAATAAATTGTTTATTAACAATTTATTAACATAACAAAAAACTGTAGGGCGGACTAGTGAGAGTTCCGATTCTTCTGATTTTTTATACGATCACATACTACTATCACATCATAATTAGATTTAGATTAGATTACATTTTTAAGTATTAGGTGCTGCCATCCGGTATTACAATTCATGATTCTGTTTACTTTCATCGCTAGACCATGGGAACACTTAAGTTAATCAGTTACTACTTTTTATAGTAAAAGTACATACTTCAATGGTGCTCAACACCATTAATAGTTACAGGGCATGAGAGAATTCACAGTTCTGCACTTTGACAAACTCTGATCAAGTTGAAATGAAAATTCATAAATAAGTGACAGTTTTGGTGAGTTTGTAAATGGTGTGAATCAAATGCTGCTGCCTTCATGGTCAACAATCTCAACCTAGTACGGGAGAATTCAGCGAGTCAGACAAGAATGATGCCACTATCACACATCTTTATATCTGTCCCAAATGTTGCTCCAGTCAGCAGTCCAAAGATATTAAATGTACATTCTGTTAATATGGTAATATTTTAATCCTCACATTACTTCCAAGTAGGAACAGGATATGTGATTTTATCAAGAATCACAAAAAACACACACAATTAGTTGATTGTGGTGAATTTCCATGATTGGAATAATTGTGAATATCATCACGAGACTTAAAGAAAAAAAAGCTGTTTATCTCACCAATGTACAGTCCTAGGCTAATTTCCTCTAATCTGTGGAGGGAGGATGCCAGCTCCTTAGACACAAATGCAGCCAACATCAACGGCAACCCTGGCCCAGAAATATTGTTTTTAAAAACTGCAGAATCGAAGCGGTGAGCACTACTGACCATGGGTCAAACTGCAGTTCAGTAACCCATCGGCTTCTCACCCGTTTCTTGAAATAACTCCGGATTAAAGAAAAACAGTGAAGTCTAAAGTAGCGAGCAGAGACTTTGAGATGCTTGCCCGCTTGTGTCACTCTTTTTCATATATTGTCTTCTTTGTTATGGGGGCCCATTAAATGAAAACAATTAATTGCTGATAGGTTTATATGCCTTGAATTTACGTTTTGACCTGAAATTCACATTAAACTGCCATCTATGAATATGTCTTGAATCAGGCGTAAACTGCAGATTTAAGGTAGCCTCTGCAGCGCTTTAGGCAAGTATACAGTATAATATATTTATGAAGAGCTGTCCTTTGGGAATAAAGTCCTCAATTCCCCAACACATGGTGTGTTAGCTGATTCAAGTAACATCTCTGCTCTCCTTAAAGGTGTTTGAAAAACTGCCACACGACTTATAAGATACACATTCACACACAATTTCATTTCTCCATTTTTTTTCTATGGATATGAATGACCCGGAACATGAGCCTGGTTTGTGTTCGGTGTTTACGGGGACATCAATCCAACTCACAACAGCATGTAAACGTTAGTCTCAGATTTCATTTTATTCCTACCATGTTTCACCCTGATGGTACAAATTCACCTACAATAGTATAATAAAATGTCAAGAGACAAAGCTGTTAAAACAAAAATCACTTTGAGTGGAATTATGAGAGAAGACACAGTATAAAGTCTCAGTACATCGGCTCTGCTACTCTGTTAAATGCTGCTGTGGGCCTACCATTTTGTTCCAGTGTCAGTTTCAAACTACATCACTCCTTTCTCCTCCTCTCTCCCATCACTCTTTCCTCAGGTTTCCATGGATACACCCCCTCCCCTTTTTTCTCTCTCCCTTTCCCCCCTTTTTTCATCACTTCCTTCCCATCTTTTCTCTTCCAGTGTATCCCTACCACTCCTTCATAGCTGTTCTTTTCTCAGTCAGTTTCTCCCTTACAAATCTAGTGTAATGCACATGTGAAAATATATAAATATAGGACATACAAAGTAAAATACTGTTATTTAAAAAAGGAAATTTAAACAACAGGATTAATGTTCTGGTACTATATTGATCCCTGGAGGGAAATTCTCCTTTCACTTGTTCGTCACCAGTTAAAGATCAGCTACACAACAGCGCCCCCAGAGGCAAGATGGAGAATTAGTGTCTTGCTCAAGGACACTTCAGAAGGAGGGACATTAGCTGAAAAGGAGATGTAAAATTTGGTTTTCTTTCTTAACCAGAGGTAGTTCTCCTTATATCTCCTATATGTTCATCATCATATCATGTTTATCTATTTATGGCTCTCAGTTAACAGAACAGACAACTGTCACAGGTCCTCAATACACACAGCAGACAAGCACCTACTGGGTCTGTATAATTGAAAATGTAAGAGAAAAGACATAAATGTGAAAATATATATAAATGTATGTCTGGCTTTATTTACATGAGGCCAAATAATCCCATAATGCCACACTCAAAAAGTCTGAAAATAAACTTAAAGACCTTAACCTTATTATCTGAAATGACACTAATAGTTTCACCCCTGTATGCAAAGTAATCAGTCCATTACAGTTTTATACTGGCAACCTGACTGCACCTGGTTCCTGGGAGACTGTTCTCCCCTCAAAAAACGATCCCATAGGTAATCTGTACAGGCAGCAAAATACGACCCATATTTACGTATGAGAATGCCCTCCCCCGACCTCTAATTGCCGTATTAATTATGAATGATTGGGAGACGGTGTATAAAGCACAGAAATCACACTTGGGATGGGTCGAACAAACTTCGGACTTGCACCCAGGACAACAGGGTTCATGTCCCGTGTAAACAAACAAAAGTATACCATGTGATTTAAACATCACTGAACTTCTGTGCATCACGTTTTGTGCATCACATTTTTATGTAAATATGTCACTTCCAGAAGTCACATTGTCCTCGTAACTACTTCACTTCTTGCATTTACCTACATTTATTTACTTTTTTGTTTAAACTGTCTTTTATAATGCCTTACCAGGAAGTTTTTTACCCTAAACCTAGGTCAGTGGTTTTGTGGCCTAGATTCAACAAAACTGCAGCCTTTTTTACAACAGCAAACCGTGCGTGTATGTATGACGATGTGTGCTAATCTTTATGAACGCTTCGCTGTTCCGCGAACCAAGAAATGCTCGTATAGCCTAGGTCATTTTTTCAAAAGCGATCATATGTGTCGTTATGGGTTGTAATGACAAAAGACCTATTCTGTCATTTAGGTTGGAGATCTTGATGTTCCTGGCTACGCTGTGCGAAGTTGCTGCTAACAAACTTAGCTTCCATAATTCAAGGTAAACCAAAAACAAGTTTGCAGCTAGTTAAATGTACAAAATGGATTATTGCTACAGTAAGTAAAGTAAAGTAAGTAAGTAAGTAAGTAAGTAAGTAAAGTTTATTTATAGAGCACTTCTCATAGATACAATCACAAAGTGCTTTACAACAGGGATAAAATGCAGTACAATATAGAGTTGATAGAAAAAAAACACACAATAGCACAAGAACATGTAACTTCACATATGGCCAGGAAACATCAACATCAGGGAAAAGCTTGCCTAAAGAGATATGTTTTAAGTTTTTTCTTAAAACTGTCTGTGGACTCTATGCTTCGTAGGGTCAGTGGAAGTGCATTCCAGAGGGGAGGGGCACTGGCCTGGAAAGAACAGTCACCTCGCGTTTTAAAATGGGTCCGGGGAACCATCAAGAGTTTCTGATCTGAAGACCTTAGTGAACGTGAGGGAGAGTAGAGTCTCAGCAGTTCAGCAATGCTCTATCCTGACTTTAAGGTCACCGTAGCAGTGACCCGTCAATCACAAGATGGCCATGCCCTGAAGCATACCACGGTAAATGTCTATTTTAGTTTAAAGGGGACCAAAATTTTCATGAGAGCATAAATTCAGTAGGGTAATTTTCTCATAGTCTTCTATGCAATCTGACTTCATTTTGGAGGCCAGTGGAGTCGCCCCCTGCTGGCCATCAGAAAGAATGTAGGTTTAAAGCACTCCAGCATTGGCTGTACTTTTCAGACCCAGAGGCTACATCCACTTTTATCGTCTGTGGTTCCAAATGGCCACGCTGGCAGGCGGAGTTAAAGGTTGGCTGTCACAGAGAGGAGCGGGACATGATAAAGTTTAAATATGGAGATAAATGCACAGTTGTTTGTTCAAATTAAAAGTGTGTACTGCGTTAAAAAATAAAAATAAAAGAGCTAGAGACAAAAGTTCAAACTGTGGCAACTTTGTCACTTCCGCACAGCTGACTGTCATATGAATGTCAGATTGTCGGTTTCAGAAAAGTTCAAGCACAGTCACCCCCGATCCGGTTTCGGAAGTTTTTTGACCATTTAACAAGCAGTTCAAATGGAGCACGCTGGCAGCTGAAAATGGAAATTTTGCCCTACTCCCACAGAATGATTGCATGGTGAGACTTAATCTACCATCAGCCTAGATTCTAAGCAATTCTACACCTCACAGCATCTTTTGGATTAAATGTCTGTTAAATGTGAATGTATGTGTGTTGCATTGTTGTGCTGGAAGCTTCTTCATCACAAGCACAGCTAATTCTCTTGCACATATACAGTGTAACTGAGTGAAGCCAGCAGCACTGTCAGAGGACTGTAATGCACTGAGGCAAGTGGTGAGGACATAGTAGGGTTTGTTTATATGTTTGCTTACTTCAAATTTTAGAATTTTATGGCCTAGTCATTACTTTTTAGTTTTTTATTGACTACATAAAAAAACTATAATATAGCCATAAATCGTATAAATATCCCAGCATGACCGATACTGGATTTTGAGCCAAATGCTGATATAAAAAAAATCTGATACTAATATGTCAGCTGATTGTATCATGGAAATAGAATCATGACAGAAACAATCTTGTTAATGATCTCTTTGATTATTATTTTTTTTTCTTTTAGTGATCACAAGACACACACTGAATAGGACATTTTACAGTGTAAAAATAATCTTAACAGTTACTGGTACACAATGATAATACTTATTTGAGTTGTACCCACTGAATATGGATTATTTTCCACTAATTTAATCTGCAAAATACATTAAATTAGCAACTTCACTCTCCAATCGTCCAGTACAGCATCTTTTCACCCATTTAAGGACTCAGTCAGTTTGTTTACATGACACTTGAAAAAAACAAATTATTGCCACAACTGAAGTGCATGTAAACGTGTTAGTCCGACTAATGTTGGAGTTCTCCAACTCCGATTAGGACACCCAGATAATGTGATTGGAATACGATTTTCACCAGCATGTATGACAAGACAACACATGTGCACATGCTCCACCTCCACACCCCCCGCGCCGCTTGTATTAGCCGGTCGCATTAGCGTCAGTACAAAGCAGTAGCGACAACACAAAGTGTCAAACTAAGGTCAACCGGAAAGGGGGCCATATCAACCCGCTGAAACAACGCATATCGCCACCCAGTGTTGAGGAGGAGGACACGTTCCCGTCAGTTATTCGATTTTCTCAGTTGCATGTAAACTGGGACGAGGACAGAAGTCTGATTAGACGGCAAAATCTATTTTTAAGTATAGCTTGATTAAACTGTGCATGTAAACGCACTGACTGTAAACTCTAGATCAGCAGCAATGGCTGAGTAACACAAGGCGTCAATCAAAACAACACTGTAAAATGGCTGTACTGTGTGAGACTCTCAACAATAACACGTTCTGTCCATAAAGGTGCAGCTCAGCTGAACGTATATCGTAAACTGTAAAACTACTGAGGTCAGTACCAGCAGCATCACTGGCCTGAGTACTGCATAGTGTCATGACAAAAGCCTCATCACTGGCAGAGAGGGACACACAGGAACAGTGTGGAAGGACAGAGAGGGAATGAGAGGACGGGAAACAGAGACGATAAGAGAAGGAGACAAAACAGAGAATCGTCCATGTACACACAAAGCACGCACTCAAACACACATACACGCAGCTAAAATTACATTCAAGAGGGCATGAACTAGGCCACTGCTCTGCACTATGCAGGAAAGTGGTAGTTAGCTGAGTGAACAGAGGCTTACAGAGACATGGAGGCTGAAGGATAACACTGCATGTGGCTTCCTTTGTGACTAAACTGTTAGCTAACTGCACACAATACTATTATGATTACATACTGATAATCCAATACAGAGGTTAATAATCAGGATGCAGTCAGATTTAAAGAGATAAAAGAGAGCAAATGATGGGGAGCAAAGAAAAGTCTATAAACAAGAATTGAATACTCAAGTTTTGAACTACAAATAATTTCAGCCATAAAATAGCTGTTGTACCATATCACGTTCTGCTGCTAAATAAGTTCAATAGCTAATCTTTTTCACACAGAATTTTGGAGGACTGACTGACGAACCAACTCACCAGACAACTTGTAACAACTTCACACAATAAAAGCTGGCAAGGACAGCATTTACCCAGACCAGCAGCGAGACCAAACTGACAGGCATGACTCGCACCTAATAAGCATTACATACTGGAGTGGTCTATAAAAAACTCCTGCAAAGATTCCATGAAGCCGACTCAGACTCATGAAAAATACATATATTGTGTACTAAAAACTGTCCATTTATCAGCAGTGAACAGATGCAGCTTTTTCACCAGTTATCTGAAGTCGAACAGAAAATGAACACAACCAGCATCTGAATAACACTGCAGACTTGCTTAAAGCTCAATTCTAACATGAACACAACTATGTTGAGCATCTTTCTAAGCATTCAAACATGCTAACGTTTGCTAATCAGCACAAAACGCAAAGTACAGCTGAGCCAATGGTAATATCATTAGTTTTGCAGGAATTTGGCCAGAAAAAGTATTGGACAACATTTAAATTTGACAAGATGATTGCGCT
The DNA here is from genome assembly GCF_030273125.1 of Centropristis striata. Classification (NCBI taxonomy): domain Eukaryota; kingdom Metazoa; phylum Chordata; class Actinopteri; order Perciformes; family Serranidae; genus Centropristis; species Centropristis striata. The sequence goes on from NC_081518.1 coordinate 34,004,243, forward strand.
AGATGAAAAGTTAGGGGATCAATAAAGGAATATGTGCAGCAAAATTTATGGCAGTCCATCCAACACTTTTTAAGACATTTCACTTAGGCCACAAATATCAATGTTATGGTGGTGGCTGGGGAAAAGTGACTGACATCAGTAGAAATTTTCCTCTGAGGACCATGAATGATTTACATTTGGTGCTGATCCATCACAAACATTTTGAGCCATTTCACAGGATAAGAGAAAACTTTACCTGCTTGTGGCAGTTGAGTAAAATTCAGAGGATGGACAAAGTTATTGAATTTATCCTCAGAGGATCATGAATGTCAAGGCAAACAATCCAATAATTATAGAGAAATTATTTCAGTCCGAACCATAGTGGTGGACCAACATTGCCACACCTCAAGCCAAACCACTTGCATGTTAAAAAAAAAAAAAAAAAACAACCTCTGACATCAGCTACTGATATGAAGTCAAACACAGTGAAAGGAGCACCTGCATTCAGCATTGTTAAATCATCAAATACTGGCACAAGTTTGGATGAAATCCAGGGGTGTAATTATACATATTGATGTCATCATCATACACCGTTATTTTGAAATTCTCCTCTATATTTATGCTTTTAATTAAAAATAATAAACGCTTCTCCATTTAAATGTCTGTAAGAGCTCAGTAATAAAATTGTCAAACATTGTATCACAGTCCAATGTCTTGACATATCGTATTGTGAAACTTGTATTAACACCCACTAATTATATTTAGATATTGACCCATCCTCTCTAAAAATCAACATTTCTATTTCTCACAAGTGTTAATAACAGTTCATATCTATTCAGATGATCCGTCAGAAAATGTGCCCACAGTTGTGTTATTAGCGAAACATTTAAACATATCAACACTTCAACCAAACAGTCATCTGTTATGCAATGGGCAAATAGCAAGCCACATTTATTATTAATGAAGCCACAAAGAGTAAGCTGTAAGACCTCTTAACAACACAGAGCTACATTTTGGTGCAATTTATGAACAATTCGATGTTGTAGGCCTCATTTTCCCAGAAGGCTAGAGTATTGTGCTGGTGAAATAGGCCTACGCGTTAGACTCATACAGCGCATACAAACAAAGTGGCATTACACTGTGGAGGTCATTCAGCATGGCTGTTACCAACAGGCCCTACACATTAGGCCTTTGTGCTTCCAGAAACATCAGCCTCTTTTTTTTTTTTTCTTTTTTTTTAAACCCTGCCTGCAGCACAGCCGAGCGCTGCAATGTGCTGACACCATCATCAGCTATTCTAAACCTTTTACCACAGCTATATTCCCACATCCTGAAAAAGAAAGCAGGGAGAGAAAAAAAGTGAACGGCTAATTTTCATTTATCTTCATTTACAAGAGGCGTGTCCAATTTTCAGGCTCTGTTAAGATGATTGGTCCAGTTTTTTTATGCATATTGCGGATGTCCTGATATACTTTCTGTTTGGCTGAGCTGGACCTCATCAGCAGAGCCACCCCGTCGCTGATGATCCACGGACGAATGGCTTACGATCCCCTGGGTTGCATACAGATTGTACAGTAGCAGCAGCAGTGTAATAACACATTATCGATTTAAACTTGGGGAAATTCATTCATCACTGTACAACTCAAGCTGGCCAAGAAAAAAACCGTGCTGTTAAACTCTAAGGCATAAATTCAGGAGACAAAGTACGAGCCTGAACTGTTGAGAACTTGCCAGTGCTTTTTGTTGAGCCTGACAATTTTTCACTGGACGATTATTTAATCAAGTTCATCGGATCATCACACATTATGTCAAATACTATTCTGTCATCATCAGTCAGTCTTTCAACACTACAAATTAAGGATATCTGGCCCAAATACAAAAACACAATGCCTGTACCATTCATCTTTGTGCATAATACATATTTGGCCACAAACATAGGCACTCAAAACACAATTTATTCGATGAAATTGTGGGATTTTAACAGTTTTTGGTATCTACTTGTATTTTATTGGTTTGCAGAGAAATAAAACAAAAAAAGCAGGGAAAAATACTGAATCCTAGCTTTTTTTAAACACACACATGCTAAAATAACCGGACAACATTTTTGGCACCTTTTTAAAAGCTGCAAAAATAAGTGATTTCGAGCAGGTGGTTTACCTTGAACCCACCTGTAGTGAATCACAGCTGCCTGCAATCTAATAATCCCTCATTCAACCAGTTTATATGGAAGTACTCAATCTGCTGTTTTGTTGTCACTGTGGTTACCACACTGGAGAAAAGAAGAAAAGAAAGCAGAGAATTGTCTCAGGAGGTCAGACAGAAGACTGCAGCCAAGCATGGACAATTTCGAAGCTACAAGTTCCTCCAGAGACCTTGATGTCCTGTTTCCACGATGTGCTATGTTAAGTTTAAGGCCCATGGTCCTGTAGCCAATTTCCCTGGACAATACACAAAAAAGCTGACCAACGATTGCAGTGAAGCAATGTTCGATTGGTGGAGAAAGGACCTTGGACAACTGCAAAAATGATTAAAGCTGACCTTCAGAATCACATGACAAGCGTTTTGACTCACTCCACCCGTCGCCAAATCAATAAAAGGGGGTCCTATGGTAGAAGACCCACCAGGACCCCACTGCAGAGAGAGAACAGAAAGCTGGCTGGAGTTTACCAAAATACATTCAGAGCAGGCCAACATCCTTCTGGGAGAATGTCCCGTGGACAAATGAGACCAAAATAGAGCTTTTTGGTAAACTGCACAGTAGAAAATGAAGCCTTTAAAGAAACCAACACTGTAGAAACACTCAAACATTAACATGTTTGGGGTTTTTTTTGCTGCCTCTGGTCCTGCGTATGAATCTATGCTTGGCATCATAAATGTGGGAGATTACCATGGTACTTTGGAGCGAAATGTTCCCCCCAGTGTCACCAAAGCTGTGTCACCACCGGAGGTCATGGGTCCTCCAGTGAGACAATGAACAGAAACACAAAAAAGACCCAGAAATGGTTCAAGAGAAAAAAATGGAAGTGGCCTGCAGTCCAGATCTGAATCCCACAGAACACCTGTGGAGAAATCTGAAAACAGCACCCTTCAAATATGAAAGAACTGGAGCAGTTTGTAAAATAGGAGTGGGCCACACTGCCAGTAGAGGTGTAGAAATCTAACTGAAGTCTATGGGAAGCACTTGACAGCAGTTCTCCAAAGGCTGAGCTGCCAAATATCAAATGGGTGTCAATAATTTTGTCAACACTATTTCTGTTTATTTTATGATTTAAAAGGATATGTTAAGTTCTAAATCAAAAACAAAGTATGTGAAATAAACTGAAATAAAGAATTGTGGAGCCCAAAAGACTTGATATTGTCAACTTATTTTTAGAGATAATTGTGAACCTCTTTTTTAAATGTGCAATGGTGCCAATATTTTTTTCCAGGACTGCAATAAACAGAGCAGATTAAAACACCATTAACACAAGGTTAACACAGAAGACAACACATATAGCAGCCAGCTGAGAGACAGCAACTTTTCTAATTAATTTTAGGCGAGATACCTCCAAGCAAGAACCGACTGGAGAGGTTATCATCAACAATGTAAGTCATAGAGGCTCAAAACTGCATTCAGGGAGGCGGGACAAAGTACAGCAAGAGCCAATAAATGTACTGTATGAGGAGATGGACTGTACAGTGAGAAGATACTAGGACAGCATCACTTTACTAACATTCATAAGGCAAGAAAGGAAGGCCAGAAATGATGTAAGAGCTGAAATATAAAATATGATCTCCTGACAAAAGTCTACTGCAAAACCAGAAAAGAGTGGCTTGGGCAGAGATAGTTGACACCCTGCACTCCCTTGGGCACCAAGATGATTAAATCAGTTTAGTCAAGGTGTCATTTCAGGACGCACATGTGCTCAAACTGACAGCAGAAATGGGTCACTTTAAAACAGGAAGATCTGCAGCAGGATCTCAGATTTGCAAGGTTCGGTTCTTCAGTCAAACTATGCTGAGTCATTTGAATATTTCCATCTAAATGACCATCAATCAGATGACCCATGGACCACAAGGGGAGGATGTCTTTTTAATTACTGCGAGCCACTAAAGTGCACTGACACTGAACTGCATTGGAGCACATCTATAGGCCCCAGGGCTTCCAACTGGTATGCACAGTATGCATCTGCCTTGCTGCATGCAGTGCACCATTGATGAGACACTGCATGGCAGGTATGCACAGGGTCAGCAGTGGTATTATTACTCACTCTGGTTTTGCACTTAAATACATAGAATGGCACTTCAGCAGTCCAAAAATGACACTGTATAAATATATATAGCCCATCCATACCATACTGTACAGCCCTTCACATCTCTTGACAGCCAGTATGAGATGCAGTGCCCTCATTAGTGCAGTGGAGAATACCTGTGGCCTATCAATGATCTCCGACAGCCCGGTGAGGAGTCAGCCAACTGGTGGTGGCCTGTCTCCCCCACAGGAGCAAGCAGCCCCGGGGCTACAGGTTATCTGCTGCAGTGCATCTTCCCGGTGCTTGAGGTGTCAAACACCCCCTCTGCACCCGATGGTTCTCGCGACTGCACGCTATATACAACAAAGCTGCCCGCGGCTGGCCTTAGCTCAACATTAGGACTGTGGACACTTTTGCTTGCTCAAAAATAAAACCATTATTCCCCCCGAAACTCGCGCTGTATCTTTAAAAGAAAAGGCCCGACAACTTAACAGCAAAAACTTTGTTGAAGACAGGCCTACGCAAGACATCTCGGCCTGCCGAGTCCTGGCATGGAGAGGTGGGTTATGGTGTATGTGCAGCAGGGTATAGATTAGTGATGGGCAGACCCGGCTCATGTGGCCTGGTGGAGCCCCTTCTCCTTTATGCGTCTCTTTCCCCATTCTCTCCATCCCCCCTCTCGACGCCATCTGTTTGTGGCATGAGAGAATGTGGAAGTAAAAAAAGAAAAGACGACATTTTGACTGTAGTTGCTGACCTACATCGACCATTTGTTTCCAGTATAGCGTTAACAAACCCGCACCGAAAGACAGCCTATGTAAAACGAACAGGCGGTAAAATCGCCAGACATAACGCGCATACATTTTCTAGCCTGGTCAGGAGGAATTTAATAAGTTACGGTTGAAACACTCCTCCGCCTCGCCGGGCCGGACAAGTCAACGCTCCAGCGGCACATACATCTCCCGCTTATTATCGTCAAAAGCATGAGAAACATAAAATCATAACTCACCTGATTCCAAAATCGGTTTATGGTGGCGACGTGATTGTGGTTAATTTCAATGTGGGAAAAACAGTTACACACAACGGTGGGTCCCCGTTGTGTGTAGCAGGAAGGAGGGAAGGGAAGGCGAGAGGGGCTGACGTGAATGAATAAACAACTGAGCTCCTCCTCAACGCCACAAGTAAAGGCGGAATGTGGCTGACTTTGTGAAATTCATCCGCAGCTATTAAACATCACCTTTATGCTTTATTTTTTAATGAATTCTGAGGTTTTAAACAAGCTTTACAACCTTTGATGTCGTGCACATATACCACAACATGTTGGTCATTTTAAAACGCCTACTTTTTAGACAATCCATATGGCAGTTCTGTTATTGTGTCATTTTTATTTTAATACTTAAAACAAAAACCTAGGACCTGGTTTTCACTGTAAAACACAGGCTATTTGTATGGCATTAAAAAAAAGTCCACTAGGTGGCGCTGTGTCTGCACCCTAACAACAGCACTGAATTGGGTACACTGAAAAAAATTGGAGTGACATTTACTTTAAAAAAGCTAGGTAAGTTTTTCCACACAGAAAGTGTTTGTAATCTTTACTCAGGCTGTTTCTAAGTAATATTTATTTAATAGAACCACTTTTTATTTTTTTAATGAAAATACACAAGTAAATTGCAGATTCACTGATGTCCCTCAATTACATTTTACTTGGAAATATCAACTAATTAAGCTAATGAACTGGTTTAGTGAATATTACTTGCAACGAATTATTCAATTTATATACAAAACTGAGGAGACATAATAACAGACAATCACTAAGTAATGCACTACATGAAAAACTGCTATTTTAAAGTAAAAGCACTGAATTCGTATTTCTTTGTAGAATTTATATAGATGATTGAAATAATAATTACAGGGACAAAAAAATATTTTTTCCAGTGTGTGACGACGGAGGTGTGAAGGTGTCATGCTTCCTCCCAGCTAATTGAATATGTAGCATCCGCCAAATCACTCAACATTTTTTTAAATGAATCTAAGACATATATAAATTAATTCTAAATAAAATATGAAATGGCACAGTATAATATAATGCCACCGGAAAGTCCATTCTTGGTGTATGTGGACCAGGGGCTTCAGGTTTTTATATCATTTGTATAATTTGTGTTTTGGACCATGATTGACCATGATTTTCCTGACCAGTTCATATAGCTCATATATTGATCTGACGCTCAAATATCAGGTACAATGCACAAAACATTTTTTTAAGTATTAAAAGATGCTAAGTGTGATTCTGGAGAACTGCAGCTGTATGCTGAGTCTCATTCCCATGTTGTCAAACACTGACGCTTTGGGTTGGTGTTGCATCACTATCTGACAACCTGGGAATTAGACTCAGCATACAACTATTTACCTTTAACCCTAAAATGTATTGGTTTAATTTTGAGAACCAGCTGTCTGTTCTGAAAATAGGATGTGACCCTTCATACTGACTGTGACTGTGTGAACACATTTTTATATGTGAGTAACACAAGCTCACACACACAGACACACGGAGACAAAAAACGGTTGTTATAATTTCTTTATATATATTTATTTAATCTTATTCTTTGATGGTGACGATGCAATTAAACATAACTTGTACTTTTGTCCAGTACAAAAGCATGAAATGGATGTGCTGCACATGGAGTTTAACTCTCAACTCTTGTACCTACTTGAGCTTTTACATATGATGTAATTGAAGCACAGCTTTCAGGATAATAAAACCGCAATACATACACAATAACATTTAATAGGCACATTAACCCTATTTCAGAGGAAAGATATCACCTGTATTTTGACTATTTAGTAAGAGAAGATTACACAGAGAGTACACAGAATTACTGTTTCTTGTCGTATTGTTGAAGTAATTTCAATTGTAAATTCATTTAATGAATATTTTGGACTTAATGGGGGAAGTGCTTGAGTTTGAAACAATTGCAGACAGAACCCCTCAATCAAATCTAAATTATTTGATTTGTCCTCAAGTGAGCCGCTGATGATGATTGAGTACAAATTTTGAGACAGTGCTGCACTTCTGTTTCCTAAAAGAAATGTACCATTCAGACACTAGAGGGCACAAGCCCTCCACTGAACTATTAAAACATCTTGTCAGCGTCCAAATGATTAATGTCTCATATGATTCCTTAATGATTGCATTACTGTTAATGTGGGGATAACTACACCAGTGTTGCTCTTATAAACTGTCAGAGAAGATCAAGTTAGGTTAGTGTTTAAGCTCTCCTCTTTGACACTCAGTTGATAAAGTTAATGTGTTGCCTGTAAGCAGAACATGATTGAGGGTTTGTGTTGTATTTGCAAAGAATACAGATGTGCTCTTTGTATTTGTCCACCAGCACGGGTGTACTGTGCTATTAGTCTCCACAGAGGGCTGTGCGGCCCCCTGCAGCCTGTGATTATCCACTGTTATTGACAGAATATTATGCTCTTTTACATAAAGATGCTGCTGTGGTTGCCCTTCAGTATTCAGAGGCCCGTCAATACAAATGCGCTGTGAATTTAAATCTTTGCAGGTTGGTGGTCTCAAACTTGGGTTAAACCTGTGTCAGCGAACTGAGATGAGTTTTTATTGATTGTTATGTTAGAAGATTCAAGGGTAAGAACACTGCAGGCATTTTCAGAGGGAAAATCTGCTTGTTTTCCCACAGGTAGAGAACAAAACTGGATTATACAGCCAGACAATGTGGGGGTGTATGGGAAGCTCACCGGGTTAGAAGTCATACTTCTGGCCATTTGAGGCGTTCTCATATCTTTCTTTCATCTGTGAGCAAAAAAAGTGCTGTGAGGTAATATGCAGCAAACGCTTTGACTTACAGTAACACATGCTGCTTTTTTCCCCGTGCCAACATATTAATATTCTAGTCTGGTACTGTTGGTTCATCATGATGCGCTAGCGTGATAATTTGACTGCCTGCTTTTCGCATTGCAGAAATCTGTGCAGTGGAGTCTTTGAAAACGGCTTAAAATGTTGTTCCTGTGGGTGGTTGATTTAACAGCAAGGCCTATCTCCTCCTCGCCTTCCTCCTCTCTGCCCTGCCTGTCTAGACTGTGATTACCATCTGCTTCATCACTTTGGACGGTCCACTGTTTACTGTGCTCTCTCTTTCTCTTTCTCTCTCTCTCTCTCTCTCTCTCTCACATACACACAAACAGCCACAAACACAATAAAATAAGATGCTAAAGCAGATTCATGTCAGACCTCTTTGCCAATAAATCCAGTCTGCTTTTATTCAAAGTACATTTATCAGTATATGGTATTATCCGAATCCAGTGTCCATTCTATAAATACAGTATTTCCAGGCTGATGCAATAGAGTAGTGAGTGTATGACTGCTTGTGTTTCTCAGCCTGATGAGGAACATGTTGCACAATGATTAATCTGAAACAGATATTCTCTTAAAGGGAAAATACATCAGAGAGAGAATTGGCCATGTGCTGTTCATTATGGCCTCAGCTAGCTAAGACCTGCTTTCTGATCAAGTATCATTTTCTTCCAAAACTACACACAATCCAGCCAATGATGATGTCATCTTTAAGCCAATTATGTAACGAGTTACTGACAGTGAGTGCAAGAAAGCGTTTGAGACAGAGAATAACAAGAATTTGGGCAGGTTTCTGCAGCATACCTGAAGTTTATTTTCTGGATTATACAATGCTAAAAACTCACTTGAATCTATTCACACTCGTGCAATGCCCGTAGGAAGTATGTATTCGTATAGTGGGAGATTAAGTAGATTTTTCAATTATGGCCAAATGAGGTTGTGTGTGAAAGTGGGATGTACAATGAGGTCTAATACTCTTGCGTAGTGTTAATATACAAAGTGTATATTGGGTAATACATGGATGTACATTGAGATATAAAGAGACACAGAAATAGTTATTTTAAGAAAAAGAAACTTAACTATTCAACATGGTTAGACATATATACAGACACAGATATAGGAGGGAATCAGTTTACATGCAGCACAAACAGATTGATGTGAATAACAGAATTTGCACATTACATGCAGACCACAACAACATCTGCAACTCCATAAAACACTTACTTTTCATAAGGTACCACACCATCCAGCACATACACATTGAACATTGATATTCACTGGAAACTATTTGAATATTACTGGAAAATCAAACCTTGTAGCGCACTTTAAAACTCAGAAAGATAGGGAGGCTAAATAGACTTACAGATGAGATGAGTCAGGCATGGAAATCCAGAGTGAATCGGGTTACTGACCAGGTGTAGGCCTATCACACACACACACACACACACACACACACGCTTCTTGCTTTTACAGCTAGATAGATGAGAGCAGCCCACTTTGTCTTTTAATTACACAACACATCAGAGCCTTGATTAAGACCAGTCTCACTAATATTTATCTTAACTTTTCTGTACTGAAATGTCTCAACATCTATACTGGATGGATTGTCCACATATTCAGTTCAGACATTCATGTTCCCTAGATAATGAATCCTACAGCCTTTGGTGATCTTCGGACTTTCCCTCCAGTATCCAAGTACATTTTAATTTTGGACTATCAGTGAAATAATCACAGCAACTCTTGAACAGATTGCAATAAAATGTGTTAGTGACATTCATGTCTCCCTCAGGATGCATTGTAATAATTTCAACAACATGTACAAGTACATGTTGTTTGTTCCTAGTGTCTAATACAACTACTTTGTTAGGTTAAGAAAAACATCAGGGTTTGGGTTAAAATTAAAATTTGAAATTTTAGGATGTTGACTTTTGGTTTCACATGGAACATGAACAGTGGTTTAGTGCATTATAGTCCTGTGTTTGTTTGATCATTCACCCCAACCTCCTCCCTTATGCAGACTTTACACTTTGTACCATGGGGTGGGGGCCTATTCATTTCTATGAAAACCAAAAAAGTGAATCTTCCATGTATAAAATCACCTGTATCTTGTATGGCCCTTCTGCACTAGCAAGCACATTCGAGACTACTGCCGGCCAAGCCGGTTACTACTCTAACTTGAATGGTAATAAAATAATTTAATCATGCGACTCTTTCAGAATTCTGATAGTTTACGAGTAATCGTTTGTGATGCTTAAAAAATGTTCACAGACAGCTCTGTCCTGATGTGAGTCAATGGGCCCAGTGATGGACCCAGAAGTTGTGATTCCATCATTTGGCCACATGATCTTCAAAGTTCAAAATCATATGACTTCCTCCTTTACTCCTGTCATAATTACTATGGCCGCAAGTGTCAACCTAAAAATAAACATAAATATAGATCCTAATAAGATCCCCCCAATAAACAACTTGGTGTTTTTTTTTGTGGAAGACCGTCTCAATAATTTTGGTGATTCTTTTTATTTAATGCCATCATCAGAAATAATTACATGGTGTATGTTTTAAATACCTGCAAAACTAATGACATTCTATGATCATCCCAATTATGATGATGTCATGATACACTTCAGCATGTTAGGATTAGTTTAGTTTTGGCACGTTGGCAAGCCAACATTAGCATTTAGCTCAAAACACTGTTTTGCCTAAATATAGTCTCAATTAGCTACTTGCATGGCTGTAGACTTGTAGTCATGTTCTATAATGATAATGAAGTAATTAATACTACAATTCAAATAGAAATCCTTTTTTTTTGTCCATTACGTAGGCTCCACTGGTACTTGATGTCATGTCATATTTAATTACACAAATCTGAGCAGGCTTTGGAAATGAAAGAGCCCAGCGTGTTCAATTTGTTACACCAGTGGATTTTAATGTTGTGCTGCCATGTATTTGCTATTCATTCTAGTCAGTGTAGTACTCTGTTTTCCCATCTACTTGACAGCGTGTTTTTATAGGGGTGTAACAGCATTACCTCACTCGTCCTCTGACAGTTCGCTCCGAGCTTTCAGTGCTTTCCAGAGATGCACAGGCAGGGCGTGTTGGGGCAACCGAAGTTCACATGTTCAAATTCAAACCAAATCCCCAGAGAATGCGCAGGCTGTTGCATAAGGCCCTCTTTCAAAGAAATATCCTGTGTTGTCATGAAGCATTTAAAACAGAGAACATTCTTTCTGTTGTCTGGACAGCTGTTGCACGTAGGCACAGATGTGGATTTAAATTCAGCTGCAATTATATACATCCGTGTAAATAAACATCTTTCCTTTACATATGCTTCTCTACAAAATGCTTAAATACTCAACAGTACTGAGTAGAAGGTATTACACACACATTCCACAGGATTGTAGGAAAAGCATGTGAACTATGGCAGCAGTGCGAATGCCACAGTGGGGTCAAGAATCCCACTCCAGTGAGGGGTTTAATATAGCCGGGGTCACTCTCACCCCCCGATGAGAGACCAGTAATTAACACAGGAGCATCCTCCTCCTATGACATACTGCCCCACAGCCCACTAGACCATGTTCTCTTGTCTATTTCAGGATATACAGCCCCTGTTAGGTTTGTTCAGGAGCGTATAGTTTAATTTATGAGAGTCAGACTGTCCACAGACAGACAAGAAAACGGAAGAGATGTCTTCATCAACAGCTGGGTAACAACCTCAACACATGCAGACCATCAAGGAGGTATCATGCGGCACTATTCTTTGCAGCCTAAACACTAATGGTTGCAACATTTCTAGCATTTTAATAAAGAAAAAATACACTTGAAGACAGAGTCAGAGAAGTTCTCTAACATTGCAACCATCTTGTTCAAAGTGAGACCTCTGTGATTGCTGCAGACTGCAGTACACTCCCACTCTGTCTCCAGATGAATAGCACTTGAGGAAAAATATATCCGGACATTCTTATGAATACTGCACTTGGTTTGATTACTTGAGTGCATGAGTTGCTTGATTTTCTAATTCTTCAGCAAACCTTAAAATGTGGTTACATCATTCACCAGGTAAAATTAACCAAATGATCCACACCTTTTACAAAATACAGTATGTCTAAGCCTTTCAGTCCAATGAACAAAGGATTTAAATACTGCCTTTGTATGTAGTTTTGTTTTCAACAAGCAGTAATCAATATGGCCTGCACATGCAGTCTTATTTTTAGGTTGTTGAGGGGGTTTTGATGGTGCATTCATGTGCTCCTCAGATGGTCCCAATTCCAGAGTGGAATTTGTTCTTCCGACTTTGGTTTGTTCGTGAGCTTAAGGTTCTAATGGAATCAAAAGGGACACAACAAGGAAGACATGTTGTTATGTTTAAACAACACATATATTCCCTAAAAAAAGACTTAATAATAATAATAATAATATATATATATAATAATAATGCTAATAAATAATAAAGAAACCAACACTTATAACCTAATACCATATTAGTTATACGTTACATGTGAGTAAAACATATTCAATATATGAATCATTTAAAGGTTTCTTTCCATCAACCCAATATTTACTTTTGAAGTTTTGAAGTGTACAGCCAGAAATATCACAAACTCTTCAAACTCAGAAAATGGAAGTAAGGAAGTGTATAGAAGTGATGACAACATATACATGACCATGGTTGTCTGTTTCTGAACAACTGGACCACTGCTTTACGACTCACTCTTCGACAAATACTGAATTATGTCATTCTAAAATTCAAAATTCACACAAGTCCATTCGTATAAAAGCTGACCTTAATGCAGACACACATGTAACATGTCCAATATACAAAATATCCAGAGTCTCCCACCGTGCATCGCCCTTTGAGGGTTTAGGTTAGCCTATTGTTAAAGAGCAGGGCTGATGTAACAGCAGCTACCTTCTAATTGCTGGAGCACTTTGTTCAGTGAATACAGACACTGAACAAATTGAACAAGCAGCACTCAAATCACTAATTGGTCCCTCTAAGACTATTTGTGTTCTACACCTTGAATGTGAAAAGTTCTCAGTGTGATAATCCCTTCACGACACGTTCCCCTTACTTTAGATAGCCCTTATAAGCAATAATTGTTAAAGCTAGACTGTTAGACTTTTTTGCTCTTGCCAAACAAGTTCACATGAAAAAGAAAGTTTGCGTTCAGAGAAAGGATTAAAATTAATTAATGGGCGAGATGAGGTACTTGCAGGCACACGTTGTTAGCACACGTCAACAGTGTAATTCCCCTAACAGCCAGAAGACGGAAAGAAAAGTTTTGCACTTCAGCTTTAAAATTTCAGTCCTGATTGTTTTGGCAAAATCAAACCATATCATAACATCGATTAAAGATTGTGGTTTCCACTAACCTCAGTGACAAGATCATTGCATTTACTTTTGCTTTCCACAATAAAATCCCATTTCACAAGGTGAATGCTTTTAATGTGAAGCAACAGCAGTCTTAAATGATGTGGAGAGAGCAAACAGTAAACAGTGAGGCTGTTATTATGCTGAATTACAAGCTGCATTGTTTCATGCCTTTGAAGTCAATTTAACTGGTGAATGGTGGAGTCCGCCACTAACAGTGGAAACTATTTTATAAAGAATTATTGAATGAAAATTCATGGAATGACTATAGCAGAAAATTGACTACATTAAATGGTATCAAGAGTCTAATTTCATAAAGAATTGTAAGGACTTTAAGCAGTGATTCTTTCACTTTAATTGTGTTTTTGTCCTCTTGACAGGCCTACTCCGTGGCTAATGTTGCTGTTTCCTTTTCACATGTTGGAAAGTGTTCATGTCTGTGAAGGATATCCTCATTACATGGTGCTGAAAATGGCACCAACCCTTCAACTTTCCTTTGAAAGCTGCACTTTTAATCAGCATGGAAGCCAGACCACCGAACACTTCATTGTTCCTGTGCCACTTTTCCTTTTCCCTCTGTGTCTAATGGTCATTTCTATTGTTTCAAAACAAGGGAAAAAGTCTTTCCAGTCCAACATCATTTCTTCTCAGTTAAATACAGCAACATCCATCATAATGCTGGACATTATTGCTGAACAAAAATAATAAGACATTTTCAATAAGATATTTTCAAAGGGTTTGTCTGTACTCATATTACCATACAAAATGTAGATTTTTCAATTGAATAAAGGGTGGAATGTGTGCTTGCTGTACTAAAATCATGAAACAATGAATGCAGCTGTAACCATTCAATTCAACCAGTTTATTATGCTGAGATTAGGCTGTCTTCCACTACATTACAATAAATGTCCTGTCATTTTCCAAATGTATTGTGAATATTCACTATATTGCCCAGTGCTGGCTTGTGTTATGTTGATGTGTGAATGAAGGCAGAACAAAACAAGTGTGCTCGATCATAGGCAATTAAAATGAAAACACTGATAGATGGAGAAAATATCTGCAAATGTACAGAGAAGGTTCAGTACAGTGAGGCTGCAGGAAAATGCAATTCAAATTGCAAATAAAGACAAAAATGTTTTCCCCCACACATTTCTTCATCTTTGTCTTGACTGACCATAAATTAATTTGGAAATTGTTTACTGTGGTAATAAATCAAGTGAGAAGTGGGGGCATTTGCTAATAGATTTCTATACAATAGGACTTATTTTTTATTTTTACAACTAGTGGAGTCACCCCCTGCTGGCCGTAGAAAGAATGCAGGTTTAAGGCACTTTGTCTTTGGCTTCACATTTTAGGCCTGGATGGTGCCACTTGCTTCAGACCCAACTGCCTGGTCTCACTCTCAATTTGTCAGATACAGACACTTGTCACTTGGGCATGTGATATAAATGCACAAGACATCCTTTATCATGTGTATGAGACGCACTGCCTGGCAATATTAGATATTTACAGTAAATTATGTAATATAAATAGTGCAAAATTCCACTCAGGGGAGGCTGGAGGAGTGGTGGATGTGTCCAACAAACAAGAAACCAGTGTTTGTGTCACATGTGAAACCAAGAGTAAATGTTGGAGCTAGTTAGTTAGTTGGAGTCAACCTGTGTAACTGTGTCCATCTGTGGCAGTAGTTGGTTTTCAGCACAACCCTATTCCTTTAGCCTAACCCAAATCAAGTGGTTTATTGCCTAATATTAACTGTTTTGTGTGAACATGGAAGTTTATTTTGAAAAGCCGCTATGTATATGTCACTAGTGGAAAGTGACACACTTTCCCTGATATGTCTCAAACGGAAGCAAAGGGGCTCTTTGTGTCGGTATCATGCACCAAGGGCCGGGACAGGATATCTGATGAGTTGTGATGAGAAAGCATTGTAACTGATCAGACTGATCAGACTTCTCTGAGCTCTCTCTGGAACCTTGATAAGACTTGATACAACTTTTTCAACATATAAGGTTTTCCTCATGCAGACTTTTCATGTGTGCAATTGGTGGACCCCCACTTTAAGGACTTTCATTGAAGGTTTCAATGAGATGCATTAAGGTGCAGGGTTACATTTTCTGAATACAGCAGAAACAAAGAGATTTTATAAGCTTGTTGTCCAGCTGAACATTTGTAAGATGCACACATCCCCTACAAGCAGAGGGCAGCTTTTATGTGAGCAAGCAATCTTGTTCATCTAGGAGAAAAGACATTTCAGTCAGGTTGTTGGTGTCTATCCGGCTCCAGTGTAAAGCTTTGATACAACTCTTGTGATTTGGTGGATGGGAGGATGTAAGCCATGCACCTGTTAGGGGTTTCTCCCTTGCTCCTTGAAAAAGACAGTGTTTTGTAGCCCGAGGTGAGTGGCTAGCACAGGTGCTGCCTCTGTTTGATGTAGACTCTCAGACTGGGGGAAATCCACCCACCTGTATCCATCTAAGTTATTGAAAACATTCTTTCTTCTGAATTCACAGGGGTTTTACAGTGCCTTTTGACATTAATGACGAGTCTTTGGCACATATCAGAAGATATGGAGATTGTTAAGGTACAACATACGAGGTTGCAGTTTGAAACTGCTCTTTATGAAGGAAAGTGAGGGCTGTTTGTGGTTCATGAACTTTATATCATCAAGGATATTGGATTTTTTTTTTTTAATAAACAACCTCACTCTGGCAAAACTACTCACATATTGAGTTAATCAATCAGTTTCTTTTTTATTATGGTTCTCTTGGGGAAAGCACACATACTTAATAAATTTATTCAAATGTACTTGATACCAAAGCAATGGGAACAGTTTTAATTCTTCCTTCATGTCAGCCAGTATATTATCTGGGAAGACACTGACAGCAGAAACAGCTGATCATACATGTGCATTAAATCTTCTCTAATTCAGCAAAAGTGTATATCCTGTTTAAACATAGACAGTATAAAGATAATAGATCTAAGCAATCAAAATCTTTGATAAAGTGAAAACACACCTTGGAAGGGTCGTTCAAAGACAAAAACGCACAGTGCACTTTGGTAGAGATCACAAGGCAGCTCCACCCTGCTTCTAATTAGCTCCATAATTTACAAAATAAGCATCTTGCTCTATTGAAGAAGACTTTAAACTAGCGACTGAGACCATAAAGTCATTATGAGAACGTTGACTAAGGGAACAAATCAAGTTGGAAGTAGGGAAATTTTCCTATCGACTTACTTACAAACTTCTTTTTGCAACCAGTGGAGTCGCCCTCTGCTGGCCGTTAGATAGAATGCAGGTTTAACGCAGTTCTGCATTGGCTTCACTTATCAAGTCGTGAGGTTACTGCTTGCTTTAAAACCATCCTCAAGTGAGACTTTGTTGCACAATTGAGGAAGGGTTATTGAATTTTGCCATTCCCATTCAGCTTCTCTAATACAATGCAAAATCTGTATAAAAAGAGGTGAATGGAAATGCAGCTATTGTGACTCCAGGTCTGTTCGTTGAATGGGAATCTGCCACAGCACTTGGAGAAGACACAACTTTCAGGTTTCCCAAGACAATAAAGGAAAGATTTTGATTTTGATTTGATCATGTTGAGGGTTGGCACAGTGTGTGAGTGGCAAGCAGTGTATCGTCACAGCACGAATAACTTGTTTTTTCTTTGTGAGAAAAGGTAAGGACAGTGAAGTGGGTGGATTTACAGGAAGTGGCACATTGTTTCTGGAAAGACCTGTTGCTGTTAAGCTTTTTTCCAATGCTTTAACCACCACAAATAAAGGATCTCCACCCTCATCGTGCTGTAGTTGCAACATGTTTCTGTTGTCTCAAAATAAAACCCAAACTCAGCATGGCTTACCTCTAGGTTAGGTTGAAAATACATTTCTTTTATTTTTTTTATTTGATGAACTTTTAATCAAGCACTCTTGTTACTTTGAGGTCAAATAAATAACATAATTTGTTTACAAGCTGCTTTTAACAAGAGCTGTTCCAGTTCTTTATTGCTTCATAAGCAGAAGAGAAAGAAAATCTGGAGAGAACTTGCAGGAGGGAAGTGAAGTGTCAAAGAGGCTACATTTACCACGTGGCTAAAAATATGAGATGGGGCTTTGGACTGACTGAATACAGCTGTACTTCATACTCAGGAGAGCTCAAGTATCTGAAGGAACTCGCACAACCTGTCCATGCTATCGTTCAGCTGTTAAGAGAAAAACAAAAATCTCTGACGAGCTGCTTTTCAAAGATAATTTCATTTCATCCTGCACATTCTGAATTGGTAATTGCCTCCCTTGAGTTTATATAGTGCTGTCCTTTTATTTCTTTTCTTTTTTTGTGCAGTTTTTTTTTAGCTTTTGAGTAAACCTGACATAATGGTTTCTCAGAGACAGCACTTAAAACTGGATAGAAAAGAAAATACTCCAACCTTACATCAGCAACATCCACATCCATTAGAAGTCATTAAAGCTTGACACTGGCCAATGACTCATATGTCACTAAGACACATTCCTGTGTGATAGTTTCTCTCATGCTTTTATGCATCAATTGAGTCCCATCAGTCAAAGGTTATCTTATACAGAGTGGGTCAAAGGATGAGCCTGGGATGAAACTTCAGCACATCCTGTTAGCAGTGACTCACTTTATCATTCAAAGACCAATTGTATTCGTTAAAGAGAAGCAAAATGCCCCGGAGGCTGTGTTGGTCACATCTCTCTGACTTTATTGTGGGCAGTGATTGGTTGTTCTTATTCTCTTCTCTCAAAGGTGCTTTAAATCTTTTTAGTCTCCCACTTCACTGTGATGTTCAGTTTTTCATGTCAGAATTTGTGAGATCAGAGATGCAGTAAATGTCACTTGGTGAAATGTCATTTTAATTGTGCAACAAGAGAAGTGTTTGTGTCTAGAGTGTAATACGTATTTTCTTAGTGTCTTTCCGTATCATTTTTTTTGGAAATTGTTTGGGACGTTTGATGTAACAGCAGGTTTTCCAAAGAAAACTAATGAACCAGTCTTTTTTGATGCACCAGCTGGAAGCAGATTTTAATTCTTTCATTCTCTTTTTTGCCTAGAAGGACTGATAGCAGGACAAACACATCATACTCAGTTAGTTCACCCGTTCTCGCAACTGAAATAGGTTTAATTTCTGCAACACTCTGGATGTGTTAAAAAACGAATGTAAAAGTTTTTATTTTGTTTATTTTTCTTCTGTTCCATCAACCATAAAGTAGGACTAGAATATAGAAGGTAGAAATAGAAATTATTATTAAATTAAGACATTCATCCATGTAGGATTTTTAAAGTAAAAATATTTAGTGTTAAACATGCACTAATCAATACATATTTACATTAGAAATGCATCGAATGATAATGTCTGATATAAAAAGATACTCATAGTGCACATAATCTAAAGAGAAATATGACAACAATTTTCCTTCTGTTTCCTCTTTCAGGGTTTTAGGGCGTTTTTTCTCAATGCTTGGAGTAAATAAAGTCATTTTTATAGCGCGACAGCCCTTTCTGGGTGGAAGGGTCAAACACACCGAAGACAGGTCAGTGTTGTCGACCTGTGTTACTGCATCCAGTAGTTAAATGAAGAAGAAGTTGTTTTTGAGCCTAATACTGTTATTTGACCCATACCTTCATCAAGTGGGTTTTATTGCCTAAAATAAACTGTTTCCTGTGAACACAGAAGTTCATTTTGAAAAGTCACTATGCATGTAAGTATCAGAACATGACCGATACGTCCAATAATATTATAGTGCAATATATTTATATTCATATTTTTAAAATACTACCTCTACATGCTACCACTCATCCTCATTCGCCTCCTTTACATACATAGCTATTTATTCTGTATTCAATATTTTTTGCCATTCAATTATTTATTCTTGCTGTGATATTTTATACCTCTATACCTTATTGTACTTAAGTGTTGTGTGTTGTTGTTCTTAATGTGGTTCAATTTTTGTTGGTCTGTGACAAAGAATCAGTATCTGACGAGGTGGGATGAGAAACAGTTGGTATCTATGGGAGATAAACAGTCACACGGAATTTTCTTACTAGCTTTGAATACCACTACTAGGCAAGTTTGCATGCTTGGCCACATCCCAGAGTCAGTTTTAACCCAACTAAAAGGTGTGAAAACAATCAATGAAATGCAATATTCGTGGCTAGCTAGTGAACATAGTGGAGAAATAAGAATTAAGAAACAGACATTGTTTTTCAAACCAACACAGAGCCAAAAGGAGAGGGAATATTGGGTTTTGTTTTTTTGAGGTGGTCAGACACACAACTCCAAATGAATCCCCTTAAGCAGAGGCTCAAACTGCTTTCTGAATAGCAACACACATTCACCAACATGAAATCTTTTGCATTTCTTATTCCTTCATTGTATCATTCATCATAGACAAACCAAGCTGTGAACCATGAATCATAGTGCAGTATAATGTGTAATCCCATGCCTAACTGAGCAGGCAAACATGTAAATCAGTGCATCATTATCCTGACACACCATAAGGCAGTCAGGGAAGTTTTGGCACTAGGTAGAGATTGATTCGCAGAATTATGTTAAAGTACAGGAAATTACGCTTGTTTCAGTAGAATGACGACTGTTTATTATCCGAGCCCCTGTCATACATTGCATCATATCCTTTCTTCCCCCTCCGGGCTGACTGGAGTCATGTGTGCTGGGCTTGGTCGGGCTTGGCCGGGCTGGACGGCTATGACTCTCCTACTCCTCAACAAGGTCACAACTCGACAGTGTGAGAGTGTGTTTGTTGTCTGCTCTCTCCTGGCTTTCCTTCTGTCTCTCTGTCTGTCTTTCTTCTCAGATGTGTCACTTCATCAATGATTGATGTCTCCCCCTAGGACTTGACTCATCTTTCACCTGCAGCCTGCCTCACAGCTGTTCAGTGAGCTCAGCACAGGCCCACATGCATGAACACACAGATCTACACACCATAAGCTCCTCGGAGGTTATGTGGTTTTTGGAGAGTCCAAAGGCTGATGTATCACATGCCTCTGTCTCTACATGAATCATCTCACATCACCAGCTCTTTCCTCTGTGTTGCTTGTTTCTTCTTTATCGATTGGGAGCAGATTCAGGAGTGACAGATCAGTCCAGATGCTAGCTTTGCCTCCTTTTTGCTACTCTTTGTATGAGAATCAATGCTATTATTCAATATATGTCCCACTCTTTATTGCCATTCCCAGGAGCACAGAAATAAAAAGCCACTTTTCAGCTGCAGAGGCTGTAATTCCATGTTGTCAGAGCCCATTGTATTGCAGAAGCTGCATCTGCTCCTGTATTGTCTATTGATGGTGTGGGAGCGGCAGGCGCCTCGACGGGCACAATTATGCTGCTTCACAACCGCGGCGAAACTGCATTTCCCTACACATGGATCAGCGTTTTCTTGAAGCCAAAGGTGAGGAAAGGCTGAATAAATATGTTTATCCTCTTCTGCAACCGACCTCAAAGCTTTATGCTAACGCTCAGCTCCACAGCGCCTTCAGTTACATATTCATGCAAATATGATGAGCGGGTCATACACTCAGCGCTGGCTCAGCCACGGTATCGTTTCTGTTTGTTTGGCCTTGAGATTTTGGTTTAGGGCAGAGATTATGCTTGCAGAAAGTTTTTTAAATCAAAATCCTTGCTTTAAACAGACAGACCAGCCTGTGTCGGGAAAAATGTCAGCAAAGCTTTGAAGGGGTAACAAAGTCTTTTAAAGATGTGAAAATAACTGACAGCAAGTATTTTGTATATTTACTTATACTACAATGTGCATCGCTCAATGATTGCTTCACCGAGTGGTAAGATGTTTTAGATGTTGTGGCATTTAAAGGGAAGTCTACTAAAGTCTGTTCCGGTGACATGGCTCAGGATGTGAAGCTCCAGAGAGTGTTTAAGCATCCTGAGCAAGGCACATTTATTTCAACTTACTTTCACGAAGGGATTTGTATGATTTAGTTTGAAAACTTTTATCCTGCAAAATGTGACGTGATGAGCATTGTTTTCTGTGTGACCACAACTCATTGTTGACACGAGACATTCTTTTTTGTACCCAACGACAAAATTGCTATTTTAAACATGTTGTTAATCCTGTAAAATTATTAGGTTTAAGCCAGGGGTCAGCCACCTTTACTAACAATATTGGCCAAAGAAAGAGGAAAAATATCACAATGGAGCCACAAACCTTATTTTGAGCCTTGCAATGAAGATAGACAATGAAGAACAGCCTACTAAGTCTGAATTAGCCTACCAAAATCACTAATAGGTCACAATGAGCATTTATTCATATGATTTTGTCAGAGGACCGAATGCAAATAAGAGAATGGACACCGAAGAAATATCTCAGGAGATATGGAATCGAAACTCAAAACTAGACTTGAAGTTGGCAAAATCTTGAGGTTTTTAATGTCTTAAGGTTTTTAATGTCATATATAAATTACACATTTTTACAGTTGTAGGATACAAATTTGTTTTGGGAATACATGAATGATGAATGAAAATTAAGAAATAACCATTTCATTTTTAATATTTTTTTGTCACAGACACAGGGCCCGCAGAGGGCCTGAAGAGCCACATTTGCCTTAAGTGATGTCACTTAAGATGATTTACTACTTGCACAACACTGTTGAACCCAGTGTTTTGTACATTTACACTTCACAAGAGCTAGCATAAAGTTCAGTTCACACAGAGTGAAATTAACTATGTTCACAGTCTCAAAAAATACTAGTTCTTGCATCATGGGAAACATGATTTGAACACTATCCAACACAACACCAGCAGCCGAGGTGCTGTAAATCCTTGGGTGCCTTCAAACACAGTGCACATACATCATTAACTTTCACAAGAGTTAACAATGCTCACATTCCCGTTTATTAGTTGCAAGCTGTTAAATTCAGTTCAACATTAGAATAAATACTAAAGTATCTCTGGTTCTGCTGTAACAATTTTGATCCTTTTGTTGTTAAAATTGTCTATTGCAGTGTTAGTGTTATATGTAATTGGGGGAGCTCCAGGATAGCCACATTTGGAGAGCCAAAAGATAAGATATTCATGTTTAATTTTATGTTAATACATTTATTTTGTTCAGGGCATTTTGTGTTACTGTTTGTCTGAATCTCTACAGCAGTCTTCATTATGTACCCCAGTGAACTATATGCCAGATTTATCCTGTCACTGCAACCAAACAGCAATGTTCCAAAATCACAAAACACATGGCTGGCTGTTACACAATGGACATGCACTGATGATTCATTTCTCCACAACAGTTGAAACAGGACACCAATATTCACATTGTTTATCCCAACGTTTTCAGTGTGTCCTTTCTTCTGTGTTTAGGAAAATTCAAGGTTCAAAGACTGGAAAGTCCAGACAATTATAACGGAATCAGGTTTCCTTGACAATAACATGAAACCAACAATCGAATCAGAATTGCTTTACTGGAACTAGACAAACAAACATCAACAATGCATGTGAATTGAATTACTGTTCTACATGGCTAGTCCTGAATCAATTGCTTCCTAGAAAACTGACACAATCCTTTAGTCCAGCTGGGAAGAAATGTGCTCTGACTGCTGCTCAGTCCCTGGAGCCAAACAGGAAAATAAAACACTATTCACATTCCCACTACACATTTCATCTCAGGGTATGTCTGATTTCTTGTTCCACTTTTATCCTGTCCTCATAATCATTTGCATTTGCAAGGGGTGGTTTCTCTTTAATTAACCTTTTTACTGTTCAAAATGTATAAATTGCATTGTGGAAGACTAACCATTGTGACAAGTGACCGTCACCTGCTGAAGTTGATGCTTACTGTTCAAAGTCCACACAATGCAAATATTATTTGCCACTTAAAGTGAATCATTTATTCACCCTGTCATCCACCATGGCTGAAATAACAACTATTTCTGCTTTGTTCCTGGCGTGCAAGTCCCAAATGCATTGGAAAACCAAATGCAGTCATATCTGTGTTCATGACATCACCCGGAGGTGCATACAGCTCGGTGAATTTCACCACTTCCTCCAGGAAATATGCCAAAGTAACTACAGCATGATGCATATGTGTAAAAAGTGAATTTATGCTTTATCAGGACTGTGCTCTGGATGACAAGCAAACAAGTCTTAAAAATGCTTGTTTTCTGAATGGAGTTTCATCAATCAGGACTATGCAGTGCAGCAGAATCGCTCCAGACAGGCTTGTGCAACACAGCGACAAAAAAAAATCTTGTTCAAATGATCAACTCACACAAAATAGCGAAGTTAATTTTTTCAGGCAACGCAAATCCCATGCTGCTTGTGTCAACTTTGTATTTAATCGCACCAAGCAAAAAAAAGTTTCACATTTAGTGTGAGTACACTATAAAAATGATCCATTACAGATTACTTATTCTCCTGTAATCCACGACTGACTGGCATTAGCAGGCTTGCAAGGTTTCCTTCTTCAGTCATTTTTGAATGAACAAACTGGTGTACAAGGATAATCAAAATGCAACAGTAAACAGAACAGTGGAGAGAAAACTGAGAGAAGCAGTTCATAGCCAGGCCATATGGTTAGCTCATCAGCTGCAGCAGTTCACAAACAAGCCAAGTGCATGCTCACGACATCACCAAGCTTCCAGCCACACCTGCTTCATGTGGATAAGTACTTTGTAGAGAGACTGCCCTTATAGTCTATCAGCAGGTGTTCTCATCATTCATAATGGGACAAAGTCTTTTTGCCAAAAGCGTGACATAAACATGTTTTTCTGATCACAAGCTTCTACATTTTGCTCGTTTGGGTTGTTGCCTAAGACGGAAGATTCTGACATGATATAAATTTAAATTTTGCACTGATAATCATAAGAGTACTTGTTAAAGCATCCAGCCTCCTCTGCCAAATATGGCTTTAAGAATATCCTTTCATTATGCACACACATGTTCTGACAGATGGGGGGAGAAGAGCCAAACCAATAATTTAGTGCATCAAACCACAGTTCTGTTGGAATTATATATTTGTAACTCAAGTACAGAAAATCAAACTTAGCATCAGACTGCACTACTGTGTTACTGAGTCAGTAACATGAATCCCAAGCTGCTGACAGACTTCTAACCCTAACCCTATCAGTTCATCAAATACCCTTTGAGGAGGTTGAGAAAGTAATTTTGCTAGCATCAACAAACTGTTTAAATAACACAGTTTTCTTTAGCTTTTCAAAATTGATGACTTTGATGCTGTTCAAACCTTCACCAAGGAGGTCATGTCTTTTGTTCATTTGGTTTTTTGTCTATCTGTTTATCAGCAGGATTATGGAGAATCGATTGGCTCCATTTTCCTGAAACTTGGGGTAAGGGTGTTACATGATCCAAGAAAGAACCAATTCAATTTTGGAGCAGATTTGGAACACTTTGGTTAACAATGCAGGATATTGCATTTGCCTTTGGCGGCGATCCGTACTTCCTTTCTTTTAAACATATGTTAAGCATATGTTATAAATAGACCTTATATTGGTGACATTACATTAAGCATTTGAAACAAAAATATTCCACCAAATGTCAACATATGTAATTGAGGAAAAAGTTTAGCTTCCACAAAACTGAGCTCAATAGTAAAAAAAACTCTCCACCCTTGGTATAAAGTCCAAAGATTGTTTGAAAAGGCATATGCAGCCAAGAACAGCCAGAATCTGTTCCCATTTATCCAGGAGGAAGTTGACCTCATCAACATGAGAATCGTCAGATGGCTGACATCATGGGGAACCTATCCATGCCACTAATAGTCCCCTTGTCACATCTCAAAGAGTTTCTTCTCCCCGCATGTTGGTGTGTTTAGTGCAAAATATATGTGTGTATTCTTTCCTAGACTGGCCCTAGCACAAAACACTATTGAGACGCATCAGGGGTGTCCACCTCAGGCTCCCCTTGACGTCACATTAGTTACAATAAGACAATCAGTTGCATGGGCTTCCCCTTCAGTGCTGTGAATGGACGTCTGCCAGTGCTTGACAGGTCTTCTTGGTTCTTGGGAGTTTAATGCCCTTAACATTTAGATAGTCCCAGTGTGGCCAAGCTGACATTTGCACATAACCCTGACAGCTTATATACAGCCAATCACAGAGGGGGAACAATGGTGCCTTTCCAATTGACTGGAAGATATACTGTATATGATCTCTCTTGTTATTGGTCACGAGAGAGGGAGTTGTGTTAAACACATTCCAATAGGGTACGACTTCAGGTTGTCCAGCTAATTTTACCAAACATAACTTAACTCGTACATGAACTCATTTACACATTAATTGTTCTGTCATTAAGTCATTTTCAGCCAACCTATTTTGTCCTCTCTGCAATCGTGCTGAACTGCGTAAAGTGCTTCAGATCTATGACAATATTTATCCTCATTGAAGGAAAACCTTTCGTCAGCTTTTTTCCCATTTCCCTTATGTTCCCACTATGTCATCAGTCTTGTGGATGACTGGCTGTCGAGCTGATTAATTGGCTGGCTGGCTGCTTTGCAATCTGACTGTGATTGTGTGACTGACTGGCTGGCAGAAACTCAGAATGAATGATTGACTTACTGTACAATTTGTTGGCTCTTTTGCTGACTGACCGCCAAGGTGACCTCTGCTGCTGGTTTGCTGGCTGACTCTCTTCAGTTGCTTTCACTCCTGACTTACACATCGCCAACAGAGTTATAGGATGAGGCTGGCGTCATTCTACATTTTTCTTATAGTCAATGTGTCACAGTGTGTAAGTTTGTCTCTCAATACTTTCTAACTTCTCCAGCTGTCTGTGTCTCTCAGCCCCAAACCCATATGTTGTTATTGAAAACATAATAATATTAGAAATGGGTCATGAATATATATCTGCATGTTTAGAAAAGAGTTAAGACAATCCTAAAACAGCTGGGCACTGTCGTGTTTAGCAAACTACTACTACTCAAACACAAGAAAATAGTGATTTTGTTGGGGACTACTTTTATCAGTGGATTAATACACATTTTTGTTAGATTGATGCAAAATAAACTACAGTGTGTTGATGTAACATCATTGGACGTCTAGATCACAGAGGAATATGAACTATTAGTATTTGGATACGTACACAGTTTGTTGGTATTGAACAGTAGGAAGTATTTCTTATGGGAATTTATTTTATTTTATATTCTTATTTTGTGCTCTTTGACAGCGACAATGGAGCCAAAGTTAAAGTGCTAGAAACTGCAGTTCCTTGAATAGCCACTTGAGGTCGGCTCCAAATGTGATTCAATTCTCATAGACTCCCATGATAAAATGCTCCACTTAGTGTAAATCTCTATCTTCAGTTAACTGTATCAAACCGCACACAGACACACACACACACACAGAGAGAGAGAGAGAGAGAGAGAGAGAGAGAGAGAGAGAGAGAGAGAGAGAGAGAGAGAGAGAGAGAGAGAGAGAGAGAGAGATTAGATAAGTGTCATGATTCATTTCATTGAGAAAAAGTTTTAGGAGCTTTAAAACAAGGGACACAAAACTGACTAAAATATCTTAAAGTCACTCAATCTGTATATCTGTGTATCATTTTATATTGTGCTACCATCAAAAGGTAACAATCTGCTATCAATAAGATAATATATGCAAGGATCACATGTCAAAATACCATATAAGGTGTGTGAACGCAGCTTGGGAGTTCTCATTTGTTGTGAAAGATCTGTCAAGCTGATGGAAGCAGATGAAAGAGGTCAGGAGGGGACAGATTATCTCGTTCTCATAAAGCTTTTACTTCACTCATTGTTTGTATTTATGATTGAGTAATTATCTCATTAGGTTACTTGAGTGATTTGTGTCTCTCATTGCCAGTATCAACAAAACAAGCTGTTCTAGAAGATCTATCTGTCTGTCACCCCGGGCGGTCACACTCAGGGATCTCTCCAAGAAAACTCCATATTTGTCCGTTTTCTTTTCCTCCTCGGCTGCCTCATGAAACAGGGTTAAGTGATTGGTTAAGGTCGATCTAGACATCCTGTTTCTCTCTCTCTCTCTGTCTCTCCCTCCCTATCTATTTTCCCTCTCTTGCACACACTCAATCATTAAAAGAAGCATCTGCTTGGACTGTAGCTGCATTGGAAGCTAATAAATGGTTGTGTATTGCTCCTGAAAAGGTAGTACATAGGATGAGCTGCACCTACCTCTCTCAGTGTTTGTTCCCCTAAGCTCTAAGAGGCCCTTGACCAGACAGCCTATGAAACTGCAAGATCTTGTTAAGAACAGAACAATTTGTTCCGCCAAAGGGGAGAGAAAACATACACACACCAACGAGTAAAAGTTCCTTCAAGACAAAACCAGGCAATTAAAGCTGATGAGTTACAGCTGAGGAGACAAAGTGATAACCATTCTCTTGACACTTCATTAAATCACTGGAATCAGAGCATGGGAAAAGGCCCCTCGGCCTGCACATATTGCACTGTATGTTATTGATGTTATGGTGAAATGGGACGTGGGGACTCAAACGACAACAACTGCCCTCGAATTGTCAACCTTACATCTATTTAGCTCGAGATGAAGTGTTGTAGTGTTTCTGTGAAAAGTGTCAGACAAAGCACTCTGTGCTGTTAATTAATAATGTCACTTTTGAAGGAGGACAAGAGTTTGCCAACTGGACAGTCTTGGCATTTACATGAATCTACAGTCATGTTCTGTTTGGAGATTAGTTTGATGGCTTACGATAAGAAGTTGACGAATTGATTGATGTTACTGATGTTATTGTGTCTGTTAGAGACCGAGAAGCAAGACAACAGGATGCAGGTTTGGGGATTTTAAATACATATGGGTTTTATTTATCCAAAAAATGAGAAATGGCAGAAGCAAATATGGTTGTTAACTAAATTGGGCCCTGAAAGTGGTCAACAAAACTGAAGTGAAATCAAAACACAGCAAATTGAACTGCAACAGAATGAGGGAGGTAGTGGTTCTCAGCCTTTTGGGAAGCTGTGAGCCACTGATTTTGAGGGATTATTGTAATTTCCTGATTATTAATAAATATAAATAAATAATACTTTATTTGTAATTAGTTTCAACAGATAGCATCTAAACGTCCAGCTTGGATGGACGTGGAGTTATGATGCTTTCCTTGTTTCTTTCTCTCTCACCCTGAACCTGCTTGAAAAGAACCCTCTAGGTTTGCAAGACTGCTGATTAAAAAAAAGCGCTGTATATAACACATGGAAGCTACCAAACTCACACAGAAATGTAAAAATCATTCCCCAGTCTAGTCAAGTCAATATAATTATATAATTTTTATATAACAGATTTAAAAACAAGAAAGCACTGTGCAAACATCAGAAAGACAAATACAGCTGGAAGAGAAGAAGACAAAACAAGTAAAACATTTAAAAAAGACCAGATTGACCATTTAAAGATAAAATTCAAAGGATAAAATACAATAAAATATTAGACCTCTGTACAGTTGAAGCGGGATCTATGTAGATAGACAAAGCTAGCATGAAGAAATATGTTTTTATTCCAGATTTATATGCTGATGGTGAAGTTGTCCACCTCATCTCAAAGGGGATGCTATCCATATCTGAATCGTGGCTTATACAAACATTTTTTTTCACTTTCATTTTTGTTGCATTCATGTGCATTCATTCAGAAATACTGGAAACAGCTATCAGCGGGTTGTTAAAACGCCCTCAGTACCTTTTTATCATCTGTGTTGTGTCCAAATTATGAATTAGAACTCACGAAAACACACACACACACACACACACACTCACACACACACACACACACACACACACACACACACACACACACACAAATAGGAAGAACAACTTCCATAACTACGAAATGGGACTATCCGAGGAGTAGGTGAGTGAATGATTGGACTTGAGATCTGTGCTCTCCAAGTACCATTTCAGTGAGAAATTATAAATGTCAAAAAATGCTAATAAACCTTCATGCAAAAACTCTTTGGGTCAAGTTATTGTGTGAAAGTTTCCCATAACTGAGTATAAAATAAGGTGGTAAAAGGGAGGTTAGGGAGACATGACATCACAAAGTGTTGGTCTGCTGGTGTCTCCGTTATTATTTGAGTATTTTCTTTTCCCGTAAGGTAATCCTTCTACACATTTGGAAAAGCATTTCTGCACTTCTTTCCGAGAACTAGATGAGAATATGGACATGAAAGTGGTATCAATCTTCTCATCTTACTCTCTGAGAGAAACAAATAAGATTATTACCCAAAATGTCGACCGATAAAGCTGGATCTTATTGTCCTGTACAACACGCGTTAGCTCAATGGGTGCGACTGTGGATGAAAGCAACAGAGGCACAGTGTGCACGCTTTGTCATAATGGACACTAATCTGACACAACACATCATTGTACTCCTCTTTGCCACTCCCTTTCTGTTGGAATAGACTGCACCTTTTTCACCTAATACCCAGTGGTGTTTAGCTTTAAAAGCTTTTGACCTTTATGCTCCAGTATTCAGAATATACATGCAGTGCAGTATTCAGCACCACATATATTTCATCAGGCTTGATTCAGTTTGAGTGGAGCTTTTATTTTCCTGTTTGCAGTCATGCAAGTGTCTCATTGGGGAGAAAAAAAAAGGACAAGCATGTACCTTTTTCTCTGCACAACCTTAGTGAGTCCTTCTTCAGCTGCTTGGGGGCAGAACAGAAGTCCCTGTGTATCCAGAGAGAGAGAGGCCTGGCCGTAGGGTTGCCAAGGCAACAGGGAACAGTGCAGGCATGGTGGTGAAAGACGAGGGAGTCTGGACTGATAGGGATAACTGGAGACGCCAGGGGACACCTTTGTGCATTAAGATACTCCACACTCCCTTTTGGGGGAGAAAAAGAGGAGCTCTGCTTTTTCTTTTTTCTTTTTTGCCTTTTTTATGGAAACCAAACTAAATTAAACCATAAATAGTGCTGCTTAGGCAGTGTCTGAAATTGAAGAGCCCAGTATCTGGGAATGTACCTCACGGGCGGACACAGGACATTTTCCAGTATCCGGACCGGGGTGAATGGATACTTTGATCTATTTCTCATGTCTGCTTTATTAGATACATGCTCTCCACTGCACTGAAAATGGACACACTTGAAATTATGTGCAGTGTTATGTGTTATTCCTAACAAAGTAAAATACATCCTATAAGAATTTATAGGGACGCTAAAAATAAATTACAAATCTTTACATGGTTTCCTGAACATTTCATTTATCTAAAATGAACTACTAAAAGAGTAGGCCAGTTGTGATTTTTCAGAGAAATGAACCATTTCTGAACATTTAGCTATATTTAACCAATAACAAGTTTTGTTCGAGCTGATTTAAAATGTTTACTTTGTAACTGCAGCATCCCTGGGAAAAAAAAAAAAAATTCAAAATGGATATGTTGCATGTTTTCCCATTTACCCCCCCCCCCCCCCCCCCCCCAAACGATTTTAATTAAAGAAACTGATCTATGTTCATTGGATTGCATTGGATTTAAATACATATACATTAAATATTAGATACTGCAGTCCAGACGTGGACATTTCAAGCAGCACTTATGTGTTCATAAATCAGAAACATCTAATCACGGTTCTGGTCTTCTTGTGCCAAACATCTTCACAAGGTGTTTGCAGGAAATACTGTGTCCAAAACCTTGTTGATCCAGCTGTGCCTTAACTGATAGACACACCCACAGCTACCTCAGCTGTGGAAGCACTGCACATCTGGCAGAGCATGCTAGCTCTTCTTTGAGCCAAATGTCCACATGCTCATGAGTCTATTGGAAAAAGAGTGTGCAGGAAAGGCATTTTGTCATAAAAATATTCGTATGAAGGTATCTGCCCATGGTGCTCAACCTGGTGGTATAGAGCCCCGAGGAGGTTGGGAAGAAATTCATGGGGGTCTCTAGATGGTCGTAGAAAAAAAAAACTAAATTATACATGAAAAATAAAATAACGGTCTTTTCATATTGCAATTTCAACATTATGTACATAGATGCACCAATGGCTGCATGCTACTAACTAGCCCATAGGTCTTGTGACGTGCAAATAAAAACCAGGGTATTGGCTTAAAAAAACACAGAAAAGTCATGGCACAATATAAATGCATGGCACAAGCTTGAGGTTTAATCAATGATGTAATGTTAATGTCGACGTTTACCATTAGTTGACTTTGATTCTCCAGATTTAAAACTGATCTAGATCTGGCAGTTTATCTGTGATTTTTTAACTTCTCCCTTTATGTATCTACTATTTTCAGTACCCAAAGTAGCCCTTGATTTTTCTCAATTTGATCGATTGGAATACCTGTTGCCTGGCATTTCATCTGAGAAGCACTCCAATGTGTGAGGTCATATGCAAAGAAGCTATTGTTCATGCTGTCTCACTGTCATGGCTTACTAGGACACAGAACAAAGCCATGTTAATGGTTAAATACCTTCCCTTTCCTACTGTGACCATGTCTTATCAGTACAGTAATGATCTGCACATAGCTGCAGGATATGAACTCTCACTCTTAAATTAACTGTTTTAATGTTTAACTGGATTACCACAGCACACATTTTTCCATAAATGCTAATTGAATCACAAGTTAAGCAACAAATATATGCTTTGTATTAGAGCCAGTGGAACATTATATGTGCACATGCTGTACTGATCCATTGCAGTTTGGCCTGCCGTTTTCATGTCAGCGGTCTTAATTAGTGCTTCGTTTCCAGAGCCTGGGAACCCTGCCACCATGTTGACTTTAGATGTGGCCCCTTCCCAAGCGGGCATGGTTTTGTTTTTGTAAGACTAGGAAGATACAGCTTCACTGGAACTTACACATAACAAACTGGCCGGTATAGGCAAGATACGACCACACTTTAAAAGAATGTAAACAGCTTCAGAGTGCAGTTTTATCTTTAAATCTTTCAATGAAAGTGAAAATGTTTCTCACTTTTGGAGAGTACACCAATCATTGAATAGCCATGAATCGTGCATGTTTGATTAAATATATTCTGGCTCTGTAATCTTCACACTCTGACAAACACACTGCACACATTTCACACTGCATTAATCTGGATGGAATGGAAAGACATTTGTAACATATTAATGTCACTTTCAGTCTGTCACAGTGGTTTCCACAATAAACATGTACTAGCCTAGGAAGTGTACATGTTATGAGCAACATGAGTCACATCCGCTAACATGTGGGCACAGGTCCATTAGCCTTTGTCACATTTCATTTAGTGAGTCAAGAGGATCTGTAATGGCTTGAGACAAATAAAAGGTCAAACCTATTAAGAAAATTGTCATGACTGATGTAAAAAAAAAAACAGCTGTATTTCTTGTTGAATTATGACTTTCTGTTACCCTGAATTGAAAAATCTGCAGCCTCTCCTCTGAACAGACACATGATGGTTAACTATGATAATGGCCACTGCTGTGAATTTACTTTTTTGCCCAAGAAATACCTTGAAATTTTTGACGGCCGCAGAACGGCTGCGCCGCGGTTTTGCTCCGTCCTCTCCCTGGCGTCAATTCCCACTGGGCACGCAACAGCAGCGTAGCGAGCCAGCCGTATACACGCGAGATAACGAGAACATACGACAATCCTGAATGTACGAGAGACCTCAAGATCCCGCGATAATCTGTGTGTATAAAGTAAACAACAACAACAAACAGCTTACTTTGCTTCTCCGACGTGGAATATCTGTTAATCTGACCATCTATCCCAATAAAAAGAATGTGTTATGTCATAAATGATTGTATGCTGCTCCACTTCAACAATCAGACTCTCTTCGTCCATGACGCTGACCCTCTGAGACCCTTTTTTTTTGATTGATTGATTGATTGATTGATTGATTGACTGAGACCTGGTGCCCCTGGTCAAGACGTAATGTTCATGTGAAGTAGTTTTAGGCTACGTGAACTGCGTATTGTGTTTTATTTTGAAAGGGGGCTGAAGTGTATTACGTTGATTCTGTGTCAGATTTCCTGTCTGGTGCAATCTGCCCTGTTGACCTTGACGCGGTTTAGCAACGGCTTGCGGGAAAAATAGAAATGCTACAGAATGATCGCGCTGCAGAGCGGAGAGCAGCGGCTGGGACGCTGCTGAGACGTTACGCGGTGCGCCCGGTGGAAATGGTCTCATTGATTAGAGCGGCAGCAATCAGCAACAGTAACTGCAGCACGGCCATTCCGCGGCTGCTGGAAATCAGGCTTTAGTGTCCAAAATAGAAGAAGATTCCAAAAATAATGGGACATCATCCAAAACGCCCAAAAAAAAAAAAAGCAATAATTTGCTGAAAACTATACAAATTACATTGAATACATTCAATATTGAAACTAATAAACTTGTGTTTCCGTAAATACAAAATGGTGTGTGATGATTAAGAAAATGTCAGAGGGAATAAAAAAGATCAGTAGAGAGAAAACTGATGCTGTGTTCCAATACCCATACTTCCCGTACTTACTTTACTTAGTTTGAGTACGCAGGGTGTTCCGATTCTGATGGCGGTGAAAAGAAGTGTACCTAAAGGACCCAGATGTTGCCCTCATAACGGTCAAAACGCTGACTGTGGAACAATGTACACTTTACGCACTCAACAGCCGCCATCTTGTCTACGTAGCGGAAGAGGCAGAGCCGCTCAGCTCGAAAAAAATGTTTGCAATGGCGGCCGAAACAACAGCAGAGCGGTAGGTAACGTTGCTGACGACGCCGGCGTATTCTCCACATTTGCTGCGTTAATGGAGCCATATTGCCGGATTGTAGAAAAAAAGATTAAACAACACAAAGGGTCATTTTTTCGCCGTTCAAAACCGGAAGTTTTTCGCGAGTGACGAGCCGCGGTGGCTGTCGCAAGTGTAATTTCCGGTAAGTGCACCACGGAGTATTAGATTTGGAACACTCACCTGCTGAAATATGCGTACTTAGTAAGTGCAAATAGTGTACTGCGTTTAAGTGTACTCATGGAAGTATGGGTATTGGAACAAATAGCATTAGCATTAGCTAATAGCATTAGCTCATCAGCTACAGCAGATCACCAACAAGAGCTGAAAGTAATCTCTATAAACAGATATCTGCATTTGAATAAAGATTTTGATATTGAAAGCGTTCTTGGTTCCATTTGTAGGGCATTTGTGGTCCAAACAGTATTAACCATCAATGTTTGAGCAAGATTTTAGTTGCAGGTGAACAGTCTGTGTGCAGAGGCAAAACACATTGGCCAAAATGCATCTCAGAACCCATCAGCTATCATCTGATAATGATTCAGCTTTTATTAGCTTGATTTGATTTATCTGCATTCATAATCAGAGAAACAATCCAGTCATTGACGTTGTCTCTCAGCTCCAGCTCCATTCTTGCATCTTTAATCAGACTGACGATGACAGGTGCACGCAAGAGGAAGTCTTAGTCCAAATAATATTATCCAGATCTTCGATGTCTGCTGACTTTACTGGAACCCCAGGCCAGCCGATGACTTCCGAAATTGACCTGCGAGTAGTCATGACGTTAACAAACTTCCGGCCCCACCTGTTTGGACAAGCAAATTTACATTTTAACTGCCACTTCAGAGAAAAAACATGACATGAATGTCTGCATCCTGACCAAAAGTGCAACATAAAAACATACTATAAGTTGCACAAAGCCTGCATAGCTAAACCTAACTTGTGGAAATTAATGAAGGCAGCTGGAAGGAAAGACTTCCTTATCTATGTGTTTCTGCCACCTGCATCCCTCCTATCTCGTTTTCTGCCTGTCTGGTGCCAGATTGGTACAGACAGAGCAGAGGTGCAACGCTGACCCTGAGCTGTCATTGTTTTCCTACTAACGCCCTTCCTTCGCACTCCCTCTTTCTCTCCTTCCTTCTCCCTCTCTGTTCCTTTTTAGGGATGGCAGGCTGCACAAAGACAGGTGATTGCTGCTGCTATAGGGTAAAAAAAAAAGTCTGTGTGTGTGTTTTTTCTCTTCCATTTAGAGATGTGCTATGTCAAAACCAGCAGAAAGTGTTTGGAATCACTCACCTGAAATGTCAGTGACTTCCTAACAGGGTGTCCATCAGTGCTTTTTCAAACTGACAAGGGAGCCATTAGCTGGTGGCTCTGAGTGTGTGGTGAAAAGGGGTGGGTATCACTTTTTCTTTTCTTTTTTCTTTTTTTTAATGTCCATCTGTAACCTGTATGGCTTTCATATAATAGAAAAAAAGGAACAGCTGTGTTGTATCTGTACATGAAAGCTGTGAAAACGTGATCTATGAAATGTGGAGTTATTATTATACCTTCTTGATTATAGCTGTTGTTTATGTTCTGCTTATGTGTACACAACCACGAACACACATCACACACACACACACACACACACATACACACACACACACACACAGGTGCCGGCACCATGACGACACTGCACAGTATGCAGCATGGACACAATCTTTAATCATCCTGTGGTCCGCTGCAGAGGGAGAATATACAGTGATGGGGATGCAGACACAAACACAAACACAAGGACACACACACACACACACCTTCCCCCACCCGTAGCCCACCCCCCTGCAAACCTACCGTTCCCTAGTCGATGATGTAATGCTATCAGACCCCTCCTCTGCTGTCTCTCCCTCCCTCCATCTCTCACACACTCCTCTCTCTCTCCTTCTCCTCATTCTATTGGTGGCTCCCGTCTGCATCTGCTGGATCAGCTCTGACTCCCTGCACACACACACACACACACACACACACACATACACACACACACACACACACACGCTGACTCTCACACACTCTTACACATACACTACCAGGGGGATTCCTCCGCCACTGCAGCCTCTGCTCGCTCCACCTGGCTCCTGTCTTCCGCCGCTGAGGTGGGGGGGAAAGCACGGTGAGTCCCTCCTTTCTTTGAATGACAGCAGGCGATTGTGGTTCACAATAAGACAAAAGGGTGAGAGGACATTGTTTCTTTTCTGCAGAGAGTGGCGGACAAACACCGGCAGGCATTGCTGCCACTGCAGCCTGGGAGGAGAGGCTGGCGGCTGAGTTTGTGTGTGGAGTAATGAAGTGGTGTGAGGTTGCTCAGTTACTACAGATACCGGTCATCTAGGCGCTGGGTGCCATGGCAATAGATTGTATTCAGTCAGGGTCTTGGCTCATTGTGTGTCTGCGTCCTAGTAAGGTGCTGGAAGCTGCGGTGAGGTGCACGTGTGTGTGTATGTGTGTGTGTGTTCAGTGAAATCTGTTTGTATGCATATGTGTGCAGCCTGGATCCTGCAGCCTAAACATGCTCCAGGGTGTTGTGTGTTATCTGGTTTTTGAAAAATGTCAGTCACCTTTGAGATAACACAGGGGAGGAATCATATAAATGTAAACCAAAGCTGCTGCTGATGCTGCTGCATTAACTTCCTGTGATGGGTTAGTTTGTTCTGACTCCTGCCTGCTGCCCACGGAGGATATATTGGCTACAATAAAGCCCTGACAGTCTCATTATGTAGCCTACGTATAGATTGTTCCTGTTGTGTCACTGACAAAACAGGGTGTGTGCATGTGGTGTGAACTCGTGCGTGTGTGACATTTGGTCACTTGTACTGCTCTCTCTGTCTTCTCCTTCCTCCCATTATGTGCACTGGGCTCTTTCACTGTGAGGCTCAATGACATTGAATCTAATAGGAAAAAGTAATTCTATTATTGCCACGGCTTTTGACTGCTAAACGACACATTAATGATAATGGAAGCAAGGAGAGAAGTCATTGGTTTTTTCTTTCTAGCCTTGATGAATTGCATTTTGTGTAGCAGTACACTGCAACCTAACCTTTTACGTCCACTGTGTTGAAATGTTAATATTTTATAATGCTTGGTCTACTCCACATGTGGACACTCTCATAACTAATTCATCCAGATGTTTTTTTTTTCCATTTCTACATCACATGGAGCTGAGAAAAAGCCAGACATGATTTTTGTCCTTTTCGATATATAGATGCCTCATTCTGGATAATTTCTAAGGACGTCAATAGTTGCTGAGTACATCACAGGGATCCATAATTCAAACAAATATCTTGTAAATCTGGATTGACGTGGATAATCCATCAAATGCTACCAGCTCACTGGCAGCAAATCCAACAATATGTTTTCTATGCTACCTAATAAGCATGACGTTCTTCAATTAGCAAACAAACAAATTAGCTTTGGAATGCTTTTCCACTCATTATTATCACTGATT
Organism: Centropristis striata; assembly: GCF_030273125.1. Lineage (NCBI taxonomy): Eukaryota > Metazoa > Chordata > Actinopteri > Perciformes > Serranidae > Centropristis > Centropristis striata. The sequence goes on from NC_081518.1 coordinate 34,041,843, forward strand.
GCAGCTATAACCACATAGAAAGGACCAAAGCCACAAAGATTTTCACATGTCAGATGGCCTCGTTTACATCTCTGCAGTGCCTCATGGAACAGTGTGTGCAAATATGTTTGAGGATTGTTTTAATCAATGATCAGCACAAGAAACATGTCTTCCTCAAGGCTCTGTTACTTTTAAATACTCTCTATTTTCAAAACTGGTTAATGAGATGGTGGTCCAACAGCAAACTAATAAACCAACAGACAAAGAGGAGGTTCAGTAGTGCATAGTACGTTCCTGTTGGCTGGTAAAGAACTATTTGGCTGCTTAAAGGGTTAATGTGTGGTCAAACTGCCATAGTTTATTGATTTCTTACTGTTTGAATCCCATTACAGTGCACAACAGACAATGTGTCTCCCTACTGCCCCAAAGACCTTTAGAAGTAAGACCAGGAGCTAACGTTGCACTCTGTGGCCCTGGCAGAAAATCTAAATGTTCATATTCTTCTGAAGCAGTTCATGTGTTACTAGATCGTCCTCTGATGCTGAGGAGTCTCTTCTTTCATCGGTTTTGTCACAAATCCTGACTTCCTGTAAAGTGGAGATGAGGATACAGAACTTTCTGTGCCGCTACATTAGATGTGCTCACTGAACCTGTTCATTTTGTACCTGCCCTCACTCAAACCAATCACCTGAAGTGAATATGAATATTTGAACTCACTCAAAGAAGAACAGTAAAAAAAAAAAAAAAAAAGGTCAATCCAATCAATATTTCATTGACTCTGCCAACTGTGGAACCAATGTGGATCCTAAAAACAGCACAGAAGGATGCACACACCTTTCAGTCACTGCTTAGTGCAGACTATGTGTATGTGTGTACTGTTTGGTCTATATACAGGCTGTTATTTTTCTTTTTTTAAATCAAAGATGTGAGTGTTGCTTTAAACAGAAACACCACAAGTATTCCTAAGAATAAAACATGTGAGGCTTACTTGTGGAAAACCAGACCCAGGACAGCTGCTCTGGCTCTTCCATCCCGAAAACACTGAGGAACTATTTCACCCAAACTAGCCAACATATGTCATGCATACTATGACAAGATTTTCAACTTTAAAAGCTTCCAAATTCTAAATGTATCCAGTCTAACGTAATCAATAATACTTCCAAACTAATGAGCTGCTTTTCTGCAAGGGACAGAACTTCAGAGCACGAGGATACCTGTTACTGCACAGTGGTTTAACACAGACTAAACACAGAACAGAAGGCGGAGAGCAAAGGAAAGGCTGATCCTTGTTGATCCTTGTTTAGCATATGAAAATCTTGTATGTCTGTTCATTTCTGGACATTTAATTTATGCTATTATCACAACTAAAACTACTAAAATAGTTACTAATAACTTACTTAGCTGATGGAAATTTCAATCTGTTTTCAATTAGCTGTTTTCTGTAACTTTCCACAAACCTCATCAGAGCTTAACTGAAAGTGGAGCAGCTTCAAGTTTAGATTTTCTGGCTTTTAATTTGAGGAAAAGATCATAAAAACACTTAAAGGATAATCGTGCCATTAGACCCAAGAAACACAAAAGCAGTTTCTTAAATTTAATGATATTCCCCTTTAACGCTGTGCTATATTTAATGTCAAGATTAATAATGTTCTTTGTGCTGATAAATTCATACAAAAATCAGAAACTCATTAATTCATTCCCAGTGCCTGGAGGCTTTCTTCGACAGCCCTCCCCCTCCTCCTGCTGAGCAGCTGTGCAGGACCTTCACCTATGCCCTCCTACTGCAGCATCCACAGCCTCACAGCCTCAGAACCAGCAAGAAAGAGCCAGACAAAGAAAATCCATGTGTTGAGCAAACACACACACGCCAGCGTCTTCATTAAACTGGACTGTCCGTTTTTGACGTCACTTCCCTCAAGCTCTCAGGGGAAAACGTGCATTAATCTCGTAACATCCTATTGTATTCATATTAACACCACATGTCAGCCCTTCCCCCAGTGTCCACACAGAAGCTGTCATCCAAACAGTTGAGCTATAGCTCCAATTTGTCATCGTGGCACCAAGGGTTCAAGTCTTAATCTTTGCCACGTTTGACTCTCTTTTTATCTGGTTTTCTATTTGTCTTTCTCCCTTTTATAACTTTACAGTTTACTGGTCAGTGGAGCAGAAATTCTGTAGAGCTAATCCAAAAGATAGGCTGCTTGCATCCTTCTTTTACACACCACATGTCCAGATTTATACAAGTTTTTGCTTTGTAAAGTTTCACAGGCAGGCAACCTTAAAGGCAAATCAAGGAAATGAAAAATTGCAGAACCTTGAAGGTAAAAGCAAGATTTTTCATAGTTCAACCATTCAGTCTTTAGCTGTTTTTTGATGAGCAGTGTTGACAAGTTAGGTGGTAAACCTCTAAGCTTTGATTATATGAGGGAACCAAAGCCTTGAAAACTCCCTCTGAGATGATTGGACATATCAGGAATGAAAGTAAGAACCAATTAAAGTCGATGGCATGATTCGCACCTACTGTTTAATCATTTTCCTGTCACTATAAACATGTGCCTACTTGTGACATGTGCGTGAGAGATATAGAGGGAGAGGTGGCAGTGACGGTGCAGGAAGGATAAAATGACAAAAACAGGGAAAGCCACCTCTCTTGCCTTTGATATGGACATGAGCTGCCATCTGCAACAACACTGATTTACTTTATTTATTTTGGGTCACACTTGTTGTTACCAACAACTCTCCCTGGATATGGGTGTGTTCCCTGCTTTATTAAAGGGTCAGTTCACCCAAATTTCCCTAAATAAAACAAGTTATCTCACTTACCTCGAGTAATATCTAGCCAAGTTGGGGTTTTTTGTGTGTGACCTCAGGTCTTTGGGTATTCGGGCCTGAGGTTTCTGCCTGAACCCAATATGATGGAGGTGAAGGGAATTGTTTGTTTTTGTTTGTTTGTTTGTTTGTTTGTTTGTTTGTTTGTTTGTTTGTTTCACATTACTGGAAATATTACACTTTTTACACTTTGTACATTACATATTTACACTACAAAAATTCACAAACAGCAGCCTTTCCAGAATAGATTTAATATTTATTATTCAAAATCGTTTTGGGGCTTTTTTTCACCTCCGCCCACAATTTATTTTTATTTTTCAGCTGTAAGCTGCTCCTCCATTTGCATTTCTGAATTGTATTATGGGAGAACAGCATGTATCAACAGCACAACAAAAATGTTTTTAGTTTGCTGTCTGCTTCAAGTTTCCATCGTCACTTTTCTAGTGTGAACACTATAAATACTGAAAACCTGCTGAGAATCAGTACGGGTTTCATTTAGGAAACAGCGATTGCATTTTGTGCTAATTAGCAAGTTTCAGCATGCTAACGTGGTAATCATGCTAATGTTAACATGTCACGAGCTGCTAGCTTAAGCGTTGTTGAAATGTCATCTGTTGTTGACTATATACTATCAGGGGTAAGTGAGAAAATAATTGTTGCTATTTTTATTTACATTGTGAATCTATGATGGTGACACAAAAGTTACTGAGAAACATGTCTTTTCTGATTTCCATCTGGTCCAACCAAGAAATATTAGTTTACATCACTTTACCAAATGTGCATAAAACATATGGTCACAGCCAACAGCACTTGGAGTTTGATTTAAAAATATCAAAACAGCAAGTCATTGCTCGCCATGATATATGAGCAACCTGTCAAAACAACTCCACTCCGGATCATTTATAGTGGAAGCAAATGGGACACTTTGAGGCCGGGGTGCTGCATCAGTTAAGTAGTCATGAATCATCAGTGTGAAAAGAGAAGGCCTCCTGCGTAGACAGAGAGAGACAGAGAGAGAGAGAGAGAGAGAGAGAGGATGAGTGAGATGTGGGGACATTTTTGGGACTGTCGGAGCGGGACAAGGTGAGAACACAACGATGAGTCATAGTGCTGTTAGCGCTGCGGGAGGCACCTGCACCGGGCTGCTCTGACTTCATCACAGCCTGCAGGGGTGGAGCTTACTGGTCAGGGGGAGCGTACCTAGGAATCATGACTTTGACCTTGTTGCATGTCAACAATTCTTGTTTTCATCAGACACTACTCATATTACATATACCTCCTTTTTGGCTGACCACCGAGGTCAGTCCTACACATGGGTCTGTATGTGACAGACTGACTGAGTGATACCACATTATTCGGGGGTGCGGGGCTGCTCGAGGTTCGCAGTGCACACCTGTTTAAACACATTGTCATTGGCCTCATAACGACAGTGCTTTTACTTCACCCATCTCATTTCAAAAGTAACTATTGGGGCCAAAGCACTGAGTGGTGGAAAAGTGCTATGGTTTCTCCAAGGTTTATTATATTATTGAGCATATTATTACTTGTTTGTATTGCTCGGACAAAAGCATACTAATATCCAAAATATTCACATCCTAGACACTATCATTAAATAGTCCTGTAACACATTGCCAACAAAATCATGAAATTGCATTGAACAAATGCAGTCAGCCATACACTAGGTTTTGACCTAGTGTTGTTATTGTAGGTATAAGGGAATAAAATCACCATTCAGTTTACCACCAAGCTAGTTATCAGTAAACAAGACTAAGAGTCTACAGTCATGTTCTCAGGCCTATGAGGTTGTACATGTGCACAGCTGTGCTTTGAGCTAAATGCTAACGTCAGCATCCTGAAATCTTGATGTTTATTCATAGACTGTATATAAATAATGGACGTAGTCACCGTGACGTCACCCATTGGTTTGTGGACTGCCCGTTGGAAGCCACGAGTTCAGCCTTATATTCGTCGCCATCTTGCGTCGCCATCTTGTTTCCGATACGCAGAGCAGACCATAATTGGACTGTGGCGGAGCGCGAGGGATCTGACGACACTGACTACAGCCTCTCTACACCGGCAACCCGACTGAGAGAAGCCGCTGCTAATTCATGTTAGCATTAACTGGAGCATTAACTGGGATGTTAGTTTTGGCAAGCAAAAAAACAAAAACAAAATGTATCTTTCTTACCTCAGAAAAATGAACAGCGACTCCTTGGAGCGTCTGTTAGTCCAACTAAACACTGAACAAGACATTTTTACTGAACAAAACGTTCAAATAAACTGTCATTAAGCGAAAATACAGTGTGAAAGGGTCAAAGTTATGAGACCAAATTGGTAAACGTCCTCTTTTCTATCTATATAACGTTATATAACTTTATTGACACGTTACTGACACGAGACTGCGGCAGTTGCAGTTGCTCTGGCAAACTCAAGTAACTAAGAAATCATGTTTATTTTTACTTTAATACAATCGTCAAATGAACAAATAATATCGATCTCTCTCTGATTGCAATTTTCCTTTAAAACCAAGAAGCAGAAGCAGTGAAATGTTGTGATTGTCTTTTACAGGAAGTACACAACAGCCATGTTGGATGTGATTCATCACGTCCCTAATCCACACACTATGCTAGTAAAGGTGTACACAGTGTACATCCAATCCAATCCAATCCCCCTTTATTTCTATAGAACATTTAAACAACACAAACGTCTCCAAAGTGCTGTACATAAAATCAACAATAAAACAAACAATTCCATATACCAGCATATATATATATTATATCAGCAATAACTATATACTAGCAATAATAGCTTATAATATAAGTGTATAAATCTAAAATGATGCCATAAATAAAACAATACAATCAAACAGATAAACATAGTAATATAAAATAAAAGACGTAGTTAAAAGTAGTAAAATAAATAAAATAAATAAAAGACACAGACACATACATGTGCCCAGAGACACCGCATCAGACTGCATTTGAGCATGTGTATCAAAGAGAAAGTAATGACCTGATCTCATTGACAAAAGCTTATTTGGTGGGTAAATTGCCAAAACATTTAAGGCGAGTCTGCAAATCTGGTGTTGTGTATTACTGAAAGAGCCTGTCATATACTTAACCCCAATAAAAGCTCCACGGGTGTCCGTGACCTTAATATGAATGGCGACTGTATGCTCTCTGGTGTTTGGTGCCACAACAAGCGGATATTATTTGATTGCAGCGGTGGATTAAGGCTGATGTGATCAACAACTGCTGAGCATTTGTGAAATGCAACCTTCAGGACTTAAACACAGCCCTAATTGATGATTTCTTCTTTTTATTATTTCTTCAAAGTGTAAAATGTTTCAAATAAACCCCAGCATGCTCATTACCAGGAGGCCACTTACTTCTTATAAAAGTGCTTCACCCAAGCTGCAGAGTTACACGGCATATTGTTATTGCATCATCAGTGCCACGACTGCCATTTCTTTTCCTCCTTTTTTTAAGTGTGAGGTAGAGGCTAATTTGCACTCGCAATTTTTTAAATTGAATTATTTGTTTTTTGGAGGATTTAATTGCAGTTTGGGGGATATAGTATAGTTTAATGCATTCATATAATATTGCACCAACTAGCACTGCAGAACAAGCAGAGAAGCACCCATTTTTAGAGAAAATTCATATTGCCGAGTCGTCCATCCACTCTCTGTTGTTGCAAGCTTGACTTTTGCAAAGTTGGATGATTTTAATCTTCTCAAAAGTAATCCTTGATTGAATTTGAGGGATTACTGAGGACCTGGCAGATAAAGGAGAGCAACTTTGATTTGGCGTCTGTCTGTCAGAGAACATAATAGAGAGAGAGACATGCCTATAGTGAAAGAAAAAGAAAAGACAGGGACAGAGACAGAGACAGAGACAGAAGCCCCTTTCATAGTGCCATCCTGCAAATGTCCAGCTAAACTGCCGGAAAGATCTGTGCCGGCTTTTTGCCTTAGGCCGTTATATTCTTACCCCTTCATAGTGCAGTCTGCCGTCGTGGAACAAGGTGGAGAAGATGATAGTCAGAGCAGCAGCAACAGTTAGCACTCTAGCAGTACAGTGTGTATGTGCTGTTCACTTAGCGACCTCCGTTTGTTTACAACAAGCACCGGACACTGTGCACAGTTAGCGACAATGGTTTGTTTACGATCAGCGGCGGACACCAATAGCGGCTGCAGTTGTTGTGCCGCTGAACTGTGATTGGATGACTTTTGGACCAAGTGGGAGGTGTGTGTTAGAAGTGACGAGCTATGTCAAATGTCCCAGCTTGCCGGGTTGTCCCGTTCATAGTGGTCCCGCTTACAACAGTCCCATCAATTTTCTGCCTCTGCGACTACCTCTGGAGGCAGAAAATTGGTGGAATCATTTGATCCCGGCATCCCGCTTTAGGCATGTTCATAGTGGAGGCGAGACATTACAGAGCCGTAAATGTACTGCAGGAAACGGCATTATGAAATGGGCTATATGTCATTATGTCATAAATTGAACCCCCATCAGTCAATATGTTTCCCTTATGGTGCTCATTCTTTGATTTATCTGTGGCAAAGTCATGCAAAACCAGCCAGAGAGTGACAAGATTTCCAGAATAAAGTGTCAGGGTTTTCTCAGGACGGACTATCAGGATGCAGCCCCAAGCATTCTGTGTTACTGTCATCACATTTCTTGGTGTTAACAGTCAAAATATCTGACAAATTCCCACATTGTCGTATGTCACTGAAAGCAATGAGCTGTAGACTAATTATTAATGTTATCTTCTCCCCTGCGGGTGTCAAGAGTGGTTATGTGTTATGCTTGAAAATATCTTTTGTGTCCCTCCTTGTCAAGAAAATATCATGATCATTTTGATTGGACATCCTGGGCAGAGCAGAAGGTGCTCTGCTGTTTTGAGCTTTTAAAGGGACAACTACATGACCAGAGTCCACTGAGCTTTTTACTCTTTTAGGGACAAAAAAGGGAGATTACATGAATGGCTGATTCTGGCTGTGTTCAGGTCTTTGCCTTCATAGATAATCCCCTGTAATTCTCTTTGTGGTGGACGCTCTCAGTTGTCATTCATTGTTTGACGGCTGCAGGGTAGAGAAGAGAGAGAGAACACTGATACCCAAGACAAGAGTGTGAGAGGAGAAGTTTTCTCAGCAAAGAAATCTGCCAGTGTCAGAATCTGAGAGAAGATGCTGTAAGATTTGAGTGCCTTCACTTTTCATACACTGTGAGATATACAGCACACATTTGATACTTCAGAAAATGTTTCAAAAAGAACATGCAGAGCTTGATCCACTACTCCTATACATTGTTGACAATATACTGCATATAGTATATGTTATATATTATGAGTATGTATGTATTTTTATTTTAAATCTGACAAATGTGTTTATAATAATTCTAATATGAAAGTGTTACTTTTCATAGAAGCAATTCACAGTATGCATAATAACAACAACATTAACAACAATAATAATAATACATTTTATTTCTAATGCACTTTACATTATAAAATAATGTCAAAGTGCATCATTTTTTGTCTGCAAATTTTGTACGGCAAAGATCAATTAGTTGTTAACTATTAAGGGAATTGCCAAGTATTTTGATAACCATTAATCAGTTTTAGTAATTTTCTTTAAAAAAAAAAAGAAAGTTATTGGATTCCAGTATCATAAATATAAATAGGCAATTTTCTGGTTTCCTTGCTCCTCTATAACTGTAAACTGGGTTTGCTTTTAACCAAATGAACTGTATGATTTGTGTATTTTATTGTTTTGTATGAGATGATTTTGTCCTAGTTTGTATTTTTATATGAAACTTTGCCCATCTTGACCAAGATTCCCTGAGGAAAAATTGTATCTCAATGGGATCTTTCAGGTTTATACAAAATAAAGTTGTGGACAAAACATTTAATTTGAGGACAAAGTCTTGGGTCTTTGATCAACTTATAGATTCATCAAGAAAATAATCATTAGTTGTAGCTCCAGTTCGCTACTATTGGCCCTTTCTTCCGACACAGAGGGAAAATTGGAGTAAAAATATGAAACCCAGGTGATATTTTATGTAGCCTAGGGGTGCACCGATTTCCTTAATTTTGCGGGATCTGCGATCGGCCGATTCTTTTACATCAAACCGATCTTGTGTTGTATGTATGTTGTACTATAACGAAACCAAAAACTCAGGACACTTTATTTATGGTTGCAGTTCTTTTGTTAGTTCGTCCTGTAAATTGTTGCTATTCATTTTAAGTTACAAAATGTATTAACTACCTCAGACATTGTGATTTCCTTTTATTTGTTAAAGAAAAATACTGCTGTGTTATTGTTTTTCAATGAAATAATTCAAACATTGAAGGTGTATGCTGTGAGTTATAAAAAAATCGGTATCGGCCAAAATCGGAATCGGCATGTCAGGCTTTTTAAAAATCGGTGATCGGCCAGAAAATTGCAATCCGTGCACCCCTAATTTTATGCATTAGTTAAGTAAAAGTGATTTACTGAGGAAGTGAGTGGCCATATGTGTCACAAACACAGAGTGCAGGTCTGTAGCTGCAGGCAGCAGCGTGTGCTGTGGGAGGAGCTAAAGTTTAGCAGTCTTCAGTGTGTAGTGAGGGAGGCTCGACGGATGATGGGCTTCAGTTCACGGACACGCTAACGGACTCTAACGTGCTCAAGCTTAGGCACACTTGGCGGATTTTAAACGATGTTACGGTCCATTTTTTGACAGTTTTTTTCCAACGACTGTGAAGACCTGAGCTGTGACCGAGATTTTACTCTTCTTTCCGCTGCAGCTCGTGCATGGTAAGGTCTTTATGCTCTGCTCGGTGTGCTTCGGTTTTCAGGTTAAACACCTTTCAAACGGGGAGAGGCGACACGGAGTAAATCTGAATCTTTAGTTCATTAATGTTTGTTTGAGGGGAGAACTATTGTGTGGGTGTCTTTATCCTTGAATTAATGTACATTTGAAGCATAAGTTTAAGGTCTCATGTGGCAATTTATGAATAAGATTGGAGATAAAAACAAAAATTAACGTTTTTGGTGAACATGTGTAACCGGTGGTGGTGTTTCTCCTCGTGAAAGCGACATTAACCACAGACTTTGAATGTATCCTTTTATACAGTTTGTGGTTTTGCTCACCTCAGAGCTGCTTATGTCATGTCCATCACTGATATTCTAAATAAAGATCTCTTGCACACAATGCCTGCTGGCTCCTGAAAAAAGAAAAAGAAAAATATATATATACAAATGTGAATTTAATTTTCATAAATAACATCATTAGCAGGGATTTGCAGCACTGTAAAAGCAATATGCAGTGTGTGGAGACAGACCCATGTGGGTAAACAGCTGTTATTCCCATTCAGCCCAAATAAACAACAAACACTTCTGTTGCATTGGCTCTGCTTTAAAGCTCTTTGTGACTTTTAAAAAAAAAATTTTTTTACCAGACTTTTAAAAAAGTATTCTGGTTTAATCATCCAGGTTTGTGAACACCATGTGGAGCCTTTTGGAATAGTCCAGCTTTACACTTGCTTAATGACACCTCGCTTTTTCCTGTTATTTCCTCCAAATAGCAGCCTCCTCTTATCTCAAGTGACATGTTGTAAGAAAAGTGTTGATACATCCCCCAACAAACACTCTTCCACCCTGGATAAAGCATTCTTTTTTCTCAAAAGGCCCAAACCACAAGTGTTTATGAAATTTGTTCTTTATCCCAAACTGATGGACCTAATCTGGAGGTTATGATGCGTGAGAGAGCCGGAGCCTAGTTCAGTGTTTAGATGGTGCTGATATGCTTTGCTGGAATCTGACTGTAAATGACCGGCGGAGCAGTCTTTTCCCCTTTGGGCCTCTGCTGTTCTTGTGCTTCCCTTACCCGAGTGTGATACTGTATCAGTAACACTAATAACACTGATAGAGTCTCTGGCTCTCTTACTGTAAACAAACCTTTCTCTGGAAGCACTTGCAAAAGCATCTTACATGCTCGCCCCTCATTCTCCCTCTGTTTCTCTGAAAAACACACACATATGCACACACAGACCCCCGCCCACACTATCACACACACATTCAAACACTCCAAACAAACACACAGACTCCACCCAACACTCCACCCACTGTAACAACTTCAGAGGAATGGTCAGCATGTGGAGAGGTTGTGGTAAAAGAGTTGGAAGGGAAGTTGAAGCAAGGGGAGGGGAGTGCACTCTGGTTGTATTTAACTCCCAAAAGGTTAGTGATATCCCATGCTAGTGCCCAGAGTGACTCAAAGTGCTTAGTATAAGTTGATGGGAACTTGCGTGTCCAGGGTCCCTGTGCAGCCTCCTATTCTGTGAGGAGATGTGGGAAAACCGTCATTTCACTGGGCCAAAGCCAGATTGCACCCAAAGACGGAGCAGGCATGAAGCCAGGCACGCTGCCTTTCCATCAGCTGAGTTGAGTTAGTGCAGATGCGTTGATAAAGGGTTTGTTGTCCATCCCAAAGAAAGAGCAATGTGTAAAAAAAGAAAAATCCATGCAGCTTTTGTTTTCCTGCAGCTTTAACATTTGCCACGTCAGTTTGAGGAATCTGCAAGAATTCTTTTAGCATTAATGCAACCTGAACTGTGAAAAGGCACACCTCGCCTCTACACATGGCCAATAAGGTTTAATGGTTCACATTTACATTCACTAACACCTGGCCGTAGCCCCTATTTGCTGACTGTCTCTGCTGTGTCTACGCATAGTTTTGTCTGCCAGTTTGCAAGGCCATTCATATTCAGTGTGACCTGCAGGTCTGGTGGAAGGCCAGTTAAGCCCGCAGGGGTTTACATGTTGGACCAAAGGAGGGCTCTCAATGCAGGTGATGTCCCTCTGGGGCCGTAAGAACCGGCATTCATTTCCCTAATTTAACTTATCCACCCCCCTGCATTTTGCTGGCATTACTTTCACAAACAAATCTGTTTTTGATAGTAAAAACATGTGTTCTTCTTGCATTTGACCCATTCATATGAGACTGTTTTCATGCTGCGTCCTCATACAGGACCTGAGTCTTTAGCTACAAGTCTACATATATCACAGCTTAACCACAAGATTACACCAGTCCTAATGGGCATACTGTTTATTTGCATAATACTGTTTAGCAGATTAACAGTGTGTGTAAAAAGAGAGTATACTTTCATTTATTAAATGTGGTTTCTGCTGTGTTTACACTTGAGATTCAACATGTCGTGTATCTTTCAAGCTTTTGTATTCTATATTTGGGCAACTTATGAAAGGTTAATGTAATCTTTTGCAGTCTAATAATGTTCCAGAAGTATTTGACCAGAGAGGAAATGGTGGAGGACCAGAATATCAACTGTGATCTTAGATTAATGCTACAGTATAGCAAGCCTTTTGTTGTAATTGAAAAGCATGTTCACACATGCACAGTTAATTTAACCTGTGACAGACCCATGTTTAACAGTGGTTAGGAACAACCTGTAAAACCAGGTTGGTCAAAACATTTCAGGTTTATTATAAAACCAGGTTTATATCACTGTGACAGGTGTTTAAATCAGACGTGCCCTCTGCATCAACTTGGATGAGGCCTTAACTGAGGTGTCTGTCTTTGGATAGAAATCTATTATGTAACATTTTTTCCAGAGAGAAATGAATGTCTTCCCCATTTTCCTTCTCTCATTTTGAAAGAAATGTAGGGAAAAAAGAAACTGTGTCTTTTGTAATGAAAAGCAGACTGTCTGTGTGCATGGAATGTTTGTCTTTGTGAATTTGCTGATAAAGTATATCTTATATTTCAGTTGGAGTGATATGGATACAGTTATTGTGTTTTTATTTTGCCCCCGAGGTAGTCTTAAGATTTAGTATTTACATGGGAAATTGCAAAATAACACAATATTCTTTCACTATATAAACAAAGAACTTGTATTCTTCCATGTAGCAGGAGGGGAAAGTTATCAGGCACTCGCAGTTAAAGAAAAAGTGTCTTTTATTGCTAAGAAGAGATAAGCAACCCATTTACTAAAGGGAATACTGCAGTTTTATTTCTTTTGAATCACCCTTAAAGCTTCTTGTCTAACACATTTACAAACCACGTCAATATACACGCCAGTACACGTCATACTGCAGTGCTTCTGTCCATGTGTCCACTCCTGCAATATGAAGCTGCAAGCATTTATTGATCAATCATGCATCAGTAGAAGAAACTAATTTCTGTAAGGGACTGTATGGAAAATTATTAGGTTTTTTTTCACATTTTATTTCAGTCATCCCTAAAGATATCACTACATCATACAGAGTTACTGTACAGATTTCATGTAAAGAGGTTTGCTTTGCCATATGTACCAATGTTTTTGTCTGCAATACATTTTGCACTTTCCATTTTAACACAAAATGTGGCCTCAGGGACTATGTTATTATCATATACACTTCCTCTGTGTATGTGCCTTCTCCAAGTTCATGTCACACTGACATGCACAGGAGACCAATGCTCACATGGCTGGTACCGGTGAAAATGACCGGGCCGGGTCGGGACCGCATTGTTGTGGATGGCAGGTCCCCCTTGTGATTGTGAGCCACCCCTTTTAACACTATTAGCCAAGTCAGCACTGTTGACCGTTTTTAGCACCGGTGGGACTGCGGTCCCGACCAAGGGGGGCAGTACAGAGGTAGCAGCCAGGATCAACTCTGTTGTTGTTGATAGCACAGCAAGTACATTAGCGCAGCTAGCACTGCTAGCCACTGCCATTTTGGCTCAACCAAGCACCTTTAAATTTTATGACATTTGCAGAGGGGGAGTATTGCTGCTTATTTTAATTCCAAAGAAGGATCTGAAGTAAACGTTGACACTAGGAAAACAAAAGATTCCCCACCCAAATAATTTTCACACAGTCCCTTACTTCTATTGTATTTTAATTGGAAATCACGTCTTGATAATGCTATCCATCGTTCTAATCATTTCTAATTATTTTCTTGACTTGATCACCTGTTCTAGGTGAATAAATTAATTATGGCACCTTTCCTTATCTGTCCCATGTATCGGCTATTATCAGTGGGATGGTTGCCAGGAGGGACCACACTGTTGACTTATTACTTCCTTTATTGGTGGCGACTCCTCACATAGACAAAGATGGAGCTCCTGACAGTAAACAAAACAGAAGTGCTTCAGCTGTTCCTTTTGATGTCGACATGTTTGCAGAGAGTAAACAGCCAACGGCCTTGAGGCGGCGAAGCAGACAAACGACTCAAAGTGTGTCATGTTACCACTTGAGTGATGAGTAATGTGAACAGTTTTATGGTCAAGGCTTGTCGTTGTGATCATCAGTGTTAGTACCTGAGTTCGCTGACGTGATTGCGGTGTGGCTCTGACAAGGTGAAACAGGGGCCAGAGGCAGAATATCGTCATCTGATACACTTTTAAATCCTATTTCCCTGCTTGTCAAATCGAGTCAAGAAATGAGTCCTCACATCGGTTTAACTGTGGGGATTAATCGTGCCCCCCCAACTCAATGTTTAAGTCATGAGATGAATAGCCTACTATGGATCGCCAAGTCTTTGGATTTGATGGCGTAATTAGCAGATGAACTGTGATGCTAACACAGCGTGCTCCAGACCTCACAAAGACCTCTATTGTGTGATTACATGACTGTAAATCTTCATCTCTCCTTTGTCACGCCACAGAGTTTGTTAACAGACTTGGCTGACATCATCATCAACACAGCAGATGAATGAGATGTTGTCCTGTGTTGTGTTGGTCATTTGATAGCAAGAGTGATGCATCTTGGCTAGAAGGAGACCAGAGTGGCAGGGAAATAAATTAAATATTTTTTTTCCTTCTCACTGCTGACGTCTTGAGACGGTCATTAAATTTCAGTCTGTCAAGCAGTAGAGCCTTAAGCAAGTGGAAATCTGAATTCCTCTGTCTGTATTTTGATATGTTCCCACTGGAAGCAAACTGTTAATCATGAGGATTTCCTGATTGGTCAGCGCACTTCATTAGTTTAAATGGGTCATCAGGTTAAAAGTGTGGAGAGCTTTTCAACCCAGAAGCACATAATAAACAAAAGGAGATTAGTGTAATCTATTTTCCAGTCAGTTTGCACTCAAACAGCAATCATTTTTTTTAAATGCAGTTAAGAGATTTCCTCATAAGTGGCTTGCACATCTCCAAAGGTTCCCGTAGTTTCTGTAACAGGGCTGTGATCAAGTGAGACTCTGGGAAATTATGACTCCTATCATACTGCATTCTGACTGACATGCACAGCTCATTATTGACGCTTTGCGAGTTTTTCAAGAACCGATCTCCCACTGTTCCCCCGTCAGGCTTGAATAATTTCAGGCAAGGGCAACTCTGTATCAGAGGGAATAAGGTGACCCCAACTCTCCTTTAAGCACTTATCTCCTCTGCCAGTTCTGCTTCACTCGCTCGTTTGAAATGATAATTGCTCCTTCCTGCGTGGCAAAGATGAGCAGTATGTGCACAAATGTAAAAAGGGAGTTTGAATATTCCTCAGAGCCTATTGGAGCTTTGGATCACTCTTAAAGTGGTGTCACATTGCGCTCCTGGCTTTTCATTTCAACGATGTGTGTGTTTAGCATGTTGCAATAGATGTGACAGGGAGACGATTCCTGTCGCTAACGTAAAGATGACACACAGGGATGTGGAAGCAGAGTTCATCACTGCATTTTAATGAATGCCTTTGACTCAGAGACACGGGCACACCGGGATCATGGAAACAGTGCACGTAGTGTAGTTAAACAATTAACACAGACCTGTCTGCTAGCTCAGGGTCACGCAAAGCCAATTAGGACATATTCAATGTCCAGTCTGTGCCTGATTATCATGAGGAGACTTGATGCAAAGAGGTGGAACAGTCAGTTAGTGCGTTAATATGCATTCTAATGAAATATTAGGTGCAGATTAGGAGATTTTCCAATTATTGACATGTCACGCCTAAACCAGGTTATCTTTCTACATGAAAATGAATATCTAAGGGGTAAGGGGTGGTGGCTCACTGGTAGAACCACTAACATTGAGTTCTTGATGCAGTGGACCCGGGTATGAATCCGGCCTGAGGACCCTTTGCTGACCCTCTGACTCCCCCTTCCATTCTCCCTGTCACTATCAAATGCATAACAAATGCCAAAAAAATATCTTAAGAGAAAAAAAATCTAAACATACCTTAACTAAATTGTTATTCCTTTAAACCAGTAATCGCTCATAACAAGGGTGCGTGACATGTATTGAATATACGTGGGATGTAGTAGAGCATAAATTGTCAAATCATTTTTATTAAGCTGCTGGCCTACCCGTTCCCCGCCCATCCTGTCTCCTGGGCAAGTGTGTCTAATGTGTAAGCCTTGTGTTTTTGTGTCTGGAGGGAGGCACGGAGCAGGAAAAGGACCTGGTAAAAGTGAAAGGAGTGTAGTGGCAAAGTGAGTTTGGACGCCATTACGTCACTGTATACGTTACTGTATAGGTCTGTATACGTCTCTGCTCTCAGCAAGCATAATAACAACAACAACGGCAGACTCAATTGTCTCTTTACAAATGTTGCTCCTGGCTTTGAGAGCCTACATTGGCATCCAAACATGACATGTACAACACATTTGTGGTGCTCGTCTTAATTGCTATGGACGACGATTACATTCTTATTAACACTGAATGTAAGATGTTATTTGCCTTTTTTTGTAAGCCAATGGTAGCCCACAGACGCTAGCCTGTATCAATCACATTGCAGATAAACAAATAAAATAAAATGAATGATACACGTTTTAGTTGGTCTTATTGGTCATGATCATCCCGCCCCCAGCCTCAGATGTGAATGGTTCGTGGTGCGAGACCAGCAAAGAGTTGGTGCTGCTCTGGAACTAGTTTTCCTGGCTGAGAGTAGGGCCTTTGGCTGTAGAAAAGTGAGAAAATGGTTCAAAATTAGACACCGAAAAAGGGTACGTGAGCACTTCTGGTAAACCAAGTCAGATTAGTTACCATGCTGTCTCTGCAATCTGAGATCACCAAATTAACAGGATCGCAGAATCTGATATCCAAAAGTTTATGATGTGTAGAGACACTGAGTCTTGCACTTTGCATCTCTACCGTTGCTACACTTGACTCAACTCGCTTTTTTGGGTTGTAAGTTGTAAATAGATGGTACCTGGTATGACCTTGGTCAGGGTTCCAAGCAAACTGACATTAACAGGTAGTGTTAGAACTCTGCAGACCACCAACTGGTCAGAATAAATCATCAGTGTCCTGCACCACTCCACCATTTTTGTCTGTAGCAACCACACTTTATTTATTCACTTGACTTGACACTTCATTTAAAATTTAATAAAATGGCAGCTGTTCAGACATCAGTTCAGCCTGCAGACATTTCTCTGTTTGGATGATGATGAAAGGATCCAGCCAGAACTGTATATCGACAAGGCGTCCCTATAACTATATCGAGTACTATCGGCAGTGGAAAATGAAATCTTTAAAATACACCTGGTACTAAAAGTGAGGCGAGCAGAGTCGGGGCAAGTTGTACCATGCAGTGGAAATGAGACATAAGGTGCTCTGCACCTTCAACAAAATCTAATGATATTTTCATATTCCCTGTTAGCATACAGACCATGCATCTTCCTGGAAATGGATGCAGATCTATGTCCTTAAGTGGATCAATAAATTCTACACATTGTCTGTTCCTTAAATAGCACATCGAACATGCGACTACTGAGTGCTTTCTAGTTAAGTAAGTCCACTTTGTGTGTGTAATGCTCAAAGGAAACTTTTGATTCATACTGACTTACCCAATGGCATTTTGAACCACTAGTGGGTGAGTCAGTTTGGGGTCATGGGAAGCGACTGGCTTGCGGCTTGTGTTGCCTTTAGTTTCGTAAGAACTTTGATGCCTCTTGAGTAAAATCATAAGTCATAGTTCTACAGAATTTTCCTCTTATTTTGTTGTTTGATAGTCGTCATCGTTGTGTATTTGAATTCACCAGGGACATACCAGAGCAGGATGCATTACAGCAGTCATCAGTAGAAAGATGATTCAATGAATAATTAATAATACATGCAGGAAATGTTGGTATCCTTTTTGTTTTACTCTGGGATCACACATGCAAATTAATAATTCAGTGAATGCTGTTGGTTACAATTTCCAGAGACTTCTGTATTACTGTCGTTTATAAAGTCAGGGTGGTGTCCAGGTAATGATACACATGATTTCAGGACACTATGCGTTCAGGAGTTGGACATTTTAACAATATAAAACATTTAGAAGAAATTTGTTTTTGTATTTATACCAAAATAAACAAAAGTCTGAAATTTTTAATTCTTTTTCAGATATTTTTTTACCTGATTGTAAAGGTGCAAAATAGAAGTACCATTTTGCAGCGAATCAGCTGCTTGCTATCATTAAGAGAAACACATTTGCATAGAGGAAATGGAGAGGGATACGTTAAATCAATGGCTCTTGATTAGCAGTCTGATCTGTTTTTTTGCGGCATTTGTACAAATTTGTCTCTTCACAGGATGTTTTGCCTTTAGGCATGAGGAGCACAAAATCTTTAGTGTGCAGCTGTCTCATATTATACACCTAAATGTTGGTGCGTGCATAAAGGTTTTTACTTTATCCCGGGTTAAAGGCTCTTCTGTTGTGCACTGACAGAGAGGTCTCGGCTGGTTTCTACCTGCAGGCTAGAAATGTTATTGGAGAGACGATATAAGAACATTTGTGTGTGTGTGTGTCTGTGTGTCTGTGTGTCTGTGTGTGTTTTCTGCAAGGAGAAAAAGTGAAAGCAATTTGCTTTTGCTCAGTTTTAATAGTTGATTTCCTATTGATTCCGGTATTTCTGTTGTTATTTAAAAAAAATCTCAATGTTGAATTTTTAGCATTCAATTTCCTGCTCTTTATGAATTTTCTTTAATAAGCACAAACAAACAGATGGACAGGCCTGTGTTGTGTTTAGCTTGTTATGATGAGTTGTCCATATTAAAAAGGGTTCTGAGGCCTCAGTGAGAGGATATCCTGGAGATCTGTGTCTGATAGATGCATTACCTTTTTAAGCAGCTGTACGTTCCTACGAAAGCAATGAGCCATTTTAGCACCGGTGTACTCAAGGTTTTACAGTTAGTTTATTTTTAACCCAGTCGTGATTTATTTAGAAGTCTGCTTTTCTTGGTGCTGGGAGCAGTCTGCTCAGCTGAAACCCGCCTCTTCACTCCCCTGTCTGTCCCATTCCCAGGTGGGCTGGATGAGAGGGAATGTAGTACCCCATGTTCACACAAAGTACACAGCTCTGTGTTTCATAGACGGTACTCTACCTTCCAGCTCAATCCACTTAAAAGGTTCAAAAAGTTAGTTTACAAAGTAAGAGTTGCTGTTTTTGTTCTAAATCATCTATGTTTTACATTGTCATCAGATGGACTAAATTGTGGAATTTAGTCCAACAAATGTAGAGCTAGAACAAGAGACGTGCAGGGTTACAGCACTATGTAGGCAGATCGTCTTTAGCAGTCCCTCAATGGCCCTTTTTCAGCATGCTGCTCTGAATGCAATCAAAACAAAGATTTCATGGAGATTTTACATAAATAAAACTGATTTCATGGAGCAGAGGCTCATTGCGTTTATTGTTTTTACAATGTAGAAATGTCCAGTTGGAGCAGCTGATAACAGGATAGCCTTGATGCTAGAAAAGAAGCTCATCTCTGTATTCACTGGACATTTCTTTAAAGTTTTGTAATTATAACCTTCACTTTAATGGCATTTGATAACTGTATTTATAACCAGTTCTTTGTTGTTTTTGGAGAGTTTTCTTTTCCCTTTATATGCTGTACTTAACACAGATGTACAAGTCAGGTGCCACCAGTTGATAATTTCTCTGTAGGTTCACGCTTGACACATAGGCTGAAGGCGTAAGAAGATGTCATCCACCTGGGAATCAACATTTAGTACCAGGTTTTGTTCAGAGTTGGGGGGTATGTGAACTTCTAGCTGGCTAAGCTAGCTGTTGAGGGTCAGTACGGTAACTACCTCTAAACTCTAATGCTCGTCCTGACTGTGTAACAATCGGTTTGTGCAAAATCTTGAAATTTTGTAAAATTATTTATTTGATTTTCAGCATAATCTTGTTTTAATCTACACAATCATTTGTAAACAGAAATATTTTGATATTTGAAATGAAACAATCCTGACATCATATTTGTTTGTTGTTTTCCTAGTATTCCACACCAGATCCCTTGACTCCTTACTCTGGACATTCAATAATCATGATCAAAACATGGTATTAAAAGTCAATTTGATTTTTGTGTATAAAGACATTCCATTAACTTTTTTTTGCAATTGTCTTTATAACAATTTTAGATGTGATGGCAAAGGCTTCTAGAGTCAAGAATGCAAATTATGCCAATAAAGAGCCTTTCATTTTACTCTTAAAAAGGTATATACTCTTAAATAATTAGTAAGGTTTCAAGGAGTAATAAGTAATGAGAAACTGGACATTGAATATCCCCCAGAGCCAATTCCTGTGGCAGGCATAGTAAAACAATACTTACACAAACTGTCACAACAGTGACAATACACTACAGCAGCAGTAACCATTTAGCAAGAAGTAGAGTCAGATGGTCAATGGCCTTTAGTAAAAATAAATAATTTAAATTAAGAGCTTTAAATAAGCAGCACCCCCTTCTACCAACATGGCCAACACCGCTTTTAACATATTATGTACCAATGAATCCAAACAGATTCAGCACAATAGCTGAACTTTAGAACAAGTGAATGGACAGGGACATACACAAGATAATGCTATTGAAATTTTACTGAAGATAAAAGATAATGGATTTACATCACAATGTCACTGAATAGGCAACCATTGATTTTTGCCATCCACCATCCCATTCGTTGAATTTAAACGAGTCATGCAGTGCTCACTCAGCCAAGCACACTGCTATAAGTGAGAGTTATAATGGCAGGCACAGCAAGGAGTCTCTGCCTTGTCAGTCGCCTACTGAGGTCTTTTCTGCTCAATATAATGGCTCCATAAATCTTCCTGAATAGTAACCTGCACCCATGTTGTTTTTAGGGTCACATAGAACAAAAATCAACTTTAACATTATTGCAAGTAGAAATAATTGATCCTATGAAAGCAGTTATCTTTTTTATATATTTGTTGGGTGCAGTTACAGATATTTTTATCTTACAAAGACACCATTAAACCTGGCCACTCTAGACGCTAAAGTTTAAAATTTGATTGCAGCTGCACAATTAAATGCTTTTCTAGTTCTCTTTCACTTTGGACTTAGATGTACTCATGATACTGTTAATGGATTGGACGTCTGCCTAATCTAGCCTCATGTCGAGCCCTGTGATAGCGCTCTCATCACAGGGTCCTGCCCGGCCGCTGATTATCTCCATAAGTGCTTCAGCCTGTGCCAAAGACTAAATGAGAGACAAGTCACTTTGCAGGGATGAGTTATTGGGAGCCAGTTGCAGAGCACAAAGCCCAGTCGTTTACACAAAGCTAGCCAAATGGTTAGCATTCACGCTGCTCCCTATCCGGTGAACTTGCCGTGACCTGGCTGAGTGTATCGTCCAATGTGTCTGTCACATCCTTTCTCTCTCTCAACAGATGCAGGTATTAATAGGGAGCCTGGAGGGAGGTTGGAAAGGTTAATGAATCTGTAGCCTTAAGCAATATGGCACCAGATTCAGCCTTCACTGATACAAGGAGCAGCAGACCTTCTCCTAGATGAGCAGATGGGTCCTGTGGCACTGAGTGTAGAGGGTCCCCTGTACTGTAACAGCTTCAGTTGAATAAAGCTCTAATCCTCCAAGTCCTGTAATTGTTGCTTCTAATAAGATCACTTTCTTTGGTCAAGTACTTGCTGTCAAATATGATTTAATGCCTATTAATATTTAATACATTCTCTTCAGATCCATGCTTTGTTCTTCAAGATGGATTAGGACACTACATGATTAATTTGGCTAACATGCATGTACTTCTGACATATATAATGTAAAAGAAAACAGGAGAAGTGTGACGTACATGAGTTTACTTGCCCTTTGTGCCCTTGCTAGGCCTCAGCAGATCTGCCTCTGGGGTGTTGAACATTCATCTTGTCCTCCTCAGGTGCTGGCCTCACTTACAGTATATGAACATTGCAGGCTTGACATCTGTGAGTCATCCTGTGTTTTGGATTCCCCAGATACCTTTGGTTTTCCATTGTGCTGCAGGGGCCTCTTCGTATTGACATAACTCATATTTGACAGAGGATGCCAACTTTTTTATTTATCTATTTTAAGTAGAGTTTTCTGTAAGGAGGCACCTGAGAGAAGTATTAAAATATGAGACTACAAGGAATAACATTAAGGGGCTAAGATGTGTTTAACTTTTTTTAAGACTTAGTTGATCATCAAAACAGTGTTGCTGAGAAAGGTTGGTTGATTTATACTAGTTAATTCACACATAAGTTACACTGTCCCCCAATTTTACTTAGATCATATAGTTATTTTTGATACAGTAGATTTGCCAACGTGCCTAGGGTAATGATTATTGCATCAATTTAGAACATATCGACAAGATTTGTACGGCTTTCAAAGGGTGAAATTCAAGGACTTTCAAGGTATCTACACCCAAAAATTTCCAGACTCTCCAAACCTTTATCAGAATTCCTTTATACCCACAGCAGTCAATATATACATTTAACCAGGAGTTTGGATTAACTTTAATTTTATGTGTTTATGTGAAATGATTATATTGATAATCAAGCATTTTCCATGGATTACATTTTTTTTTATTTCTAACTGTGAAAAACAGTTAAAAGTAAACATTTTCTGCACTTTAAAGACTTTGTATGATCCCTGAATTAGTGTTTGTAGTTGCCCTGTTCTCACAACCTGTTATCTGATGTCCATAGTGACTATTTATATCCTCTTTAATGGGACTCTGCTTGGCGACCACCAACTATCTTCTTGGACATTGAAAGGTCATTGCAAGAGGGTTGAGATATGCCAAAAAGTTTCCTAATTTATCAGAGTGCCAGCAAACCCTCCTAACAGCACCCCCTTTCTTTTCATTAAAATTTAAAAGACCTCTAGAGTTGCACAAGGAGAAGCCCTGGGAACACGGAGACCTGGGGTGTGTGACACATGCAGCGCTGCCATGCTTGTTGTTGCAGGCGCTCAGCAGGCATGAGAGGGACCAGCCGAGGAGGAAGGAGATGTTAGGGGATCATGCGCGGAAATTGCAGCCTCCCGGTGATTCAGCTAGCTTCAGTGTAGCAGCGGGAACCAAAGCAGGCTGGTAGTGAAGTGAAGAGTGACACAGACATATTAGTCCACTGGTTGAGACCCAGGGGACGGACAGAAATAAGAGTGTGACAGAGGGACACAGATACGGAGATAAAGGGAAAAGGTTTTATTTTGCCAGTGAACCACAATCTGTCTGCTAGCATCAACTCAGCAAGCCATTCAGTCAACAAACGGCTAATTCTGCCTGGTGCCAGTCTGTAGATGTGTTAGCCAGCTAGTCCATAGTCTTTGCAATGGCAGGTAGCGGGGAGACGGGATTGTAAATCTCTTTTTGTCCTGCACTCTGTTGTTGTGTGACCAGGTTGATCAGATGTTTAAAATGGTATTCCCCAGCAGGGCATTGTCTCAGCAGACAACCTGGGTCCACTAACCTACCCCCGGCTGTCTTAGATTTATTAGCTACCGTAAATATTTGAATGAGGTCCTGTGGGAGTTGTTGCAGTGATGCAAGCTCTCAACCGGAGACGCCATGTGCTTTCCAGTGTTTACTTTCTAAACGTCACCACCTATGTGGGAGCTCAGGGGGGAGAACTTCCAGCGCTGTCAGCCAATAAGGAGTAGACAGTTGTGTTATATCACTAAAAGGGAGTGTGCTGTGATTTTTATCTGGATCTCTTTGGCTAATGTATATGTATAAAGGTTTTTTTTTTAGCCACATAAGCAACTATAGAAATAACGTTTGTGTTGTTAGCTCAGCCACCTGATTTAAATGTCCCCTCATTTTCATTTACTGTCCGAACTGATTTGATTCAATCACCTTTCTCGAACTGTAGCATAATTTTTTTTCCAGGTTCAGAAGAAAAGCTCAGTACTAGACTGCAGATAGATAAAGTGAGCAACTAGCTGGTGAATGGGGAACATTTAGCAGTATAAGAGTGAGATATTTGCATAAAGAGTAGATGGAGAAAAAAACAGAATGTTGTTGGTTTTAGTACTTTAAAAACACAAAAATGCCATTAATTTTAAGCATAGAGTTCTACAGCCAATGTCCTGTGTTAAGCACAGAGGGATGAAGCAGCTGGGAGAAGTACCTATTTCGAGTTTTTCCAAGAAATCAAACCCCCTACTACATAGTAATAATAAAACAAACCTTAGCATACATCTACATGACAGGCACCTTATCTGCACAGTCACAATGAGGCCAATAAAAGTCAGAGAGCAGATGTGTGCGCCTCTTTGAGACAAATTACAGAGTTGTCTTGGGAGTCACTGTTCTTTCATTTATTTCCCCACATAGCCACAAAATTAGAGTCAAGCTGCCATATTATCTTCTTGGGGATCTCTCACCAATTGTTGATGACAGCATAATTAAATACAGGGATTTAACAAAAAAGAAAGGAATCCAACATGCATTTTAAACTTTGTGGGCTGCTGTGCAAATTGAAAATTTAGACAAGTTTAAAAAGTTTGTAAAACCCTTTATGCTACCACATGATGTGTGTGTTCATGTTAGTAGGCTGGTGGTCTGAATGGTCTGTTTAGCTGAGTTTTCTTTGGCAGTGTGGTGAAAGAGTAAACAGCAGACGGAAAAATATTTGTTTTCACCATCAAAGCTTCAGCTGAAGCCATCATTGTGCTACCGTTGAATATTAAAATCTCAGGACTGAGATGAGGCAGGTGATATTTGGGTGATAACCACCTTAAATATTGGACTCTTGATTAGTTATTTGCAGAAAATCCACACCAGAGTGAACCCCTGCCAAATGTATCCACTCTTTTGTAGAAGTTGGATATGGATGTGTTGTTTTTTAACATGTTCCTGGATCAAACATAAAGAAATGATGTCTCTCTCTTCTTTCCGCAGATCCAAAATGACTTTTCTTAAATGGCCACTGGTCGGAGCTTAGTGCTGATCCATCGAAGAGCACTATGAGTAGATGACAACAAGCGGCCTTTAATCCAGAAAGGATTCCTCTTCTCTGTGCTAAGAGTCTACTAACCGTCTGTAAGGACCGCTGGGAGTACAAGAATCAAGTCAAGGACACGCTCACTCCCCCTCAGCCTGCAGGAAGATGGGAGTGAGAAAATAAAGCTCTGCAGAGTCAAGAAGACCTTAATGAATTCTAAGGAATCTTAAAACAAAGGGTGTACAGTTGTTTATGTCAGTGTGAGAGGATAAGGCAACCATGTGGACATTAGCTGCGACTGTCCATTGTCTCCTGGCTGCTGCGCTGCTATTGGCCATCTGCCTCCAATCACTGACGGCTACTGAGGAAGATGTCACTCCACGCATCAGTTTCTCTTACAGTAAGTCAAAAATAAATACCTGACACGCTTTTGTCATGACTAATTTGTAAGCATGCAAGAGATATGGAATTCCCTGGTTCCCAGGTTCATCAAGGTAGATGCTAGAACCTACCCACCAAGCAGGGCTTGTGTTGGTTAGGTTTAGGCATGAGGAGTGAGATTGGTTAAGGTTAGCGTAAGAATATAGGCTAAACAGAGGCAGAATACGGTAGGTAATGCCTTCTAGAAACTGTGTTTGGTGGGTATATTAAGTTTCAGCTGCTTGTCAAGCTTTGAAATCGTACCATGGTGAAGTGCTATGGAGCTGTAGCAAGAGGAACACTCTGTAGATAAATAGATTATCTTTTTAACCCTTAAAATCTTTTTACCGGACAAAGAACCTTATTTGGTAACTGACATCTTACCAATCTGTATGATAATAATATAATCAAAATAAAATGAAAAATTTTGAGTCTTGTAATATCCTCCAATAACACTCTAGGGTGGATATTTGGATTACGCCTTCAAAAAACACGAATACGAGAGCAAAACATGTAAGGAATGGATTTTAGATTATGTTTATCGGGTGTAATGTAAGCTGAAGACACTAGCATTTCCAGCTAACTAGCTTACTGCCTAGAGTAGTAACCTAACCTACCATTATGTCCAAGGACAGCAGTATTTTGTACAGCCAACAATATCCACCATCAGAATTTGATTAAGTTGGTCCAGTAATAATTGGAAAGTGTAGAAGCCGTATGATCAAATGATTTTATTCCCAATGAAGTTAGCAGAACACTAAACCAGAAGTAGCCAGCTCAGAGGGTGGAAGTTCCTAATGTGCTTGCTCTATGGATCCCATAGTACAAAAGAGTCATAGAGGAGCTGGGTATTTTTATGCACAGAAGTTTTGGCTTTATGCTACACTGAGCAACTTTCATAGGAATGAATGGGCTGCCCCCCACTCCAACGCTGTATTCACTTCTCTTTATACATCCATGGATTAGCCTGCCTTATGTGCAGAAGTAAGTTAGGGCGGTATGGCTTAGCAATCTGTCAGTTCCACACAAAATAACATAGTTTAGGTCAACAAAGATAACAGACACAGCTGCAACACATGTGTAGTGTGTATTGCAGCAGTGCATTCACAGACACCACAAATGCCTACAGGTTTATCCACGTATACATGTGCCAACTTGAAGACACCTGAAGTACAAACACCACTTCTCATAAATACATGTAATTATAAGTTTTTTCCCTGGAGGCATTTTTTAGGATTAGATGTCACTACACAGAATTCACTGTGTTGTTTTTTGTGTGTCTGGACAGAACAATGGGGTAAACTATGCATGGCATAACGTGACTCATCAGAGTTACTCAGGTGAAGAGTCCTTTTAAAAAAGCGCAACAGTTTTGGGGCCTAGTAGGTATTTCATACCTTCAAAAGCACTTGACCAGGCCTCCCTTTTTGCCACTAAATAACATTTCGGTATAGTACAGCAGAATGCAACAATTTATCTCACAAATATGAACCACATGTTTCTCTTGGCTATAGTCCACTGATTGAATGGAAGACCTTTTTTGCACCTGACTTCATCATTGCATGCAATTACTCTACACACACTGCAGCTCTCCTCTTGTTATAATAACAATGGATTAAGCTTTTAGAATAAAAAATAAAAAAAAAACATGCGGCTGTTTTTTCATTATTTACCCAGCTAACAGCTTTTTGGTAATTGATTAATGCATTATGGGAGCTTATGACAAATGAGGGGAAAGAGAAATAAGGTTGCTGTTTGGCTCACAGGGGAAATCGACTGCTTTTCAGGGAAGTGTTGCTAAACACTTGTTATTTTTACATCCTGTGGTGTAGCTGTTGGAAAAGGACAGCTCACAAGTTGATTCTTAGAATTAGCTCCCTGGCTCCTACAGTGTATTTTTTCTTTATGTGCTTGTCTCTGTTTTGCAACACTGCACACACAGGCAAAATGCCAATCCAGCAGCAACCAAAGTACCGGCTTATACAGATGTAAGGGTACGTCTTCTCCTGTAAACACTACCTGTCTGAATCCTAAGTTCCTCCCTCTGAAAACAACAATCTGATGATTCTTCACTCTTCAGCCAACTCAGTAAGGCATCATGCTGTAATTCACATGCACCATGTAAAACTGGCATTGCTCATACTGATGAACAACCTTTCACGTACTTGAGCCATTTAACTTGTTTCTCAAAGAACTAAATGGATTAAATTGGCCCACGGCTGGTTCCCAGCAACTAAGTGTTTTGCAAACCACTGATGTTTTTTTCCTTCCGATTTGCTTTGCTCCACTCAGCATTCATAATCTAAATTTCATGTATTTTGACGGCAGCAGTTAGTGATTGAGATTCTCTCAACTGGAGAGCATAAGTAGTAGTGTGAGACAACATGCTTTTCAGCTCATAATACGGTCTAGAAAATCTTATTTAAACGTCACTGACACTGATTCTAACCTATTCATTAAGAGGGCAGCTTTGCATAAACAGGGTCTGCGGCATCACTGACATGCTAAGCGTTTTGTATATAAACTAGCCTCGATTCAACCAGCGCCATTGATGCAAAACATGTAAAGCAGGTCACCTTTTACAACCTTCGTTCTGGTTTGTATAGTCGGTAAAAAAGGGGGGACCCGGGCTGTTTTCTCAAGAGAGCACCCTTGGCTCAACGTGGCCTTTTTCCTGGAAATGCGTCCCTTTTTCTTTTTGTTCTCCTTCCCTCTCCTCACGCTCCTTCCTTCTCTCCTAATGAGCAGGCTAATCTCTCATATGTAGTGAGTGGAGGGTTTTGTGGTCGCTGCAGTGGGAGAGCCTTGTCTGTTTTTCATTATGGCTCTTGTGCAGAGAAACGGCACAAAGGATCATGGGGCTCGGAGCAGTGAGCATTGGTTAGGCATGCGGCGTGTATCACTGTTAGTTATCAGAAACTTCTCAGGCAGGATGTTACTGTCTTTCTGCAGATATGAGCGGAGGAGATGATTTATTTTCCTCTTTTCTTTTTCTTTCACTTGGAACAAGACAGAGAAATACGAGTTCTGCGCTTAATAGGAACTGCTCACATTAATGAGCTGGTTAGGGCGTTTGGCAACCTCTTGATTTCTTTTCTTTTTTTTTGCTGGCTCAAGTACATCAACTGTATTGTATATCACCCTGCTTCTGCTGGGATTCTGTTTCCTCTTAAAGCAACAGTTTGACATTTATAGAAAAATAATTATTTTCTTTGCCAATAGTAAGATGAGATGATGGATATCATTTCTGTTAAATATAAAACTACAGCCTGCAGCTAGTTAGCTTAGCATAAATCTGGCTGTTTATATTGACATAAGACACGAGACTCGTATTAGGCTTCTCATGTGAGACTAAAGCATTATTACCTAAATGTCAAAGCACTCCTTTAATTTCCAACCCTGTTAACACCAGTGTAGTTTAGTTTTATTTTATCTTATTAACTGATCATCAGATTGACTTTGTTCTCCAATCCAGTGTTTCTTTATCTTTAAAGTTTTGGTTCAGATGCACCAAAACCTTTTTGAAAACCCCCTACATGCTGCATGCCCGTTTCTCTCCCCAGTCAGGGGAAAATTTGGGGAAAAATGTGTTGATATCCTTTAAAATTCTTGCCTTTTTGTGGGTTATTTTGATTTTAATCATACATTTAATCAATATAGTTCTATAATAATCAACATAGTGGAAGAGAGATCCGCAAGAGATAAGAAATTTGATACAACAAAGCTCACATAAGCCAGATTTCAAACACACCACTTCCCACGTAGGCTTTCTCTGTCAGTTACTATTGTAAATACAAGGTAGCTGTGTAATGTGCTGAATGCATAACAAAGGAAATATTCAGGCCTGAAGGGAACATTTTCAATCCTCAAACTTTCACACAGGCTGCTAGTGAAGAAGCAAATCAAAATGTCCCTTTAAGCGTAGCTCGTGGCGTAGCTCGTGAGCACGCTGTGTATGCTCAGTGTACTCAGTGTCCTTTCTCGTTTACGTTTGGTTTATGTTCAGCGAATATTGTGCGCTTTCTCTCATGCATGCTAATCCAGTGACCTTGGCAGCGTGTGGATCGCAGTGCAGAAACAGAGGAGGGGCGGCGAGACAGGGGGGGTCAGTTCAAATGCTCGTGATATGCTCCGATGCCCACCTAAAACCCAGCAAGGACACGCCCACTGATCCTGAAAGAAAAGCGGTTTGTGGCTTCCTGCAGAGGTGGCACTCACAAGTGCCTGCATATAATGCCATAACAGACGCAACAATGGAGCATAATTACAGCACATCAACTCCGTCTGTTTCAGGCGCTTTAATGGCTTCATCACTTGCACGCTCCAGGGAATGTACAGAAAAGTTCAGTCTTTGCAGATCTCGATCAGGAACATTTGATTTGAAGACAATGGCAAGCAGCGAGGAATAATGGTGTAGCTGTTAATTAAGACAGACGTAGAGGAATGTGAGGTTAAAGAAAGTCATTAGGTGTTCTTTCAGTTTCTTTTTCAGATTGCTTGAGTGCATTGTAGATTTGCCCGGACCAAAAATGTGTTTTCCTCATCATTATGTACATCTTGCAGCTGAAACATTCTTAGTTTTAACATTCTTTAGTTTTAAGTTAATGTGGCACAAAAACACCTTTTAATTGCATTGAAGCCTATAGATTGTGGTTTCTGTGCTGCTGGCTGTAACTTATTGTGGTCACACAACATAACATTTGATTATATGACACACAAACAAATGCTTTTTGTCACACATCTGTGTTATATTTTTGTGTCTTCTAAGATTCTTAGTTCATCTCTCATCTTCTATAAAGATGAACTGAGATTAAGACTCCATTTAAACTTAGTTAGCGTCCAAGTGTAAAAGCATCCAAAAGGGATTTAAGATGGAATTCCTGTTGTTCATCCCTTTGTCCAGGACTTTAATTTCCTTTGTATTTCAGAAATGGTATTGCTGGACTATGCAGACTTAGAAGCTGGCTAATATCATGTTTTGATAAACTGAGTATAATAAGTGACTACAATGATTTGTTAATTTATAAGATTCAACTCTATGTTCATATATATTATAATCCATGCACATTATGAAAAATAAAATACATGTTTTAATGTCTTCAAAGAAATCACTTCAACACTCCATTAGGGCTCTTTAACGTCATACCAACATTTGATGAATCGATCATGTGAGTAGGCTTCTTCAGTTGCATAAAATGCCCCCACTGCATTCATGTTAAGCATGTGTTACAGCCATACTTTCAAATGATTTTGTGGCCTTTCTGCATGCTGAACTACCAAGTCCATCACATACACAGCACTCAACTTCACCACACCACAGACTGTTTGGGTAGTAGCTGCTGTAGTAGTAGCAATGTAACACTGAATTGAATGCTTCGAGGATTAGCTGTAAGCAAAACCATAAAAAAAGTTTTAGTTAAAGTTTTTTCTAGATCTGGGGCAAAAAGGATCGAATGAAGGTATCATTTGACTGTAGGAGTTTTGACTTGACACTGAGTTATTTCGGTAATATAGTATAGGTGTTGATTACTGATGCCCTACAGTCCATTTTCATCTGAAAACAACAACACTGTAGGAGTAATCATGTGCTTAGGAAACACTTTTTTCATTTACGTTGAGGCAGAACTTAAATGGTTAAAAGCAGTCGTCTCATGTATCTTTCATTAAAAGTCAGAACTTTCCTGATTCAGTTCCAGTGTGTTAATGTGCACCACATGCCTCTTATTCCTACTTTTGGGTGAATGTATGAAGAGTGCGGCGTGTGTCCCTGTGAGGCCTGGCTGACTATATGTTATATAGACTGTCTGATTTTATAGAAATCCTATCTGTTAAAACATTTTATTTGACTTGATCAGTAATGACACCTGACTGTTCTATATGCAGGTTGAGTTTTTGTGGATTCATCCACATTCAGCAAAAGTATGGAGGCTAAGGCCGCAGGTGTAGAGGTCCTGGACTCACCAGGCTTCTGATAGGTGTGTGTGTGTGTGTGTGTGTGTGTGTGTGTGTGTGTGTGTGTGTGTGTGTGTGTGTGTGTGTGTGTGTGTGTGTGTGTGTGTGTGTGTGTGTGTGTGTGTGTGTGTGTGTGTGTGTGTGTGTGTGTGTGTGTGTGTGTGTGTGTGTGTGTGTGTGTGTGTGTGTGTGTGTGTGTGTGTGTGTGTGTGTGTGTGTGTGTGTGTGTGTGTGTGTGTGTGTGTGTGTGTGTGTGTGTGTGTGTGTGTGTGTGTGTGTTATCAGAGAGCGTAAAAAACAATGTGCTTGGCCACTGCTTGTCCTTACTACATTACTTGGTGGTGGATGAGTAGAGAGCAGGAGACTTTGTGCGACTCCTGCCTGCTCTTCTCATCAAGGGCCTCTCCAGAGACACACGCACACAGGAACATACGCACACACACATATGCAAGATGGAGGGTTGTGTCTGCGTGCTGTGGTAGCACTTAAAGGCCTTCAACACTTGCCAGTCCAAAGTGAGTGCACTTAGTAAACTGCACACAGCGCCAATGGTGCCCTAAAAATCGACAAGTGAGCAAGCTAGAAAATGGCAGAAGAGATGTATCCAAGTGTACTTTGATTAGATTGAAGCTTTGGCAGAAACCATCTGCAAGCATGTGCAGGCCAGCTGGGTTTGGATATTTGCAGCGCCAACACAAATCCCATTTTTTTCCTCTTCAAGTCCACTTTGCCAAGGCCTAGACATCATGTCCTTCATCAATCCAATCTCTCTTGCATATGTTTGATTTTCTGTGTGTAAGGACATGAGTAAGAAAGAAAATAAAGAAAGCACTTGTAGTAGTGGAAGTATAGTCAATATAGTCAATAGTGGTGGATTAGGTTGTAGAAAGCCAAAAATTTACAAATACTTCCATACATGTTAAAATTTTTAGAATTTTTAGAGCAAACACTCGTCCAGCAGCTACGTTGTCAGAAACTGAAAGAAGAGCAACTATAGTGTCTGTTCAAAGATGCAGGAAATTAGAGTTTTCTGAGACATATTTGAGGAAAGGTGGTCGCTGGTGCTGACAAACATGCATTTCCTGTCACTGTCACAATAAATGCACAATAAAAAGTCAGTGTAGAAAATGTTGAGTTCGCATTAGCAGTTTGTATTTCTCTAAATGCATATGAACCTGGAGGCAACAGGACCATATTTTGATATTGGAAGTGTTCTAGTTTGCGTTTGTAGTCCAAGTAGTATTCATGTGGAGAGCAAAACAGGCAGATCTCATTGGCCAAAATCCAATCTCACAACTCATCGACTATCAACTGACAATGATTTAGGTTTTTAGCTTAGCTAATTTAAAACAATTCAGTCATATATGTTGTATCTCCATTCTACCGTTTCAAATTGCTAATCAGACTGTAAACAATGACACCTGCATGGAGGAGGAAGTCTTGGCCCAGAGATCCAGGATGTAGGCCCGGATACATCAACCCTCGTCCTCAAAAGCTAAATTGATGGACAGGGTTGTGAGATTGGCAGTAAGTTAATTCATGTTTAATACAGCACTGTTGTAAACAATAATGCTGCATTGCAACACATGCATTATTTCCTATGAATACCATGCATGAATGTTAGACCCTGCCACTAATAATGAAAACCACCATATAAGGAGAGGTAATTATAAAAATGTAAATACATTCAATGGCTGTTGCTAAAAGAAATATGAAAAAAAACCAGCTTATTTTATGAAAAGAATAAATTAAAATTTAAACCCATTAGCGCACTTCTCAATGACAATTTTTGTATCACTTTATTTCCTTTTTAGCAGAAAAGGATGCATTTCTTAAAATCTGAATGTGTCATATTCCAGTGACATGTACTGTCTGTAGAGTGCTGGTAGGAGGAGGACGGAGGTTGAAGAGGCATCCCACACATGACATGCACAGGCACGTCTATTTTGAATTGTGTGCGAGGAAATTATACCAACTATCTATCTCCCTCTCTCTGTTTTTCAGCCTGTGTTTGAATAACCCACTTAGATGCCACATGGAGCGTCTCTCTCTCTGTCTCACCAAGCTAATATTCAGGACTTTGTAAGCTTTCAGCCGTGGTAGACCACTGCGCTCCATCGCTCCACTGCTCTGAGTGTTGGGTGGATGCGTGCCAATCCAGAGTGCATCAGGATGACACCTAAGAGCCAATAATTACAGAGCAGAGCATCATGTCTGTGTCAGCCTCTTGTTCTCTGCTTTTAGAGGTATGCAGCGTTTTATGCACCGGCCTCATCCTTGGTATCACATGTTTCAGGTCAGGGAGGTGTTGTTGTTTTTTTTCTTCAGAGGGTGAAGAGGGCATTTCACAGTATTGTACCGTACACGCCACTGTTCCAACCAAATATCCAGTAATTTCATGGTTGGTTTTGGGTGGTTGGCCTGATTCTGAGCCTGCACATGTATCCGTCTGGCACCATTAACACCTTTTTGCTACATAATCCTCACACACAGCAAACACTGGACTTACACACTGTCAGGCTCTGGTTATTATCTGCAAGGTGCAGCCGTCTCTCAGTATGATGTGCACACGCACACACATACGCAGCATGTACACACAAAATTGCAGCAAAGCCACAGCATCATTCCTAGTGATTACAAACAACATAAGACATCTGTGAGCCTTACAGATCCTGTAGGTATATATTGGGCAAGATGGCGCCAGTGTGTGTGGCGAGCCGTCAGATGCTCCGACTGTTGTGTGTGTTTCTACTGTTTGTATCACTTGTTTCGCATACTGTCAACTCTCTGCTGGTGTATGATCGCCAAACGCTGCTAGACCTGAGAATATCCAACAAACAACTCATCAACTTTGAGTATAACGGACAAAAAACGTCTCCCTTCCTACTGAACATCCCGTCATACCTCTGCCGCACTCCTGTGCTACCTCCGCGGCGTAAACGTCACCGCCGTCGAGGTAAGCGGAGTGGCTGTCTGGTGAGGCTGAGGGCCGGGTTGGTGCGTCCTGATCGAGGTGGATATGGAGCGGGACCTCGCCTTTGTATCTCCCGACGTTCGCTGGACCCTGTCGCTGCCTGGTTGGTACCGGTGGCGGGTTCGGATTGGATGTTCCAGCCCCGTGGACCCTGCTCTCCTTGTCCCCGCCGGCGCGGAGTGAATCTGGGGAACCTGCGGCCTCTGTGTCGGGTCTCCCTGTCAGCTGCTCGCCCTGACCCGCCGGCTCCTGCCCGGTTTGGCTTGGTAAACGCCAGATCGCTTGGGAACAAGTCATTCATCCTTAAGGATTACTTCATGTCGCGGGAATTGGATTTCCTGTTTATTACCGAGACCTGGCTGAGTGTTGGTGAGTCCGGTGTCTTTTCAGAACTTTTACCTGTTGACTGCTCCTTTTTTAACTCTCCCCGAACGTCTGGCCGAGGTGGAGGAATTGCGACTGTTTTTAAGAGTGACTTTAAATGTAAACAGTTATCGCCGTCATCCACATTCACCAGCTTTGAACTCAGCTTGTTTGAGCTGGGGCGTCCGCACACGGTGCTGTGTGCGGTGGTCTATCGGCCCCCCAAATATAACAGAGACTTTCTAACAGAGTTTTCTGTGTTTTTGGCAGATACCATGCCAAAATATGACCGGGTCCTTATTGCTGGAGATTTTAACATTCATGTGTGTTGCCCTGAAAACCCCTTGGCGAGTGACTTTTTAAACATCATTGACTCTTTTAATCTCACGCAGTGTGTACTGGGGCCTACACATGAACGAGGTCACACACTTGATCTGGTTTTAACTCATGGTTTGCCTGTTCTTAACCTGGAGGTCTGTGATGCTGTTTTCTCGGATCACATGCCTGTACTTTTTGAAGCTGCTGTTTGCCGTAACACTTTTAAACCTCGCGCTGCTGCTCGCAGATGTCGAGTCATTAACTCTTTCACTGCTGCTCACTTCTCTGCAGTCTTCAGTCAGAGCTGCATGACTCCTCAGTCTGTGTGTGACGACACAGAGTCTCTCAACTCTTGGTTCCTGGACACCTGTCAAACTGCTATAGACACTGCTGCTCCTTTGAAGACCAGGCAACAGAGAACTAAATCAGAGCCTTGGCTAAATGAAACTACCCGCATGGCCAGACAGGAGTGTCGAAGAGCGGAACGAAAATGGAAAAAGGACAAATTACAAGTGTCTTTTCAGATATTGAGGGATTGCTGGCGTCATTTCCAATCCACTGTAAGAGAGGCAAAAAGAAAATATTTTGCTGATATTGTTATGGTGAACCGTCATAAACCTCGTGTGTTGTTTAAAGTAATTAACTCTGCTCTTAATGCACCACCTACTGGATGTGATGCCTCTCCTGCTCTGTGTGAGAACTTTCTTCAGTACTTCACTAATAAGGTCGCCTCTACCAGAGCACTTATTTCACCTCCTGCTTCTGATCCTTCAGTGTTTGTACCCTGCTCTGCTGTTTTTGACACCTTTGAGCCTGTGACCTTGCCCTTTGTGCAGGAGATTGTGTGTCATTTGAAGCCCTCGGGTTCGCCGGGTGACACTGTCCCGCCCCGATTGTTTAAGGAGGTTTTTCCCACTGTTGGCCCATCCTGTCTCACAGTAATTAATAGCAGTCTGTCCTCTGGAGTAGTCCCTTTAAATTTCAAACATGCTGCGGTGCAGCCTCTGTTAAAAAAACCTGGGCTGGATCCTACTGTCTTGGCAAATTTCAGACCCATCTCTAAACTGCCTTTCATCTCCAAAATTCTAGAGAAGATAGTTTGTTCACAGATCATGGACTTTTTAAATGCAAAAAATATTCTTGAGATCTTCCAATCCGGTTTTAAAACATTGCACAGCACAGAATCAGCGCTTTTAAGAGTTTTTAATGACATCTTTTTAGCTACTGACTCTGGTCATTGTGTTGTCCTGGTGCTTTTAGATTTGTCTGCAGCTTTTGATACAGTGGACCATGAAATCCTGTTGGCTCGTTTGGAGCAGTGGGTGGGCATCAGTGGCACAGCACTGGAATGGTTCAGGTCCTACCTGTCACATCGGACTTTCTGTGTCAGCCTTGGTGACTCTGTGTCCTCCACTGCTCCTCTCTCATGTGGGGTCCCGCAGGGCTCTGTGCTTGGCCCGCTTCTTTTTTCTCTGTATCTACTGCCACTTGGGTCCATCCTCAGAAAACACGGAATTTCTTTTCATTGTTATGCAGATGACAGTCAAATCTATGTCCCCCTCAAAAAAGATGACTCTTTCTGTATTGACCCACTCATAAGGTGCCTACATGACATCAAAGCCTGGATGGCCTCAAACTTCCTGAGTTTTAATGAAAAAAAGACCGAAGTCATGGTCTTTGGTGGCTCTTCTGCAAAACCCCCCCTGGTTGATCTGGGTTCTTTGGCACAATATCATAAGCCAATTGTGAGTAACCTGGGGGTTAAAGTGGACACTGATCTTAAATTTGACAGCCAGATCAAAGCTGTGGTGAAGTCAAGTTTCTTCCAGCTACGGCAGCTGGCAAAAATAAAAACACTCCTGCAAGCAAGGCACTTTGAGACAGTAATCCATGCCTTCGTGACCACTCGGCTGGATTACTGTAACGCACTTTATATGGGGGTTAGTGGGTCCTCCATTGCCCGCCTTCAACTGGTACAAAATGCTGCTGCACGTCTTTTAACTGGCACAAGAAAGTATGAGCACATTTCACCTGTTTTAGCTTCACTGCACTGGCTGCCCGTTCATTTTAGGATTCATTTTAAAATTATTTTATTTGCTTTTAAAGCTTTAAATGGTCTTGCTCCTCCTTACCTCTCTGAGCTGCTACACCCCTACTCTCCTACCCGCTCTCTCAGGTCAGCTGACCAGCTTCTCCTGAGAGTGCCAAGAGCTAGGCTGAAGCTCAGAGGGGAACGAGCTTTTGCCATCGCAGCTCCAAAACTGTGGAATGAATTGCCGCTGCACATCAGACAGGCCTCCTCACTGTCTCATTTTAAATCTCTTCTTAAAACCCACCTCTTCTCGTTGGCTTTTAACACCACGTAGAGTGTTGATTTTATGTTGATTTTATGATTTTATGATTTTTTGTTTTTATTGTATTCATGCATATTTTATTTTGTGCGGGCAGTACATTTTACATTTTATTTTATTTATTTTTATCCCATTTTTAATTTATTGCATCTTACTGATCTATTGTTTACTACATCTCTTTGTATTGTGTTATGTATTTATTGTTTGTGCAGCACTTTGGAAACCTTGTGTTTGCTAAAATTGTGCTATATAAATAAAGTGGATTGGATTGGATTGGATTAGGTGTCACACTCTTTCTCTAACTGATTCTGTGCTGTCAGCTTTTGTTTACACTCCAGTAAAGTGTGATTTTCACTGCCCCATTTTCTCTTTGTCTGTGTGAGGTGTTGTACAGTTTTTACTCACTGTACAATTGTAAGTTTACCCTTTTAAATCTAACAAAATCCACTATTGATTTCTTTGTTGACAGTTAAATAAGACTGGGTAAAGCATTCATGTTAAGAAGGAAAGGAATTATGTCAAGTCTCTTCAAAGGTTTTTCCCCACTTCCTCCACCAAAGTTTGCCTCCTCATCAAAGGTTTGTGTCCTATAACTGTGCTCACAAACAGTGTTTCTGTGCTGACTTGGCTGGCGTGCTTCAGCTGCTCTGGGCTGGCAGTAGTCGCAGACAATGAAACAACCATCACTTTGCCCAAATATCACGAGTATCAGTGCTGCGATGACCTTGAAGCGACTCCTGTCGGCTTCTGTCAGGAGCTCCTGCGCCACTATCTAGTCCATTGTCAAGTCCCGTCAAACAGAGAGCCTTGAAGCCGTGCGCTGTTGTGTAGCTCCGGCTTGCAGAGGGCAGAGATGGATACTGGGGATTTTTTTTGGATATGTGTGTCTTGCATGTCAGATAAGCAGAGCTCAGTGTGAGATTAATATCAGCTGTGCTGCACTTTACTCTCCTGTGGGTTTTTTCTGCCCGGCTGCAAGCGAACCCCTTCGTCCCCGTTGCCCCCTTGCCTTGTGACTTGGCTCATGCTGCTTTAGTAAACCCAGGGTATGTTTACAGTCAGGGCTTTTAGGACTGTTTTGGCAGGAGTATACCTACCAAGCAGCCAATCAATTGCCCCACCCTTGGAGTACTATCAAACCATAGAAAAATCAGTTGATCCTGCTCGATTTTCTCTGAAATATGATGCCTGCCAAAGTGCTGGCATGTATTTTATTTCTCAGCAACACCGTGTCTGCAAGCTGGCACCCTCTGATGATATCTTAGTTACCTCAATAGTGAGTAAGCAGACACTGAACACGCTCAGCTGTGATGTGAATGAAGAGATTCAGAGAAAATCTTAATTGATGTCACTGTGCTATTTTGGAGGTCTGATCCCTCAACACTGATAGAGTTATCCAGAATCTATTTTAGTCTTTCAGTCAGAAATCTGGGAACATTTTGGAGATTTAAAAAAGATTTTATTAATGGGTCTGGGACATGAATTATTTTGATGGTTCATAAGCATTTCCCCTCGAGAGCACTCATGTTATATCACCACACTGCATTAAATCACTTGCATTTGTCTCAGAGTCTTCTGTTAAAGGTGTAATGCAACATTTTAGGAAAGTTGTTTATTCATTTTTTGCCTAAAGTTACATTAGAAAATTGATAGCACTCGTATATGTGAAGTGAATATGAAGCTCTGGCCAGCAGCCAGTTAGCTTAGCTTAGCATGAAAAACCGGAAACCTTGTTTGGCATTTTGGCCATCACCATCTTGTTTTTTGGAGCCAGAGGCGACTATACCTAGACAAGAGGGTGGAGCTGGAAAGGAGGATGCTTTAAAGGTTTTCAGCTCATCAAGCAAGAGCTAGCTAGCTAGCTTGGTTAGCATGCTGCATGTGTAATTTCAAAATTAACAGCTGAATCCTTGGAGTTAGTTTAAATACAACCGCTTGCGGAACAAGACACTTTTTAGTCAATTTTAACAAAGTTAAATTATGACTATGTGCTTGTCTGTTTAACAAAGTTAAATTTAACTTTCTGAAAACATACTGTGAAATAATCAAAGTTCTAAGACAGAAACACTCACTCCCTAAAACATACCCTACTTGTCTACTGTCTCTTTTACTCTAAATGGGATCATAACTTACAAAATGAACATCATGCTGTTGTGAAGAAGACTTAAAACTTGTGTTTAAGACTGTAAACTCATTAGAAAAATGTTTACTGAGGTAATAACTCAAGTCAGAATTAGGGTAATTTTCTAATTGACTTTATTTTTGCAACTGTTGGAGTCGCCCCCTGCTGTCCATCAGAAAATCATCCACATTGGCTTCACTTTTAAGGATATTGCTCCTTTGGGAGACACAGCAAGCCTGGCTCTGTCCTAAGGCAACAATTTGTGCATCAACTCTTCTAAAAGTCCCAATTACGATGTCACTACTAAGCCACCATCTTCTTATTGTGCAAAAAAACAAAAAAACACTGGTGCTTTAAGGGGGACTATGTGCTTGTCTGTTTCTTGCTTTCTTTGGGCTGTTTTGCAAAAACATTGTGACTCCCCTGCATTATCAGTAAGGCAGCTTACATTACATTAAAACTAGAATTTGTAAATATAATAGACTTTTCATATGGACAAAGATGTACGACTTCCCCCTCATTCTCCATTTTAATTCCAAAAGGTTGTAGTTGTTCAGTGTGTGCACAGATTTACTCTGATTCTCTCACAAACATTTCTGTGATCACAGAGCAGCTGCTCTCTGAAATCCTCTGTGATATGATTTTTTTTCCTGCCATCTTTACCTCCACTGAAAAAACCCATCATAATGAATGAATACACTATCGAAAAATTAATTTCACCCAATTAATTGCTGCAAAGTAATTGTGTGCCAATGGAGAAAAGACATTCGCTTCTTAAATGTAGGTATTGGATGCAGACCCTGATCTTCCAGCTGGAAGCTGTCCTCAAGTAATGCTTCTTTTGAACTGGGCCACTGCACTCTCCTTTGGACCATTGGCCAATTTCTTTTTGCCGCTTTTATAGCCATGGAGAATTGTGGCAGATACAAACATTTGAAAGAACCTGTGGTACTAACTAATTCAGCATGTTAACACCAGCAATAAAGCAGCAATATTGATGGTAGGTGTGATGTGATGAGCATTAGCAGAGGTTGAGGCCCGACTTGGTGACAGCCAGCTGATTAAACAGTCTGCTGATGAATGGACCTGGTGCCTGGCTGTGAAATGGCCTGCAGATGCCCGGCATTCTGCTGCAAGCATGTCAAAACACACAACTGATCTACTGCATCGGGAAGCGCAAAAATAGAAAAAAAAATCTCCCAAAGAACCAACCCCTGTAGATGAAAAGAGAGAGAAGACCTCGAGTTTCTGTTTGACACAACTGACGTTTGTTACTGGCTTGACCTTCGCTGTTATCAAAATTCCATCTCAGGGTGCTTTGAAAATAACATTTTCTACCCCTTGTCTGCATGTTTCTTCATAGGTCAACATCTCAATCCAATCTTCCCTGGTTACCACAACTCCCACTCAGTACCCCGACCTCAATCCCCACACACACACATAAACCTTGCCACTAAGTAGCCCCGGACTGCTCTCTGAGTAAAAGTTTCATGAGTTTGCTCTCCTCGGCTCGTTATTCCATTGTCTGTCTAAGAGGATGTCACTGTGATTTATGTCAGAGAGTTTTAATATGCTGAGGGAAGGCTGTTTTTGGTTCCAGTGAATGGCCAAAACTCAGGGGAGTCATGACAGTCAAGCTATGATATGTCCCCCTGTTGAGAGGAGGGATGGCTCTCCTTTGTCTGCCATCAGTGGGGTCCACTGGGACTGAGTGGAGCTCTCTTTATGAGCATTTAGGACATTTTTTAACAGACTTAATTTAGCTTGAAATAAAACCAGTTTTTCCTTTTCCACATTGGAAAAACTTGTATATTTTCCTGTCCTGAATGACAAAGGGAAGTCTTTTTTAAATTTTGTATCCCCTCCCTGGATTTTAATGACAGCCCCCCTCTCTTCATTGACTCCAGATGTCACAACGTTTTAAACAGAATGAGGGCTGTTGATCTGGAAAAGGCCTAAGATTTGATTTTGGACACGATGAGGCCTGTGCAGCTGGCTTTCACTCCCATAAGGGGAAAAGTGATCATCTGCCAAAAGAGCCTCGAGTGTTAGATGAACCGTTTGTTTGAGAGCATATTGAAAAGTTTAAGTCGTGGGTTGTAAACATTTATTGCTGTTTACTGGCTCCATTTGCATGATGCACCACCTGGAGTGTAGGAGATAAACGTACTGCTGGTGTCTTCTTCTTACTGTCAGAAGTGTCTAAATTTGAATGCAGTTCGCTGGTTATACATGAGGGAAATGCTGTAAACGGTTTAACTGCAGCAAATATTAGTGTTGACGACTCCAGATACGAGCCAGTAATCTTATTTGGACAAGCAATTGGAGTCCGTGACCCCCAGCGTTTTGGCTTGGGGAGCACATCGAGTGGGTTTAATATGTTTGGAATGGGAAGCAATAGATAAACATTTACAAAGATGGTCAAAAACTGCAAAAGGGAAGAAGTATGTAAGCAATGGATGCACAAATATTTGATTGCATGAATCCCGTGTCCTTAGTGGCCTCCAGAGGATTGTTAGTCTTGTTGATGGATAACAAGTGATAACATCCACCCATCCAGATCCACATGGACCCCAACTCTGCTGTTGTTTCTCTAAGGATCTCAAAGGTCTTGAATAAACCATAATCTTGACTTCCTGAACCCTTTGTTGGATTTTTTTTATAAGGTCATTGCAGCAAGTTATTACACAAAATGAAAAGTGACCAATTTTCAGATCCATTGCCTGTTACAAAAATCAATCCAAACCTCTTGAAACTTCCGCTGTAAGGCTGCTGCTGATGCTACAGTAGAGGATTTAGACCTGCTCGCATTGCCAAGGGAAGTGCTATAAAAGGAGCAATGTGTACATTGAATCTCTACTTCATCACAAGAACTATTTGAAGCTGCAGGGAAGGGAACGACGTGGGAAAAAGTAAGTCATTTGACTTGTGGCCCACTGCTAAACAGATCCATTTGAAGAGGGTTGGCGAGCAGCGGATTGTAGGAGATTTAGATTGGTGTTGAGTGGAAGAGGCTTTTCACCCCGCTGCCAGTGCAGAGCACAGCAAAGAGAGAGTCGGCCAGCAGAGGAAAGTGTGGACGTGGCTCACTGGCAGTACGTGTGACATGTTCTAATGGAGCTACAGTAGCTGCTGGCTGCTTCTGTGTGAGGGGGATAAACAGAGAGGACAGGAGTGAGGGATGCAGACATGACAACATGCTCAAAGACGGTTTCCCCCTTTGT
Source organism: Centropristis striata (assembly GCF_030273125.1). Classification (NCBI taxonomy): domain Eukaryota; kingdom Metazoa; phylum Chordata; class Actinopteri; order Perciformes; family Serranidae; genus Centropristis; species Centropristis striata. Next base: position 34,084,487 of record NC_081518.1, read on the forward strand.
GTCATGAATTGGTTTGACTGAGGCTCTACACTGTGTGTTGAGCTGTCGTTGGATGTAATGTGATGTCGGTCCACTTTTTCTTGTTTCCTGCTAGATTTATGGTTCTCTGTGAGGCCTTAACAGAGATTCACAGATTTCCTTGGAGTGTTGGAAGTAGTAAAGCATGAGTTATCTGTTGTACTCGGAACTACCAACCACCAACGGACCACCAACAAGGAAATGTGCAATGGAACGGTCCTTTGAGTCGGTGTCCCAAGTTGGAAACTTGGGCGAGATCGCCGACATAACATGCGTCATGTTACGACAACATGGCAGAGCAGAGTGAACCATTTTTATCAAATTAGAAATCTGATATAATGCCTTTAAAGACTTTTTAGGATCTCAGCAGAGAAAATGTAATACCTTTTCCACAGCAAAAACAATGAACAAATGTTTTCTGACAAGTTCCATCTTTACTGCTCAATACTTCTGACTTACAATAAATGGCAGCATTACCTCTCCAACTCTACAGTTGTGTTGGGCCAACACGTTGGAGTTTTTATTGGTGTTAGTCTGGTGATTTAAGCAAAGGGTAATAAGAATTAAATCATTGATCTCCTTGGTTAGTTTTTGTCTGGAATCAACATAAACCTCAACTTCAACAGATGTTTGTTATGTTTTTTCTTCATAAATATATTTATTTTAATACATTTTATGTCTTCAGTTGTAGCCTGATTATCTTATTGCAGGGAATTGCCTACTTTTTGCAATGATAATAGTGCGTCACTTTTAGTAAACAGAGCTAATTGATTGAAAATACACATCAGACCCATAAACTTGCATAACATACAGTTGTTTGTTATTGGTTCTCATATGTCTGCACTCCACTCGACAATCTCCCAGAAAATTCCTGAGTTGTTTAAAATTATGTTTTTACCCGATCTCTACTAATAAAATAAAATGCTTGTTTCTAGGTTTCACCTGTTTGATAATTGTTGAACACCAGTAACCAGATTCAATTAGTTTTTAATGCAACCATTTTTACGTCTAATGTCTGGTTGGATATGAAAACCTAATCATATAGATACATTAGGGCTGCTCAGTTAATAATCACAATAATTCACAGTGATCAAAATTGAGATCACAATTATTGAACACAATTATTCTTTGACTTTGGAAACATAATGCAATTTTTAAAAGCTTTTTTTAATCCATCCTGTTATCTGCGGATATTCTTCAAATTTAAATTGTAAATATAAACCAAAAAAAAGTCTATGATTTATATAATATACATGCATGTATACAATTTTTTATTTTTTTTAATTGAGCAGATTAAATATTAACTATTTTGTAACACATTACCACAACCCAAAAATATTCTTGCTGGGGATCAATAAAATATCTTATCCTTACATCTTATCTGCACCGCTGTTAATGAAAGGCACTCACTAGATTTATAACACAAGACAAACTGAGAGCATCATAACCACACAATGATCGTTTAATCTAGATTGTCTTGTTTTTATAATTGTTGGAAGGAAAAATGATAATTTAAAAATATTTAATAAATTGCCCAGCCTTAATGCTCATGTAATCACTTTATCAGGTATTTTGTGTCCAATAACAAGAATAATTTTTTCATTTAATGAGATGACATTTTGCAGCCCTTTTGAAACCCTAAAACACTCCTCTGCATGCGTTTTAAACCCTCGCACTGTGATATGTAAATCACTGATTGTTTTTCTCGCTGCAGAAGGGAAAAACAACTTATTATTGTGAGCGTTGTAATTGGAGACCTATTTATGTGCATTCTTGTACTTCCAGCTTCAGGATATGTTCTGCACCAGTCTGTTTCTCTCTGGTCATGTCCTGCTATACGATGATAATCTCCAGTGTGTGTTTCTTCCTGCTGTTTTCCCCAGATGCAAAGGAGAGGTCGGCCAAGAGATTCTCTGTGGACGGCGTCTTCAATTACACCTCATTGCTGCTCAGCCAGGAGGACGACATGCTGTACGTCGGAGCCAGGGAGGCGCTGTTTGCCCTCAGCCTCTCGGACATCAGCAAGGCCAAGCTCCAGAAGAATGTGAGTCTGTCCAAATGTCAGGGTGAAAAATGCAACGAAGAATTGGTCTTTCAGATCTTTTATTCTCCCTACCATTATGGTTTTGAATGGCATTTTGAAACTAATTGAGGCAACAGAGTTTAATATGAGCTTACTTGACTCAATGTGTCATTTATGCACCACAGGAAGTAATTTTTGTTTATTTCCACATCACACACCAGCGCTTTTGATACACTTTGATATGAAAGAAACCTTCCTCGGTAGAGTCAGCATGGTTCCCTGAATTTGGCATGACTTATTCAAGGTTTCGTCTTTTTCATCTTCAGCTGACGTGGGGCACTCCTGCTGGAAAAAGGGAGGAATGCAGCTTCAAAGGAAAGAACCTGGAGGTGAGAGGCATCTTTGACTACTCCAGCAAAACACCAAATAATGAAAATTCCTTCAGGAAGATAGTTGTACAGTGACAATATCGAGAGCATGGATTTTTCTTGTACAGGGTGTTTGTTCTTCCCTCGCAGTCTTCTCTGAATCGTTACACTCATTTTGTGAGAAGGTAAAATGAGCATTGAGTTTTGTGTTGACAAACCTTTCCACCACTTACTGATAGATTCATCAAGTGTGCGCCCTCGCCGGGGAATTGCTCTTTTCTGTGCACTGCTTCTTTCTCTGTCTGTCTGTTACCTTGTTGTCATGCCAGCTGTTGTATCCCTAGGCGACAAACCTTGGTAATCTTTGTACTGCAGTGTACAACTCTGGTCTGTGTATTACAGAGAGCCCACCAGGCAACTGCTGTGATGCTGGGAGGTTTTCCCAACAGCGTGTTTTAGGAAAAGGGAACATTTTTATGTTTCTAAATGATTTCTATTCAGTTTCACAGTCTGAAGTTCTTGGGTTTGTTTTTGTTTGTTTTTTTGGGGTGTTTTTTTTTTTGCTCATGCTTACCAGTATTTCAGGCACAGATTTTAAAGGGATAGCTTGCATTCATTAAAATAGTGTTGTATATGGTTATTATTCATAGTCGGTGTATTACTAAAGTAGATGTCATTCTGCAGCTAAGCAATGTAATGCTGCAGATGGGGGCAGCAGCTTAATGTATTTTACCCACCTAAGAAGGCCCACCTAAAAACATCAATTTAGAAATTTTGTCATCTTGCCGATTGACAATCCTGTTAAAGTTTATGCTGGGGGAACTGAAGCCACCAGACTCCATTGACAAAAGCAGTAATTTCACCTCACAAAAAATGGGAGGTGCTGGTTTACCGCTGCCTCAACAATTGGCGCGTTGATGTTGTTGGTGTTTTCAGGTGTTAGTTCAGTTTCACCAAAGTCACAAAATAACACAAACAATCTAATCAAGGTAGGCACTGACAGACCAACAACTCCTGTGTTCTACCTGATAAAATGACTGTTTTTGTCAAAGGCCCCAGACTCCTTTGATGAAAGCACAACAGCTTTAGTTGCCCCAACATAAACTTAAACAGGGCGGTCTCACAGCAAGCAAAAGCAATGTAGATATTCTTAATATACCATACCCTTTACCTCATATGGATTTTTTTAGGTGACCCTTTTTTATGTGGCTAAGATGCATTTAGCTGCTGCCCCCTTCACAGCAGGACATTGCTTTGCTTCTGTGCTGGTACTCCAGCCTGCTTCTCTAAACTGGGGGCTTACCAGCCGCAGTCTACTGCAGATAATACACTGACTATGTAGCTTATGAAATAACTTGTACAACCCCACTTTAAAAAAATCTGAACTATCCCTTTAAGGAGCTCTCAAGAAAATCACTGTTTGGTAAGAATATCTTGTGGACCCATGGACCTCACACTGTCTCCATTTGTTCCCTTCCAGACTGATTGCTTCAATTACATCAAAATCCTCCTGCGGCTGAATAGCACTCATCTCTACGTGTGTGGCACATATGCCTTCAGTCCTATTTGCGCCTACATAGTAAGTAATGACCTCTCAATCTACCTTTTGTTCACCTCTAACAGTTGATTTTTCTTCTTCTCACTAGCACGGCTTTCAATTTTTATAATTCTTTTTTGGTGTTCTGGAGGAATCAAGCTCTTTTATCCACCATGTCAGCATTGGATCTGCTGTTATCCAAGCGTAACCAAATGCTGCTGAAGCACTTTAGCCAGACAAGTCAACAGGGGGTACACGAGCTGTGTGGTTTCCAGCGAGAGGGATCTGTTTATCTAGCAGAGGAGTAAATCTGGAGCGATGGTAACCGGCAGCAGGATGACATTGATTTCAGTGATACGGGGCAATCGAGCTTGGCGACAGCTCGGCTCTTAAAGTGGGGGCATTAAACTCTCCCCTTTGACGTCAGAAGGAAAGAAAAACACAGAACGTCTCAGACTTTAGATGACTTGGCAGGACTTTAGGCCCTGAACTGGGATTCCAAGCAACTCTGAGCCCGGTTGGTCTGCGTGAACACTCGTCATGTTGACAGAGACCAGGACTGTGTGTGTGTGTGTGTCACCCAGAGCGACCAGACTCTCTCTGATATGCATAATATTAACATTTAATAAATGTTTTATTTTTATAGCTCTTCTCAAAACAGTCTCGGGGGGGAGTTTTACAGGCAGAGTAACGGGACACTGAAGCCAAGAAGATACACTAAACAATCAGATGACAGACATGGATTAAAACAAGCCCTGCGTATCATAACAAGTCATAATTATGATGGAGCATGGGAAGATTTTCCAGGCAATGGATTACTGCAAATTGCCCACATACAATTTTTTCATTCCTGTCTTAATGCAATACTTGCTTTATTGCTCACTGTAACTGTTCCTCCTCTCTATACTGGCTGCAAACACAGAAGCTATTTCAATGTGCAGAAATACTTTGAGTTTAGCTTGAAAACAACCGAGTCAAATTTCTTCCAAAGTTATGGTCTTTTTAGTACCAAGTCCTGCTATTTCAATGTACATATAGGCATGCCACGTTTATTCTAAGATAGAATGATGAAAAATATGAATCAGGGTTTTAATTAAAAAAAAAAAAAGAAAAAGCTTGACCCATATTATTGGATACCACACTTTTTTTCTTCGTCATTCTTTTTATTGCAGTTCTTGTTTCCATTCAACAAAACAAATCAAAACAAATAGTGTCTACAAAACTAGACAAACAACAAAACAAACACAAAACAAGACAGCTCTTACAAAAGAGATGAACATATGGCATTATACACAAGGTGGTGGATCAGTCTTACATTTCACGAATGTCGTTCAAGTGCACATCAGACCTTTTAATGGAGTGGAGGAAAGGCCCGGTCCGATATAGTCCAAAAATGGGCGCCACACTCTGTAGAACTGATCTACACTGTGATGTATGACGTTGGTAGGATTATTCTAAAGGGATCAGATCAAAAATTATTTTGCGTCAAACACAGACAGCTGCAAACATTAGAATATTATACAATCTTTTGTTGACTGCTGTTTTCAAAAAGTCACTTGGAAGACCTAGAATCTGGGAAATGGGGTCTATTTCTATATTGATATGAAAAATTCTTTACATTTCACTTATAATTCCAGCCCAATATCTTTGAAGTTTATGACAAGACCAGAAACAATGAGTTAAAGTTCCCACTTCAGTTTCACACTTGAGACACAGAGGGGAGAGAGCGCGGTTGAAGAAATGTCTGCGGTGACGGGATATATGTAATCTGTGTAAAATCATAAGTTGTGTTGCTCTTGTCTGAGTGCAAATTGAAATCTTTTTAGTAAGAGACCAAATGGTATGCCACTTTTCTTCGTCTATGGTCACAGACAGCTCCTTGTCCCACACACCTCTGACCCCCTGTGCATCAGTAGTAGAAAAGCCAATAAGTACATGGTAGAATGAACTCAAAGACCCTTTCAATAGTTATTGAAACAGCATTTTCTCAACAGCAAATATTTCAGGGTGATCAATAAGGGTTGTGCTATGCCTGAGGATACCACACTTTAATGCTGGAACGATTGGTTGATCATTCAAATAAAAGGAAATAATTAGCATTTATTTTATTTATAATCAATTTATGGCATTTATTTATACAACTTAAAAAACGTGACAATAAGCTGCTGGTATGTTATGTTACGGCCATACTCGGCATTATGCAACATGATAAATGGCAGCATGTTTCAGGCTCCCTGCCCACTGGCTCTCTTAAACAGCCCAACCCTGAGATTACTCAAGTGATGTCACGTTTTCTCAAAGCTCCTCAGAGCCAAACAAGACATTATACAACCATTTTCAGAGGCTGAATAGTGTCCTATTTACTTACTGGCATATACACTTGAGCAAACAATATTAATTGTACTGTATATTAATCAGCAGACTCCCACAGTTACTTAAAGTATGTTCTATGGCCTGTTAATTAACAATGCCTGAAAACAAACCTCAGAGGAAGTCTTATAATGAATCAACTTTTCTTCCCGTGTAAACAATATAAACACAAGTGGTAGAATTTAACTATGTGCATTGCTCAAGTGCTGTATTAAAAGGACAAATCCAAGGTAAACATTGTACTTTTTACTCTTCTACATTTGTCTGACAGCTTCAGTTACATTTCAGTTTTCAGTCAAGTGAAAACCACATACCTCCAGACTTGATGATTTTGAATGTTTGTGACAAACTGAAGGAGAGTGTATTCCTTTATGGTTTGAGAAAGTTCTCTGACTTCTTAAGCTAAATAAACTTTTTAAAAACTGAGTATTGCATCATCACAAAACTGTAGATTAAACTATTTAGAGCATCATTCTAAAACACTGATGGGAAACATTTTACTGCACTGAGTGAGGTATTAAAGTACATTTTGCGGATAATATAGCCTTAATTAAGGTTTTAACCTTACTCAAAAACCTGAGGTGGAGTATTTTCACAGTGTGGTATTAGTAGAGGATCTGAATCGGCAGACCTTCAGAAAACTACTTTGAAATGTGCAAATTTAAAGGACAAGATTAGTGTTATTCTGTGTTTTTCCTTTTCATCAACAGCTACCCTAAAAAGACAAAAAATACAGTATTTATGTCCCTTAATACTTTAGTGCTTGTCTCACTTGTGACATAAATCTTAAAAAAATAGGTCACAGATGTGTATTAGGATTGCATTTTGGAGACTATTTTAAGCAAGGGATTAATGCACATTAGTGAACGTTTATGGCAACAGGATGGTGTATGTGGGGTTGGCTCATAATACACTACAGAAGCTGTTTTCACAGTAATGATTGGACATATTATCCAGTGAAGCTCAGTTAAGGGTTTTGGAACAGCAGCTCTATGGCAGCAAGGAATAAGGTAAATTAGGCTTTGTCTCCGCAGACATCGCTATTGGGACCAATTCAGTGTCATTTACTGGAGTGTAACGAAAAATAAAAAAGTATCGCCAGACCTATCTTTTAAAGGTACTTGTATAATATGTATAACTCCAATTCCATAAATATTGGTACACTGGGTAACATGTAAAAGACAGTGTATACAATTTATAATCCAGAGTGTTTATTTTAAAAAATAGAAGTTTATCAGTTTCAACATTAACCTTTTAAAACCCACTTGCTTTAAGTTTAGGGGTAGAAGAAGGGTTAGGAATACACTCAAAGGTTTGAGTCAAAGTTTATCAGCCAAAATGCATCTTTGAGGTCTTGTAATTTCTGCAGTTGTGCATGTTAATCATGTGATAAAGCCACAACTGAACCTTTACCATTAAAAAAAACAAACAAACATAAACATCTTTTGGTAGTTAGCAGCAGCTAAATTCAGCCCCCTTGCAGGTTTGCCAAACCACATCACGAAAACAGTCATTATTGGTGTGAAACTGCCTAATTCAATGTTTTTACAGCATTTTAATCACCTGGCCTGTTTGTTTTGTTTTTGTAACCAGCAGATGCTGACTGCAATAACAACATCGCTCTGTCTTTTGTTATTGTTGTGACTGAAAGACCTCAGCAGCAGAACATTACATATTGTGCCTTTAATATTTAATTTAAAAGTGTGTCATTAGAATGAACTGCCAGAAGGTCCTCTCACTATAGAAATGATAAGTAGTTGTCTTTGACATACAGCATCTTAAGCCTTGGCTTCTTCAGCAGCCAGAGCTACTGTATGTTCAAAGTGACCAAACTCCCTTTATGTCAGCGCGCCATGTTTATTGTAATGAAGAAGTGGAGAGAACGAGCTTGAGGTCGCTGAGCTCACTTTTTACTGTAAGTAGAATTTAATTGGACTGTGCCTGAGGGACATTTGCTGTTTGTGTCTCCAGAACACGTCAACATTCACACTGGAGAGAGATGAAGTGGGCGAGGTCGTGATGGAAGACGGGCGCAGCCGCTGCCCCTTTAATCCGGAGTACAAATCCACTGCCATCATTGTTGGTATGTAGTCATACGCGGATTTCCTCTCTTCATGTCGCTATAAACACTTGGCATGCAAAGAACAAGGTACTATTATGAGCCGTTTGTGAAGCCACTTTGATGTTAACTAGCACTTTGATTCAGTAATGAGTCATGATGTGCCTGCTAATGTTGTTTGTCTGCACTGGTCCTTTTGATGAATAGCCGGACACCAACAGACAAACTTCTTTAACAAGCAATTAGTGAATAATTGAGCTGGATATGAGTGGAAGAACTGATTTGTCTCTCATCTCTGAGCTATTACTGACTTCATCTGTTGCAGCTAAAAAAGCCCCCAGCACACAATTTTTTTGTAATTTATTATGTTTAATTAATAGCAAATCAAGTGCTTTATTTTCAATCTTTTCCTTTGTTTTTCTTCCAGATGGTGAATTGTACACTGGTACTGTCAGCAACTTCCAAGGGAACGAGCCCGTCATTTACAAGAGTTTGGGTCAGGGAACTGCTCTGAAGACAGAGAACTCTTTAAAATGGCTGCAAGGTAAATCAGATGGCAGATTTGTGTGTGTGTTTTTTCCCTCTCTCTACTCATCTTCCATTATGTACCCGACAAAGCAGATAAGCTCCAAAAAGTAGCAATCATTAGCGAGGCACAGTTGCTAATGATTGCAGACGGAGAGCAAAGACAAGCTCTCTTAGATTGCAGGAGCACCGGTCCTATCAGTGGCAGCACATGCACTTCAAAACAGCCCAGAGTTTACACAGCATCTCTGACTGCTTTCCAAATTTACAATACAAAAGTGATGAAAAAATAGCTCCTTTGCAAGTAGACAATAAAGGAATAACCTGTCGCTCTAACCACATTTGTGTTTTTCTATTTTTAACAGATCCGGTCTTTGTCGGGTCAGCTTACATCGAGGAGAGTCAGCCGATAGGCAACCCCGTGGGAGATGACGACAAGATTTACTTCTTCTTCAGCGAGGCGGGAAAAGAATTTGACTTCTTTGACAACACTATTGTGTCGAGGATCGCTCGCGTGTGTAAGGTAAGACACCTGGGGTTGGGCTGAGGTCATTACACAAAACTCCCGTGCAAAAATAAGCTTCTTCTCCTTAATCCTGACACAAAACAAGGCGGGACACTCCCATGTCAAAGCACGTTTGGTGACATAACTGTACGTCATGCCTGTTTAGATGCAATGGAAACGTGTCGCTGGTGTGTTTCCTATTTGTCTGTGCAAACATGTTTTCAACAGATTTGGTTTCCACTTGCTTGAATCATCCGCTCCTACTCGCCACGCAGCCCTCCCTCCCTTTTCCTCTGCAATGTCATCTCCCCCTCTCCTTCCATCTCCCTTACAATGTCAGCTGCACTCGTCCATCCCTCCAGCTCTTTGCCTTTCTCCACCAGCGCTTTGAGCTTTGCAGGCATTATTAGTATTCAAGGGTGCTTCGCAGCAATATGAAATGCTTTTTTCCACTCCACTATATGGCCTGTTTTCATTGCAGCTAAAGCATGCAAACTGTAGCAACTGCAGAATTCACTCGCATCATTTAAACTGCTGACGTCATTCCCCTCCTCCTCCTCCTCCTCCTCCTCCTCCTCCTCCTCCTCCTCCTCCTCGAGAGTTAAGTTTGCTCGATCGCCTTGAATAATCAACGGCAGACTTTATCCCTTTTCACCTGTCATCAGATCAATTAAACGGCTGCCTGATATACATGCACTCAGCATCCCTCTCTGACTGATGCCTCTTGTTCATGGAGGCAGTAATGTGGGTAATCGTGGGGACAGCATGTAATCTTAAGTGACAGCTTAATGACTTAGTCCTGCTAGGCTCTGGCACTCGGTGCTGCGACACCTCTCGCAGCCGGCGGAGCACCTCCTGGGTTCTATATATGGAAATCATTGACAGAAAGGCCCCCAGACTGTGGCAACTTGCTGCAGATGAACTGTGCAATAGAGACAGAAGAATGGCTTTCTCTGCTCTATAAAGCGCCTTTATTTCTGTGGAATGCAGCAGCAGCGCTCTTTTTCCTGACTGACATCTTTTTAGATGCTTTTCTATGGCAGTACAGTAGTGATGCAGGTGGTTTATTCCCCAATTTACTGCGGAAATGCTCAACAACATTAACTAATCAATGTAACAAGCTGATGCATCGGAATTTTTCCTCGTGACCAGTCATTTTGCAAATGGTGTTCACTTAAAACACCCCTGTGTTGCATGTCTTTTTTTCTTCTTCTTTTTTTGAGCGAGTGAGCAAATTAAGTTTAAGCAGCTTTCAACATTTTGACAGGGACTTGGGTGTAACTAATCGTTAGACTTCAGATAGACGTCATCTGTTGTACAAAGCTGTTTCGGTCTTGATTATCTTAAGTAGGACTAATTTTCCATAAACTCTGAGTAAATTAAGACTTTAAAAAAAACAGACATACTTGATTGTTACCATGGAAACATGGCTCTAAGTTCAGAGATGTCCTGGGGGTAGGGTGGCTTATGTTTGAAACTTTTAAAATTATTCAGACTTTATTTTTATGAAACTGTCATGAGACAAGATATTCTCAGTCTGACAGTTGGGCCCCTCCTTAACTGTATCCTGCCCCCATCTACAGCTGGATGACATAAAAATATAATCTCTGGTTTTAAACATTTTTGTATTCTTCATATGGGGTTCTATGAGAAAATGATCCTGCAAAAGTTAAAAAAGGTGTTTTAGGACTGTGAGACAGACTTCTCCCAGTCTGCTGCGTTTCTCTGTTTGACATGTTTGATTCAATTAGTTGTGCTGCTGCTTTAGTTTGAACAGACTTTAGACCCACTTTTCAGTGGACTGCTTGAGTTCAGAGCCTTTTTGGGGGAAGGAACTCATATTTTACCTGTTTCTGGAGAAATCCCTTCTATGAAATGGGAGCTTGGGATAGCAGTGGCGTTGACACAATCCTTATTTATTTTTAAACATCGTAATAATCCATAAATTTGAATTTGACTTCAATGATAACATTGATTTATTGCCTCATTTGAGATGAAATATTTATCAGCTTCAATTTTGTAATGTTTGTCATATTACTATTTCATATGAATGACTTATTTTAATAATAACCTTATATTTTTTGTTTTATTTGTATATTTTATCAATTTTGTTTTATATTATGTCTTTACTTTTCCACTGTGTATATTGTTGCACTAAATCACCTTGTCTATTCAGCAGTTTCTATTTGTAATATGCTCATGAATGTACAGAAAATATCTCCGGATGACTTATGTAATGAAGAAAATGTAAAAACATTATGAGGTGGTCCTTTTCATTATTAAGTGGATTTCTTTGTGTGCAGCTTACATCAGACAAGACAATTGTATCCTTAGAAATCGGTAGAATGAGTATGTCTCACTGGATCTAAAAATATTGGTAATATGTCTGTGTATTTAGATTTGACTGGGTTATGAGTCATAGAAGGAGATTGCTGCAATCAGGCTTTTTTGAAGGATTAAAAGTGTGGGCCACATCTACAATTACATACTTCCTGTTGTTTTCAGAACACCGACAAGCACCTGTCCACCTCTCGCCCATGGTGGAGGCACAGTTTGAAATCATCTACATTAGAAAATTAAAAATCAAAATTGACTGACCTTACACTACAGAACAGAGTGTACCACAGAGTCTATAAAACCTGCCCCTTAGTTCCTGCAGGATAACATCTCCCAACCATATTCACCTCTATTATTTTCTCAGAATAATGTCTCACATCTGAACACACGGCCTGTGTGCTCCGTCAGAGAGCAGAAAGTGCTGATCAGAGTTAGGTATGAAGACCCCTCCCTGTTAGTGGGATCTATAACAAACTGACAGAAAGCACATACTCCCTTTTCCCTCTGAGTCCGAGGCCAGATATGCTTGAATGTGCTTGTATTTTCACATCTGAATATTTTGCATATTGGCTCATCTTCTGCTACCTTTTAAAGATGACATGTTTCCAGTAAGATAAGATAAATCAAAGCCTTTTCAGCTTTCTTCATGCTGTTCTAACTACTGTCTTACTTCGGTTCGCCAAGTAATTCTGCTTCCGAAGTTGTTTTTTCTCCCCCTCTTTCCTATCTGTGCCCCCTCCTTTCTTCCACTCCCTCTTTCTTTTGTTTATTCAGGTGTGCACACTGAGGGACTGTGGAGAGCAGGCACGTTATGATTATTGCGTGGCACCGCTTTCTTTACTTCTTCTTCATCTCCTTCTTGACAAATCAGATGTGAGAGATCGGTGTAACGCAGCGAGTGTATTTTCGGAGGGCAGCTCTCGGGGTAGGGGTGTGGTCGATGCGATTGAGAGTACAAGCTGCGCAGCAGAGCACAGCAACAGCAGCGATGGACAGCTGAGAGAGCAGGAATGTGGTCTCCTCATTATGTGGACAGGCTACTAGCACAGCCTAGTAATTGGCTCCCTGGCCGTGCATCTGTCCCACGAGGTTTCACCTCACCGTTGAGCAGCATGATTGTTTGTGTGGAACAGCACACAGAGGAGGAAACAGGGGTAGTTATTGTTTTGCATTTTATCATCTCCTCAAGGGTGATTCACTCCTTGCCTGTTATGTAGGAGTTGTTCAGGGTTTTGGAGGCCGTGCTGATGGGATAGTTTGGATGTGAGGCAGGAAACTGTCTTGAGATTGGGCGAGACCACTTGTTTTGCTCGTGTTCTTCCTCCTCCTCCTTCTGCTGCTCCTCCTGTGTTTTTCAGCTCCATTTGGGAGGAGTTTCTTTTGGTGTGTGTTTACAAGCTCTTTGATAATTGCCAGTTCTAGCAAAGTCGTCTGATAACTGTTTATGTGAATATCTAGTGACAGCTCAAAAGGAGTGAATGCCTCCCTCTTCTGTGGCTAAGAGGAGAAGTGAGGCGTTAACCACTGATCTTGATTTCAAAGCTGTAATTAATAACTAACCATTGTTTGTTTTCCATTTCACCATCTCCTCTCCTTCAAACAGAAACCAATATTTTGTGCTAAGGAATCCTTTATGTGAGCTTTTTTTTGTTTGTTTCCCACATTTTATTGTCAAAATCTCCTTTATAGTTTCGTATAAATGCACCACAGGAAAGGACTTAAATACTTGGAATCACTTCAAGACATTAAAACCCTGGTTGGATGTGATTATTTGTCCATTTTACTTCCCTAAAAAGGGTCATAACTGTCACAAACACTTTCAGATTCCCTTATTTGACCTCAGCAGCACCCTCTGAAGCAAAGAGGAGGGAGTGCAGCTTTGATACAACACAAGGACTCAAAGTGCTGCAGGTCTTTTCAAACATTTATTAAATTTATTAAACAGTTATTAAATTGCAACAGATAAATGACATTTGAGTCTGATTTAAATGTATCTACTGGAAGAGGAAAGTTTCTCTGCTCACCTTAGAAATCAGTTTAACGTGTGTGCGCTGAGAGTGGAGGGAGGAGACATCTTGTTAATTAAGACTGATGTTTTTGTAGTGTTTTACCATTTCTACAGCTGTTTTTTAAAAGTTTCTATTGCGATTGTCGAATTAATCTTCCAACATCTGCATATTTTACGACCTCATCACCCAGAAAAACCTCAAACAAAGTTCTCAATTTGAATAAAGTGATTCATCAGGTAAATTAAATAAGTATTTTTTAAAAATTATTAAATCAACTTTCTTTAATGAATATAAGTTGGCCATTTGAGAAAAGCACCCTGGAAACTTTCACCAGCTGAGCTGACTTACTTCTGGTAGCGCTTTGCTAACTTTAGTGTAAATAGAAATTTGTAATTGTAAGGGTTATGTAGACTTTACAAATGGTATTGGATCAAACTGATCAAAGTCTGATAGTGAAACGACTCATTTGGAGAGAATTGTGATGCTCAAAAATGCACATTAACAGACGTCTGTCTCCCATTGTAAAATTCAATGGGGAAAAAAGTCTGTATGGGTCCAATGCCATTATGTGATGCTGTAATTCCACCTTATGGCCACTATGTAATTGTCTTCAAATTGTGTTAATAAATGAAGGTTAAATAAGGTGTGAAGTCCTCTCTAACATACTATACTTGACCTGTTTGCAGGGTGATAAAGGCGGAGAACGGGTGCTGCAGAAGAAATGGACGACCTTCCTGAAGGCACAGCTCCTGTGTTCCCTCCCTGATGACGGCTTCCCATTCAACATCATCCAGGACATGTTTGTCCTGAAGCCCATGGGAGACAGCTGGGAGAGCACCGTCTTCTATGGCGTCTTCACCTCCCAATGGTGAGAAACGGGTGGATGGGTTTGTTCTCATCATTTGTTCTGATCATTTAATGGCGATGTACTGATTTATGGAGCTTGTCAGGTTTTGTTTATGCACAAACACACAGACACTTGAATGGACACAGCTCACACACACCATCTTGAGACAGTTTTTATTTAATATCTGCACTCAGATTTGGCAAGTTGCCTTTTCTTACTTGGCTCCTTTGGATTTCAGAAGCTGTAATGAGCTTAAACACTAAAACAAGCTCATAAACCCCAATGTCTAATTAATACATCAACAAAATAAAGGATTTAATATGGAAATCATTCAAGTGTCCACTCTGCAACTGTTCTCCAGACACAAGTTGCTGCTCTAGTTGTCTGAATGAGATGCATAGAGGATGGTTACATGCGTTCAACAAGGGGTAACATTTACATTTTCTATGTGTTCACAGGTATAAAGGAGCCTCAGGCAGCTCAGCGGTGTGCGCTTTTACCATGGCACAGGTGGAAAGAGCTTTTAGCGGGCGCTACCGAGAGGTCAACAGGGAAACACAGCAGTGGTACACCTACAACCATCCAGTGCCAGAACCACGGCCCGGGGCGGTGAGTGGTGCAGGAAATATCCTGTCACTTCACAGAACAGAAAAAAATAACAAAATAACAGCCTTTTTTTTTTTTTACCTTCTCAAATATTTATTTTGTTGTCACACTTTCTATTACATTCTCCAACCACTGGTTTGTTTTGGGCGGTTCAACACGTGAGCTTGATTTAAAACAGATGTTCTCCTTCTGGCTTGCCAATATTCTGTCTTGTTGATGTCCTGCCAATGTCACACTTCATAAGTCCATGGAGCAAATCAATTCCGTAAACCTTAAAAGTAGTAGATATTAAATTAAAATAGTTTCAACAAAGTCTACCATTGTATAATAATGATACCTCACCCCAAACTTAACCTTGTCCTCAGCCCACTTTCCATCTTTCAGAGGCTGCAGCAGACTCACTCTTGCAGCTAAATACTGAAGATTATGGTATCAAAATCAAACTGGAAGCGATAAAGAATCCATTGGTACCAACCAATAATCATAAAATAAGAAAGATTTCCCGCACACTGGCGTTGTACTTACTAAAAGTGTATTGCAAATACAGTGTGCAGAAATTCCCTGTTTTTTTGCCTCTCAACATTTCCTGCTACTCACCTTTCTCCAAGGTTTTTGAACACTTACTGGCATCTTAAGATATCTGAATATAAATGGGTTCTATGGGTACCTATTAATCTCCCCTGCATGCCTACTTAAGCTTATCCTGTGTTGTTTAGTGCAGAAACCACACAGTTTTTCTCATGCAGTATAAATATGTTATTTTCGCCAGCTGTATTTTAAAATTTCTGCATACTGGGGTATGCTAAGTATTGGGAGGGAACTAAAACACTAAACACTAAAAATGCATTTGGCATCATCTGGGAGGAGGGGGGGTCATCTGTCAGTGCTGGTTGAAAATATGCAGTTTCCCTTTAATGCAGTTCATAAGTAAAACAACTCAAAACAATATCCTGTCTCATCATACGTCTACTTGAATAAGCAGAGATTCATTTTTCATTTCTAATTTACTCCCTCACAGTGCGTGACCAACCACGCCAGGCAAATGGGTATCCAGTCGTCCTTGCACATGCCTGATAAAGTGCTCAACTTTGTCAAGGACCATTTCCTGATGGACAGCGTGATCCGCAGCGCTCCTCTGCTGCTGAAGCGCAGCGTTCGCTACACACAGATTGCCGTCCACAAGATCCAAGGAATGGAGAGAGCCTACGACGTGCTCTTCATCGGAACAGGTACAGCTCATTACACACACAACAGCTGCTTGTTTGTTAGTATACTCTCACTTTTGTAATATTAAAACAGTACAAGTTGCTTCTGTCCTCCTCAAACTGTTCCCTGTCGTCAGTGTTAGTCACTTCCACGTGTCCCCCGTGTCTTTCAGATGATGGAAAGCTCCATAAGGCCATCAATGCCAACGATAAGATGCACATTATCGAGGAGATGATTCTGTTTCCTGAGCCTCAGCCTGTGCAACACATTGAACTGGATCCTCAGAGGGTAAATCACAACTCCTTCATCTTAATAGGCCTCTATAATCATTATTGTCATACTGCTTTGTGTCTTTTTATGTTTAATGTTTTGTCATGTTTACTCATTTAATACTCAAATTCATTTTCAAGTAATAAAAATGTGGAGGAGCTGGATTTACTAAAGTCAGCTGCAGACGTTTTCTTTCCACAGGGGCCGTTCCATTGAGTTTTCCTGTAAGTTATAGCACCGTCTGGAACAGACGTTCTGATCCTCTCTGGCATTTCACCCGGAGCTAAATTTCATTACCTTTCTCTCTTTATTACATAATGGCCTCTCTCCGGGCCACAGCAGCCAAACAGCAATCTTATCTTAGATTATGTAATTCTAATAAAGTCCAAGTTACTTTTTGTGCGTATATTCTTAGCTCCAAATAGGGATATAAGAGACAGACATAATCCACATGATGTCTATGTAATATACTGGCAGAAAGGACGGCCTAAATATAGACTACACTTCTGGGAACACAGTGGGGCGCAGTATCATCGTCATGATCGTGGTGAAAATGCATTTCTGTATCACAGTTCTTCTACATCAGTGTTTCCTAAACTTTTTACATTCCCGTCCAGCTGCATAACACCCCCTTTCTCACATTAATACATGAAACAAACAGAAATGCCATATTCCATCAAATTTGCAAAGTTTGTTTTATTGTTTAAGGTTTGTTCTGCTCTTTTAATTACAACATCTTGTTGCACCTTCTTCTGCAATGGTACAATGGTTTTCCAACTGGAAAACTGGTGCCACCTACTCCCAATATTGCATAATGGATGGAAACAAGCATTAATTTGCTTTTTCTTTCGTTTTTTTATTTATTTTTTTAATTCAGTTAAAATGTGCAATACATTTAGATGGAAATGTGACTAATGATGAAAACTGCATGGAATGCTGGTTGCCATGTGTTTTTGACCACAATCAAATGACAGCTGGCCATAGTTAGTACTTTGTTTAGGTTATATTCTTCAGTTTGTCTTAAGTAATTGTTTCAGCATGGTTTCCTTTTCTAAAAGCAGAAATAGGTAACCAAAAGCAGAAGTTTCATTTGTCCTTCAACCTTTTTTTAGAAGAAATTTTATATGACAGAGTTATTTTCTCTTCTGCAGGGTCTGTTGTTTGTGTCGTCCAACTCTGGGCTGGTGGAGGTTCCTGTGGCCAACTGCTCCAACTACTTGAGCTGTGGAGAGTGTGTGTTGTCCAGAGACCCATACTGCGCCTGGACCGGGCGGTTGTGTCGGGACGTCAGGATGGCTCCACCTGACAGGTGAGAGATCACACACACACACACACACACACACACACACACACACACACACACACACACACTCCTAAACCATTCTTATTATAATGTTAACTTTTAATGAGTTAATCTACCTTAGCTCACATACTTTATTTGTTCATGAAGCCAACTTAAAGGTATATGTTCTTTTTTAATGAGGTGAGGTTGTATAATTCAATGCAAAACATATTTTAGCAGCTTAAAATAAATCAGTTTTCAAGTGTATGCTATATTTAGTAATATTTTCAATGCTTTACCTTGCTCTCAGACAGCCCTGTTTAAGTTTACACGTGGGGAACTGGAACCGTTCTCTGCTCTCATCAAAGCCACCAGACTCCATTGATAAATCAGTCATTTTACCTTGCAGAACTTGAGAGTTGCTGGTAGTAGTAAGGAATCTGTACTAACCCTTTAAAACTTCAAAGTCACACAATAACACAAACAAACTAAGCAATGGAGGCAGCAATAGACCAGCAACTTCTTTGTTCTGCAAGGTAAAATTAGTGTTTTTGTCAGAGGAGTCTTGTGGCTTTGATGAAAGCTGCTTCTCCAAACAAGGGGGCATGTTGACCGCCATCTACTTGAGGTCATACACTGACTGTGGATAAGACACTGTGGATAACAACACTACTTGAAAAACTCTGAACTATTCCTTTAAAGTTTTTTTAGATGGGACAAACAAACAAACAAAATAAGCATGCAAAGCTCCTCTGTCATGTGCTTTTAAAAGAAGATTGTCCTCTTGGTTATACTGATGAAGCTATACTCATAGGTGTTACAATGACAGACTTCTAGAGAGCCATACAAGGTGCCTCTCATTACAGCTGCAAACGCTCACCCTGTTGTTTTGTTTGGTATGCTTTGTCTCAGTCACTGGCAGCAGGATGTGGAGGAGGCCGATACATCAGCCATTTGTAACAGGACAATTCCCAGATCTGCCAGACCAGCAGTTTCTCGTGAGTTTCTTCTCTTTGTATTGTGCTCTGTAATTAAAGTGTTTTTTTTACCTGACGGACACCACAACAACACACTCAGAGGAGACAGAGAAGAATCAATCACATGTTTTTGTATGAAGGCAGGTAAAACCTGTGTATTACAACTCACATAAATCCTAGTTTGGATTACAGAATTTACTATATGCAGTGATATAGTTATCGTAAATACATGTAGAAATTACTTGTCTATCAAACCTTTAAGGACTTGCTTTCTTGGCAAGAGTAATGGTAGATGAAAAGATCTGGCTCTGTCCACAGAGGTCAAATAAAATCTACTCAGCTGCGCCTCTAACCCTCACAAAACTTTATTTTTACAGTTTAAACATACAAGATATACCGTGTTAATTCATGAACTTTAAAAAAGCTGGTATGTGGGGTTTTCTGCCAAGCTATGCACAAATGTATTTTGTGCAGTATAACACAGTTAAAATGTGATAAATCATAAACAAAGAAAAAAACCCATGTTGAATTTCTGATAATTGAGTTTAAAATAATTGGAATAAAATGAACTCTAAAAATACAACATATTCAAGAGTCTACAAATGTTACCAATATTGGGAGGGAATAGGGGCTCCGCTCCGCATACTATACATATTGACATATTGACATTTTTACAGGCTCTACTTGCAGTATCTCTTGTCCTCTCCTTTGTATTCTGTGCCTTTAGTTCACTTAAATTTTCCAGATTTTTTTGTCAGATGACTGTTGGTCTCAGCCAAGTCACTTGTGGCTTCCAAGTCGCGCTGAAGAGCATAGAGTTTAATGTATTTTACAGGATCTGGTTAATGCAAACAGTTTTATTGTTCATCCCACATGATTCATTTAAGGTCAGGAATTGTTGTTGAATTTTTTTGATGACTGTTTTTTCAGTTTTGGGTATGATAAATGGTGTAATTTTAAACAAAAAACAAAACGTGTCTTTCAAACCTGCTGGCATGTTGTGCGTTCAGAGGGTTAATAGATTGATATGAGGGTGTTATCAGTCTTCTCAAAGGCTTGTTCCATGCACAATTAATAAAATATTTCTTAAAGTTATTTAATGCTGTTTTATTTTGTGTTTTTCCTTTATATATAGGTGCCTCCCAGTGCCGGCTCATTACAATCCCAGTCAACACATTCAGAGTCCTGCCATGTAAGCTGCGGTCTAACCTGGCACAGAGGAGGTGGCGTTACAGTGACAGCGCCAGCCAGTTCCTCTACGCCACTCCGGAGGGAAACCTGGTGGTGGTGGCACAGGTCCACAGGATGGAGACCTACGAGTGCTGGTCAGAGGAGGAGGGTTTCCGCCAGCTGTTGGCCAACTACTGTGTAAGGGCGGAGCCCCGCCAGGAGAGCACCACACTGATCGGCCACTCGCGCACACCGCACATTGAGCGAGAGGAGTCCATCATCATGCCCGGCGAGTCTCGTTCTGAACAGGTCAACACAAAGACGTACTGGAATGAGCTGATTGTGGTGTGCGCCCTGCTGGCCTTTTCCCTCGTGGTCTTCTCCCTGTTCGTCATCTACAGGAACAGAGACCACATGAAGTCCATGCTGAAGCAAGGCGAGTGTCCCAACATGCAGCAGAAGAAGCCGAGGATTGTGGGAAAGCCTGCAGAGAGCTTACCTCTAAACGGTAACACCATCCCCGTTTCTACTTCTGATCACAAGGGCTACCAGACGTTAAACGACAACTACATCTGCAGCACGCCTACCCACGAGTCCTCGCCGGACAACAGCAAGAGCTTCTCGGAGGCCTCCGACAGGCGGCCGCTTAACTTAAAGGAGAGCCACGTGGAATACTCCCCGACCTGCCCCCGGCCCAGAGTGAGGCTAGGCTCGGAGATCAAAGACTCTATCGTATGAGAGCGCAGTATTTGCTAAAAAAAGATGCCACCCTGTATCTCCAATGAGGATACAGGCCAGCGAGCAAAGGAGAGGAGACCCTGACATCCCTCAACATCACAGCACATCTTTTATTTTAGTCATCTTTTGTTCTGTGATCAGTGCGGAGGTCATTTCTTTTAACCATTTCCACTCCAAAGCCAGAGGTTGGTCTGGTTTGACGTGCTGCTGCTGCTGCTGCTGCTGCTGCTGCAGGTTAGAAGAGGAAGTGGCACAACACTTTGGTTCCAACCAGGATCAACAACCATGGCAGCTGCTCAGAATAGTATTAACAAAGTCTTTGTTTGAGTCATTCATCATATGTGTGAGTGTAGGGCTGGGAAATACGAGGAAAAACCTTCTTCCCATATCAATATTTATCTATCTCTTTAGGTATGCAAGTTGCAAAATGAAAATGTCTACTTAATGTTCATCACATGATATGAAAAAAATAATAAATAATAAATATTGATGGTTTCCCAGCCCTATTTGAGTATGTGTGACCTTTCACACTCTCTGCAGAAGATGCCTGCCACAGAGGCCACACTTCTGTTATTATGCACACTAGAACCAAGCTCCAGCTACACAGCGACCAAGAGTTCAGGTTAAGGAGAAAATAATACAATTATTCATTATGATCCACAGATTATGGAAGCAAGTCCAAAGCACATTTGTTCCCTGTTGCTGAATAAATGTCTTGACTGTATGAGGATGACGAGGCAGACCGGGAGAAGACAATTAAAATGACTTTGAGGAAGATGATCAAAAAATTTGATCATAAATGATGCTCCAGGGCCTAAATACTGACATTTACCTCCTGAATGTATGTTGTCGTTCGAAAGGTTTCATTCACACATCACTGCGCCATGGACAATTTAGGGAACCCGTTGCTCTACATCTCTGCTCATCAGAGACAGCCCTGTTCTTCATTATTGACCTGCAGGTACCACGATGGGCTCATCAATCGACAGAGACACAGATGTGAGGCGAATATGGAGAAAAAGACCTGACAGATGGACATTATAAGCACAGAGCGCCAAGAAAAGAAAGTGGACATCCACACCTCTACCATCTTCAGGGCAGCACCGAAATCATCATGTGCACTGTGCCAAAAAAAAAAAAAGATTGTCCTATCTAAATGCAATAGTGCCATTCTGTTCTGACCACTCCCATGCTTTGTGTTATAGCATTGATCACTGTCAAAGAGCACATGGTGATGGAACCAGATGTGGGTTTCACAAAAGCGGCACTAATAATAAACGAAATGTGAAGTGCAAAGGTGGAATTTTCTCTGAAGACTGTTAGCTCACCTTTTGTAACGACAATGTTGGGCAAAATAATTGACTTTCATGAAAAAAAAAAAAATCTGAACTGGGGCCAAAGGTTATGGCATGGAGATAACTTCATGTGAATGCTTGTCTTGTGGTTGTCAGGTGAGAAAATATTCCAGTTTTACTTCAGCTACCCTCAAATGAGTCATCTGCCTTCTTAGTATACACTGAAACATACAGGTACAGTTGGTTTGAGAGCTAACACAAACTGTTTTATTAAAACGCTAATAATTCAAAATGAAAATGTCACAGAACAACTAATAATAACTGTCACCGTAGTGGAGAGATAATACTTCTTCTTGTCCAGACTGCAGCTGCACTATGTAGTGACGTAGCTGCACAGAGCGCTGTATTAGCTCAGTATAACCCTCTCTCCTCCACCAGGTTAGATCTCCCTGATACGTGATGTCCCCCCACACACAGTCAGATGTCATTGGTAATGTGAAAGCACAAGTAATCAGGGTCTTGAATACTAACTAGGTTTGCACATGTCAGTAAAATCAGAGCGTACTCTTAAGAAATGCAACTACTGAGACAGAAGGTGTGGCTGCTGGGGAAAATGATTTTTACAAATCAGTTATTACAGGGACCAGTGCAGCCATTACGAACACACTTGCACCCACATCGCTTAGACTTTTGAGACTTAACAAGCAGAATTTCCCAAAGATGTAGGGAGCTGATGGTGTTGTGTAAATCGGAATGAGAAACATTTACACGGCCATAGGGACAATATGGCACCACGTGTCTTAGATTGCATCACCAATTCACTGTATTGATCAAGTAAGCCTACAGTATATATTCCAGTATCATACAGAATAAACATTTTGCTATTTCCAACACGAGCAGATGACTACATGCTATGTAACTGCTACAAGTTGACAAAGTAATTGCACAGCATACTGCGCAAGAGTGGTCAGTGTTTTCTTTTATTTCCTTTAGTTTTTGTTGTGTATATACAGTATCTGTGCTTAATATTGTGTGTTTTTCAAGGGACCTTGTGCAAGATGTGTTGTAGAGATAGTCTTGAAACTAGAGAGTGAACACTGCTGATATTTTGTTTTCATAGTGCTTTACTGCCTACTTCAGCATACATTTCAAAATCTTGCACAGACTACCGTACATTTCTCACCATGCTGTTTAATCAGCACCTGGGCTGGTTTTTATCAAGCATGTCAAAGCAGGAGGGCCACTTCTTTTTATCTTCGTGCCAAGCTGAACTGAAGGGGTGGTTTTGCATTGTAGGAAATACACTTGATCATCAATCCTGTGTCTGTATGCTAAATAGGAAGCTACGACCAGCAGCTGGTTATATGGGCGTATTATGAGACAACGGGCCCCTGGGTACGGACACCATCTCTCCTGCACAGGAGCAAGATACAGACTTTATAGTCGTTTAGCCTGCTTTTGTTGATCTTTTGTTTCTTTGTAGTGGTAACACACCTCTCTGTGGTCATTTTGTGTCTCTGTAGTTGTTAGTGTCACTTTGTAAGTCATTCTGTAATTACTTTTAGTCTCTTTGTGGTTGTTTTACCCCTTTTCATAGTCTTTGTGAGTCTATTTGGTGTGTCCTTGCAGCTTTGTGTCTCTTTGTGGTCGTTTTATGTTACCTTGTGGTCATTTTGGGACTTTTCCTGATTGATACACATTTCGGCCATGGGGGTCCCCTGACATCTGGGCCCCTTGGCCTGTGTCTGATAGGCCCATTCAATAATCCAGTTAGCTTAGCTTAGCATAAAGACTAGAAACTCAGGGGGGAAGCGGGTAACCTGGCTCTGGTCAAGCTAATAAAACCTGTGCAGTAACACCCTGGCATCTTGTCTTCACCTTAAGCTTGCCAGGGAGCCAACAAAGACTCCAGGAAATCCCTGCTCTCGGGCCAAGAAATTGTCCAGAACATAACTACCCCTTAAACATCAGTGAGACACTTTTACACTGTGGTTGTTATACACAGCAAGAAAACAAGATATTTTTAGTGAATGATAGTGGACTTTAGGTCTGCTGGTCAGCAGATTCTGTTACCTTTGGACAGAAGCAGACCAGCTGTGACCTCGTGTTTCTAGTCTTGTTGGCTCGAGCTTCATAAACACCATACACACGAGTGGTGCCGATCTTCTCATCAAACTCTTGGCAAGAAAAAAAAAAGTGTATTTCCCACAAAGTCTACCTATTCCTTTAATGTTTGCTGAGACTAACCAAATAAAGAGTGTAACATCTGCCAACAGATGTATTCAAATTAATAAATCTCTAACAGCCTTGGTGCATACAGAGTATCTAAACTACAAGACGTCTCCCTGGAGGCTGAATACCCTGCTTTCAGATGCTTGGTGAATAACTTCACAACATATTTTCAAAATGCCTTTAGATGTCAAGTTGTTCTGCCTTTAGCCACGTGCCACATTGTACACTACCCAGCAGTGACCTCACCACCTGAGGTGTGGTGAATGGCGTGATTGTAGCCCTCCATGGGCACACTTAACTCCACAACACAACACGGGTCAACAGTAGATTTACAGATTCACCCAAGCCATCATTAACTTTACCTGCAAACAATAAAACTAGGAGCTGCTCAAAATCTTGTACCATTCTGCAGTCGTTGCTTATGTCAGAAGTGAAACTGCACATAGGAAAGATCTTTGTGAAGAGGTCAATATTTAAGAAAAATAATACTACATGTAGAGCTGATGTTACAATACCATCTGACCCTCATGGTTGCCAAAAAAGAGAAAAAAATACTGTCATGAATGCATATTTATTAATGACGTGCTTTTCATTAAAAAGCAAATAATACTGTTGTGATTGATGCTTTATTTTGAGTGGCTCCTCAGTAATGCAACATACTGTACTGGACATGAATGTAGCCAACTATAACATATTTTGTAGAACATCTACAGCAGTCTATTTTCCTAAAACGGCTTAAGTAGGCAATCCCCTGCACCATCTTTTCAGGATTTTGTTCAAACGATCATACTACAAAGAAACTGCACAATAGAAGTAATTAATCATTTGTGCTGCTCCGTGTAGTACTGCAGTAAGATGCAAGCACAGCTCCAAATCCTCCATATCGGCTCAGCAACAGCTTTGCCTCAGCATCCTGAACACCATAAGCTTAGATGACTGAATAACTATTAGACAAATGTGGTCTTGCCTGCATGATTTCCTTTTTTTTTTATTTGTTGTGTACAAATAACATTGTGAACTGTATTTTTTGTATCATTGAGATTGTGACTGTTGTTTTTATTATATTGTACATAAAAAGCACTTTATTTTAATTTTTTAAGATAAATGAATAAAATACATGTTTTGACACATGCATGTGTGAGTCCATTTTATGCTGTGCAATCCTGGACTTTTGGATAGAGGGCATGTGAGAGAGTGAGAAAGTGAAATGGCTTGGTTTAAAGGCACGGTGTGCAAGCATGATTGCTTACTGTTTGTAAACACAACATTCAAAATTGGTACCTCAAGTATAAGCAAACCCCAGATCCACTCTTGCTTTGGTACAAGCTCTGTCGGCCCTATAGTTGCAATTTTTTCAGCACTGTGCACTATTTTCATGGCTTTGTGCCCAAAGGGTAACGCCCAAAAACGTGTTGAACACAGAAAAATGAGAAAAGATAAAAAATACAGGCATTTGGGCAGTGTCTCTGCCGGTTGTAGAGTAGAAGTATAAAGTTACAGAAAATGTACATAAAAGTACCTCAAAATTTTACTTTAAGTCCAGTACTTGAGTAAATGTACATAGTTACTTTCCACCATTGCTACCTGCCTCTTCTAACTTATACATATCAGTTAAGAGTCCTCCTTCAGACACTGTATGAGGATTAAAGGGATAGTTTGTGCATTATTATACAAAACTTGGTACAATTATTGTCAATGCCCTCCTAAGGATAACCCTTTAAGGTTTTATTGATCGGCCCCTAGGTGGCACTGTGGTGGCAGTCTAATTTCATATTTGGTACCGTGGCCACACCATAACTTAAGGCAATGAAATTCATAGGGGTGGTATAGACTGGCCCCTGTAACGAACACACCCCGACGGCAGCATGCCCCGACACGCGTATACTGCAAGGGCCCGCTCAGTACTGCTTGCAGTCCTAGTATATGTATATTATACACACACAATTTCCTTTATGAATGCCTCAATAGCTGCATTTTGTCATCAAACAATACACATTTTGTGGTTAGTTTAATACAGTTGGTAATTGCTACTTTTCATTAAGACAATTCATGAAGTGATTACTAAAATAATCTAAATTAATTGATCATTAATACATTAACATTTTGATTGTTTTTTAAGAAAGTGTGTAAAAAATACTTCAATTTAGCAGTTAATTTTCTTTTCTTTTTTTAGCACTGAAGTCATGTTTGCATTATGGTCTAGCATTTTCTGCCCTGTGAGCTATTTTTTATTCTATTGTTGATCTAACTAAGATTTCATGTTTTCTTCCAGGTCACCTACGTGTCATACACAACCCCTCTAGTAGTTACGTACAGAAGTATTATTCTTAACCCATCATTCTTTTTTCCTGATTTTTACCAAGTAGTTATGTTGCAAAAACCCTCACAAGTAGTTTCGTGTCACATTAACAAAAACAGTGATGGTCACATGTTTAAAATAGTCACTGTGCAACCTCTACAAAATGTAAAAACACAACTGTCATATTTTGTAGGATATCACATGACGGTCATGCATAAGATTTTTGTAAGATATCATATGAACCCGTTCATGAGAATACCTTGCACCCTCACAGCACTGAGAGTGAAGGCTTGAGCTCCTCACTCAGTTACAGTACATTAATTGTTCTGCACACTGGTCGTGTTTTCAGAGGGCAGCCCTGCCATAAACGTCTCTAAGCTGTATGAATCAATATCAGTTATTTTTGGATACTGTGTGTATCTGCCACCCAGTGCAAAATGATGTTTACTCAGTGGGGACAGAGGGATGATGACACAGGGACTCTGTGTCACACTGCTGCTCCGTTTGCTCACTATTCAGCACACGCTCTGGTTTTCTTTACACTTTCACCCCAGACTCTCCACCAGCACTCATATTCATCTCATACTTGGGTCAAATCCACATCATTATGACTTGAAAATCATGCACCTGGCTATAAAAGTGGTCACTCTCCAACATCTGTCCATGCTTTTTCTGACAGTTCAGCATTGCATCATTAAATGTCTTCTTTTTGGAACATTTAAACATTCAGTTAGACCGGAGTGAAGAGCTGCACTATTATTCATTTTTTCTTTTCAGATCTGTTTTTCAAAGCAACAATATAATCGACTTTAACAGTGATCATTTTTCACTTACAATACATTTGTTCTACATTTCTGGCTTGTATGCCAAAGAAAAGTATTTATCACATGTAGAAATTGGCAAATTTTATCGACTGTGGTAAACTCTGGTAGATGGCACTTTTTTCACCCATCATCTGTAACCTCTAAGCCTTACCATTGGAAGCATATGTAACACCACAAAATGTTGATTGATTTTTTTTTTAACTGATGTAGTTTCAGTGTTTTAGCCACATGCTACAACTGCAGAAACAAGAAGATGTTATCTTTCAAATACAGCCTCATACAAGCACATTCTGTTTTATGTTTTGGCTTTTTGGTTTAATCCTAACCCTTCCTCTGCCTAAACCTAATCTGGCAGGTGGGTTTTAAAAATGTAATGTTCAAACTGATAAACTTTTGTGTTTGTTAATATAAACTCTGATTTCTGAATTTCATACATTCTGTTCTTCATACATTCATCTTCATATTTCTGTTTTATTTAAACATTCAGTTATTTATTTTTTCTTTGCTGCTGCAAAACATTCCTCCTCACTTCCACCCACACATGTGTGCTGCATTTTACTGACCATCATTTGCACAAGACATCTACCGACATCCAGACGGTTTTGGATAAGTCACAATTTACTGTATTATATTAAGGCCACATTAGAAATGCTCTCTTTTAAGAGAGGGAAAAATGTATCATCTGTTATTGTTGTGTAATGACAGATGTTATCAGACCATTCCATGATCCAGAGAGATTTTAAAGTGCTTTTAAAGAAACCAGAGTGAGTTCAGTTCTTAAATGTAAATTTTGACCATCTGGCATCATAAACAAACATCAGACTCCCACAGGACCATGTTTTATCCTCAGTTCCTGAGACTATCAAAAACAGGTTTACTACTCGTTTACAGACATTTATACCTGAAGTCAAATGCAACACATGAGGCTCCTGTGCTATTTTCTGAGGCCATTCTTCTTTGGAAAATCAACAATATAGCACTCTTCACTGCCTACCATTAAGCCTTCATTGTCACATTAAAATTACTACATTTAAAGCTCCTATCAAAATCTGTTTTCCTAGGCGTCCCACAGGGCTCCTAACTTGCCACCAGACATCTTTGACAACACAATAATTTTACTTTGCACAACACAGGATTTGCTGGTGTACGGCTGCCTTGATCGTTTAATTTGTGTTGTGTGACTTTGGTGAATTCCAAATAACTTTAAAAAGCCTCATTGGAGTCTGGTGGCTTTGACGAGAACATGGAACAGATTCAGTTCCCTTAAACCTAAACTGGGCTGTCTGATGGTAAAGCTGCAAAGTAGGGGTTGTCTTTTATTTATTTTTTGGTTTATTTATCTATATAAAGAAGTTTATATGACGTTAACGGTATACATGGTATATGAAGAAACAGTAATTGTTCTATACATTAAATAAAGAAATGGTTTAAAATAGCATACCATATTTGATCAAATTTGGTTGTTTTATTTTGCATGTATTTTAAACTTCCGTAGGCTACAAACAAAAAACAAAAGATTCAAAACAGTAAAACTAAAATACTACCAAAATAGGAGCTTTATTGTCCCTGAGAACAGTACCTTCAGGTGTCAACGTTTTTACAGTCGCAAGGATGCCTCCCACTGTATTTACTCCTTTACCAAATCACCAGCAGGCAGCTGGATCTGCAAGACCAAGAGACTGTACAAGAATGAAGAGACCACATGAGCTCATCAAGCTTATTAATATTGCACGAGAGTAGCTAATGCGATGGAAACGCAGGTTTTGAACCTGTAACACAAGATTCACACAAGAACTGGAGAGTAGTAACAGAGATGAAGACGATAAAGCTGTCAGCCAGTAGCTGACGAGTAGCTGGCCTGAGTATGATATTGTGTGTTTGTTTTGTGAAAAACAGTCTTGATGAGAGCTTTTCAAATCCTGATTTTCTTAATTTGTTTGGGACAGTTTAAATAAAGATGATTTGTGACTTTTTCCAGTTTCCAATAATCTTGTCTCATTTGGTTAACATTTATCTCTGTTGTTGAAAAGGGCAGGTTAGACCGGAGTGAAGAGCTGCACTATTATTCATTTTTCTTTTCAGATCTGTTTTTCAAAGCAACAATTTAATCGACTTTAACAGTGATCATTTTTCACTTACAATACATTTCTTCTACATTTCTGGCTTGTGTGCCAAAGAAAAGTATTTATCACATGTAGAAATTGGCAAATTTTATCGACTGACAGTCTGTGGTAAACTCTGGTAGATGGCACTTTTTTCACCCATCATCTGTAACCTCCCAGCCTTACCATTGGAAGCATATGCAACGCCAAAAATGTTGATTGATGATTTTTTTTTTAACTGATGTAGTTTCAGTGTTTTAGCCACATGCTACAACTGCAGAAACAAGAAGATGTTATCTTTCAAATACAGCCTCATACAAGCATATTCTGTTATATGTTTTGGCTTTTTGGTTTAATCCTAACCCTTCCTCTGCCTAAACCTAATCTGGCAGGTGGGTTTTAAAAGTTTAATGTTCAAACTGATAAACTTTTGTGTTTGTTAATATAAAGTTAGCCTGCTTTACTGCTACCACTGAACTCTATTATTGTTTGTTTTTGATCACAGAGCAGCCATGACTTCTCTTTCTGACTTGCTTCATTCTTTTAGAGATGAGGACAAAGAGTCTCCAAAGGGCTGAAAATCACCACAAAGGTTAAATTCAAAGAAGTGAACTAAACTAGCTTGGAAGACGTGTAACTTGCAATAGTTTATGGGAAGAGTAGTTCCTTCAGTATTAAAAGATACCCAGTCTTGTACCTTTGCCTTTTGTCCTGTTTTCCGATGGGTTTTTTTTGTTCCAAACTACATGTTTTATGGCCACAATTCATCTTGTAGTTGGTTGACTTAGTTTCAGGTTTAAAACTTTTGCATTATGATTTTCTGAATCGTCAATGGAGAAAAAAAAGGGAACAAGTGAATGATTGCTGTTGAGCTCTACATCAAGTCTGTATTTTATCAGGTGACAAGACAAAATATGATATACAGTAGCTAGTCTAAGCGCAAAATCTCCTTTACATTTGACATATGTAAGCCAAGTGAGCATAAAACCCAGCGCTGGGGCTTGTTAAAACTATCCTACAGCACTGCCCAGGAGATTATGAAATGACAACACAAAGCTTTTCTTTATGTGTTTGCATCAGTGTATGTAATTAGAACTTACTTCACCTATGCATTAATGAGAAAATGCATGCTCATGAAAATGTTAAAATTGACCTCGGAGTCAGTACTCTGCTGACCTAAAACCAGCCTCAACATGGACAGAATGTTCTGCAGGAAACTCTGCTGAGACAGGACAGTGCCCTGTGAATAAATCTAGTGATGTCCTAACACCCCTGCTGAGACAGAGATCAGCTGCCAGCAGGAATAATAGGCCTCTTCCCTCCCAGACTGCCCATGTGTGTAAAAGCTCTGATAGTGGATATACAGAGCGGACTGTGACTGTGGAGTGGACTCTCTCTTATCCAGCCTCTCTCCTCAGAATGACTCAGAGTTAATAAAAACAAAAAGATGTCTCTTTTCTCACACTTTTAGCCCATGTCTGCATGTCTCTCTCCTCTTTGAGCTCAATCTTTACGTTATCACTCTCTTTTGATGCTCTGTGACAGATCCCATTTACTTCCAACACCAGCCGCTCATCTGCTGTCACCGACCATTTGATGAAGAGCAAAGACGGTAATTTGCTATTCATTATTAACAAATCACTGTGCTGTGAAAAGTGCCTTTTGTTTGCCTCAGCCTTGAAAACAATTACAGTCCTCTTGCATTTCGGGTGTGATTGCATTGCATATTTCATGGCAACGCTTCGCTGATGGTGAAATTGAAAAGCAGATTTACTTTTCATAGTCAATGAAAGGAGCTGCAAGATCTTTTCAATCAGTCCAATACCAACTTCCCAGGTCACACACCATCTCATCTCTCTTCAAAACTGGGCATGCACATGATAGTTAATATTGTCGGTTGGATGATGATTGATTAACTCATCTGGTAATAACACTAACATCTCCTAATTAAAGTGAAACATCATCCAGAAATAGAATTGACAGGTTTTCCAATTTTCCTATCAGTCTTGACTTCAGTAAATAGGACATTGATTTTGTGGACACACTAAAATTAAAGAGACTTTGAGTGTTTATGGATTGTGTAATGTCACATGGTAGGACAGTGATAGATAGTCTTCATTGTCCCGGGGGTGGTGGTGCACAAGCATTACGTAAACATACTGGAAACATAAAAACTCCTTTTTATATTTAACTAACTCAGGGAACGGTTCAGTATTTGATCTTACTCTAATGTCTGTACAATAGACATGAACCTACAGCCAGCAGGGGTTTAATTTAGCTTAGCACAACGACTTGAAATGGGGGGGAAACTTGCCTGGCTCTGTCCAACAGGATCAACATCTACCCATGAGCATCTTTAAAGCTCACCAATTAACATGTCATATCAAAACGAAGAGTAAAAACTTCACTATGCAATTTTACAGGGAGTTATACGCCAGACTATTTATTGGCAAGCATTGCCAGGAGTCATTGGGCATTCAGTGAAAGCCAAGAAATGTTGGGTGAAAGTGTTGGGTTTTTGAATGGGGTTTTTTCTGCAGGAAACTCTATTAGATGTCTGTTAAATGTCTGAAATAATGTATGTGTAAGTGTCTGTAAATCACACACAAGCATTTTAAAGCTTTAACCTTTAAAAAAGGTGGTTGCTAAAAAGTGGCTAAATCTGACTAGGTTGTTTGGGACATTAAACGCCATTGTCAGCTTAGTGCAGGTGACTATGAAGTCATGCAACTGCAATGAAGTAGTTAATTTAACTCCTACCATTAGCTTTTTACTTCTGGTGATTGCATTATGCTTAAAAATCCCAAAAGTGCTATTCCTTTATGTAAGTATCATAAATGCTGCTTATTTTCTGCAACAATCCAAAAAAAATCCCATTGGCTTTTTGTCCAGGAAGCCCTGCAGCACCGTATAAGCCTCCAACTATTCCTCAAAAGTACTTTCGATTCTGATAAGGGCAGCTTTTCTACTCATAACTGTTGTGTAAAATGTATTTATAAATGGAGCTCAAATTCAGCAGCTTCTTGTTTTGTAAGTAGGTTGCCTAATATTGCATGTAGTCTAGGATTATAAGCATTGTGGTGTTGTGTTGTCATATTAAATTAATCTCCCGCCACTGTTCAGCCTATCAGAGGTCAGGTATTTATCCAAATATCCATGATCAATTACACTTTACATGTGTACAAATGCAAATATGCATCATACTGTACATGTGAACATGCACTTTCTACATTTACACATACACCCCTGCATGTTTGTATGCATGCAGGCGTTTATACATTTGCTTTCCAAAAGCTCAGTTGATTCTCAGAAACATACATACAGCAGTAAAATGAGCATCAGCTTCTGGATTGCCATCACAAGAAGCAGCCATGTGTGCAAGGGTTCAGAGGTGCAAGACAATTAAAAAAGAGTCGACTGAAGCAGTGCGCTATAAATGTTCTGTAGGTCACTATAGTCATTATCATCTTGAAAGAATTTTATGATTTTTTTTTCTTTCTGTTCTATTAAACTTTTAGTGTCAATATAGAATTATAGTGACATGTGATATTAAAATTACAATTACATTATTAAATATTTACAGACATATTAAATTTCACTAGCATTAGGTGAAGCTGAGTTAAAATGCAGCCACATGAGACGTATCTGAGAATAACAGCAATCTAATCATTCATAGTTGATGCATGAACCTCCTGCCATCATTATTTATCGTGGTATAACTATGAGGAGACACATTCTGTAGTAAGGTGTGGTGAACACACTGTGGCTATCACCCACTTACATGTTTTATAACATCCATCTTTCATTGTGCAGTCATCATGTAATTGGCTACAGCAAAGATTTACTCTTTTCAGAAAACAAGCTTTATTAAAACACTGTGCTGTATTCACATCAGCATAATGACACAAGAGGAGTTCCTGCCTGTAGCTCTAGTCAGATTGACTGATGTGGTAATAAAATGGGATGATGAAAGGTGCCTTGACCAACAGTGCCACCAGAATTCTCTAAAGAACGAAATCCTTATCACAGCAGCAGTCTGGATGAGGTATAATCTGGGAAAATGGTTTTTTTTACACTCTCAGATAATATTTAGTATTTAGTCATCCAGGTGAAAAAAGCTAGTTTTCTAACAGGAGACATCCAAAGCCTCACACCTAAACTCTGAGTACAACCACAGTGTTACGCTGCTGGTGACTGACCTTGTAATTAGGGGGTAGCAAGTCTGCACCAGATCTTGTGTGCTGTGAAGTGGTGGATCTTGGAAAGAACAGTGAGATTATAATTAAAGTCTAAAGTCAAGTCAGTTTTTCTGCCCTACTGAGCTCTGAGCCCTGTGTGCTTCACTCAGTGCTGACTACATCAGAACAAGACTAAGCAGGAGAACTGAAAGTCTGCCAGTGGGACAGCTAACCTGTGGATGTACTGAAATGAAATCTAATGTTATCCAGGCCTTTTACAGATGAATGGGACTGGACTAAATTAGTAACTATTAGCATCCATCATGTCCCATCCATACACACTGTGATGTCACAGTGTTTTTTTGTGGACTTCTGTTTTGAAGCCTCAAGTTTGGCATTTTGGTTGCTGCCATCTTTGTTTTTGGAGCCAGTAGTGACCATAATTTGGGGGAAAAGTGGGGTCAGACTGAAAATCAGAGGGCACTTATGTAGTATGCTCTCCTGTACCGACAACCTAACTGCACCTGGCTCCTTGCTACACTGTCACTCCTAACAAAGTTAACTTCCATAATTCAAGGTAAACCAAAAATAACCTAACAGCGATTTAAATGAATGCAGCCATTAAAACTCATTGCTAAGCCTGATTGACAGGTGACCGTGCTATCGACTTGTCGATCACAAGGTAACCCCGCCCATAAGCAGATGCTGCGTTATTGTCTATAAAACTCTAAATGGGAGCATTATTTACTAAATGAACATCAGTTCAACGTGTAGTATTGAAATGAGCAATTGAGCATAAATAAATCATGTCAGAAGTAGAGTTATTTTCTCATAGACTTCTATACAATCAGACTTCTTTTTGCAACCAGATGCCCCCTGTTGGCCATTAAAACAAATGCAGGTTTAAGGCACTCGAGCATTGGCTTCACTTTGTATGGTCGCATCAATCAGACCAGACCTTTTCTGGTGCATCTTTGCTCCAATTTTTTTTCATGTTCTTGTTCTTCCAATTTCACTTAAAGGTCATTTTGGATAGAAATCGCAAGCTTCTATTTTAAAAATAAATCTATATTGTGCCATTACACACACATACATAGCTAAAGCTGACTGCATTTCTGAAGTGCAAGTGTATTAAGAGGATTTGACTTTCATTTTGTTAATATATATGTTAACATATGTAAAAACCAAGCAGCTAACAGTACATTGTTATCCATTTTCTCCCTAATTTGTCCTTTTGACACTGGACTATTCAACATTGTAAATAGCATAGCAATAGCTCTGCTACAACAATGCATTTTATGCAGCCCTCCCCTATCTCAACAAATTCAGCAGAAAAGGCATAAAGAGACGAGGCTTCTTGTATGAATTTAATTAGATGAGCTGACTCCTGTCTTTTCTTTGCATTCTGCATCTCTCATTACCACTGAGCTCCTCTCTTGGTCTGTTTTAAGAAAACTTGCCAAAACCCACAGTCAGTCTGTTGGGCCTTATGTTTGAATTTAAGTGAGATCTACCCAAAGCTGTAAGCAGAGTATCATGGATAATAGAGGATAAGGTTTGAATTTTCTTGAATTTTAGCAACTTGCTGATTCTGCATTTGTTCCTCATCACTATTCAGCTCTTCAGCTACTTCTCCTGCTATCTGCGATGGAAAAAAAGCTAAAATGGTGACTTAATTATACGCCCTGTAATCTGAGAGTGGAGGATACAAACTGACTGGATTTCAGACGGCTTATTGCCTATAAATAGGCTGAGCTGTAGCTTTACTGAACACTATAAAATATCAGCAATATGCACTTTGTGCTCATGTTGGGGGACAATCGTAATTTTGCCAAAAATGTGTGTGTTTGCTTCCTTTCTAGAGTATGAATAACATGTTAATCAAATCTTGAATTGGTACATAACTCCTACACTGAATGTGCTCTTGTAACTGGATTAAGCAAAGAGAAGAAACAATACACCATAATCAAACACAATTTATCTGCTTTATTATTCTGAAAAATCTTATGTTTGCTGTTAAGAATACATTTAAAAAATACCTTGGTGTGTGCTTCCACCTAGTGGTCACAATGCCACAAGAGTATTATTCTGTCTGCTGGCACACTTGGTTTAATTACAGTAAATATGGCAGACTCCAGTGTTACACAACCCAGAGAGAGCAGAGAGAACACAGATGCAACCTTTCCTCAAGCACAAGTTGTGTAGGCAGGATGTTATATCTTGTGTTATTTTTGGAAAATAGGACTTCCCACAAAAGCTTTCTATACTACTAATATCAACATGTAACCATTTAGGGAATACTGTTGACTGATTATGTACACTTGTTTGCCACCTGTCAAAAAAAATAAAACAGAGCATTTAAAAGGCAGCCAAATTATCATAAATAAAGCCAATGAAACATGCACTAGAACAGCTAGAAAACATGTTCATTGTTTGTAGCCATATAATAAATGCAAGGAGCTTTAGATAATGTCTAAATGAGCAGTTGATCCTTATTACATACTTTGGTCGGGAGTGGCCAGATATAACCTGTGTTGGAGAAGACATTTAATTTGCTCAATAAGTATCCTGTTTTTGTAAATGTCTCCCCCTTGTGTTCTGTTTTATTGTGTTATTGTTTTTGTTTTGAATATAAAGTACCTGTTCATTCTGGGACAGCAGTATAAGAACGTTTAATTTGATTTTATATTGCTCTTATCAGATTTTATGTTTTGTTGTTTAACAATAAAAAGAAAGTGGGAAAAAATAGAGAGAAAAAACCTGTGGCAGTACCTCACTGTACCACAGCTTCCTATCAGGAGATTTAACTCTGAAAGGTTAGTTGCATTTTTAAAATGATTTCGACAAAATACTGTACACATTTTTCTGGGAGGCAAACATAAAAAATAAATTTAAAAAAGTTGTCTCTTTTATCAGGTTGTTGAGTGCATCTTCTCAAACCATGTGTGATCACAGCCTTTGATGATAATGTACCTATTTTCATCTAAACTTTTATGTCAAGGAAAAAAATTGATTTTTGAGTAATACTAGCAGTCTTTGTGAATTAGTTGTAATCAACATTTGTATTAAGCGTCATTGTCCAGGCCGTCTATCCAGCAATGTGATTTCTGTCCTTGGTCAGTTTAACTGGTTATAAGGGTGTAACTAACATACTTAAAAGTAAACGTCAGCCCTTCAACACCTGACAGAACCACAGATCATGTGAACATATTACACAAGTCGTCTTGAACACCAATATTGAGAAGAACTCAAGAGAGCATGAACTAAAAAGATACACTTTATTTGAAACCAGCAGGGGACATTTTTATACAAAAATACACAAGTGTTGCGTAGATGCTTTGTGTCAAGAATTGTTCATCTTTCTCCTGCTGCTTACACCAATGATGCTCCTCTGCATGCAGCACCAATGTGGGACAACCGTTTATTTGCTGAGACATAATTTCACCAAGTAAAAAGAACAAATCCAACAAGCAATGTCATTTGCCATAGGGAAGAATGTAGGATCCTAGATTCTTGAGGCTAGACAATAATGACAGAACCATTCTCATAAATATCAGGAAGAATGCTGAACATGGGATGTTATTGAAGCACTGAGCTGCATTTTGTCTCCAACTTCATTCTTTACTTGGACTTGGTGTCTTCTTTTCCCCCTCCATCCGACTTTTTCTGCTTCTGTTGCATTATCTCGGCATCCCTAGGGGAGAGAGAGACATTAAAAGAGAGAACAGAGCTTGTTAGGGCAAACTCAAGTGTAACACGGAGTTGTACCCAATATGTCACCCTGTTAAAGCAAATGTGACGTCAGTTGAACTGGAATAGATTATACATCAAAAATAACTTATTTTTGCAGCACTGATAATACCATAGTCTACAAAGAGTATATTTGTATCATAAGCACGTTTCAAGAATATGGTTTTATATAAACAAATCCAGGACAGTGCAAAGTCAATAAACTTTATTTTTTAAAGTTTAAATGTTATTGTTCTTTGTACTTTGTTGTTAAACTCATTTTGAATTTGATACCTGCATCACATTCCAATGAAGTTGGGACAGGGGCGCGTTTACCAGTGTTACATCACCTTTTCTTTTAACATGTGTTGCTGGCATGAAACCCAGAATAAGCATATATTTACAAAATCCATGTTTGATGAGTAAAACATTAATTGTATTATCCTTGTACAGTTTTACATTTAAATATGTCAAGAAGGATTTGCACATTAGTGCATTCTGTTTAATTTACGTTTTTACAAAGTGTCCCAACTTTTTTGGAATAAGGGTTGTACACAATGTTGTCCAAAATCATTCAGGAGTGAAGCCCTACATTTAATTAGTAATAAAGCCCACTTTGGTTTCAGTGCTGCAAAGATATTTGGTTCCAAGTTTGTGTGCATCCCACTTCTTAATATTCACCCAGACCTCTGCCTACCTCTGCTTCCGAGCAGCAGCAGACAGTCCATCTTCGTTCCTCTTTCCCTTCCCACTATCAGTTTGTTTTTTGGCATTCTTCTGACGTGCAAGCTCACGTTGGTTTCCTCCTGCATGTCAGACAATAGGAGGGGGAAAAATGTAACAGAACAAACAGAACTTAAATTAGCAATGCATCTAATATGTGAGCTGCTACACCCTTAAAAAAAACCCTATATTACAGAATACCAGAGATGGGCAACTGGAGGGCCGGGGGCCGCATACGGCCTGCACCCTGACTTGAAGTGGTCCTCAGTACAACTACATGCATTTGAGCATGAAATCTTAAAAGTGCATTGTAAAAATGCACGCAATTACTTCTTGCAATTAATGTTGGTCTGCAGTACTTGCACTGAAAAAAAGAAATCACAGTACGTGTTTTTTTTTTCAATTATTTATTTGCTTCATACCTTTTGTATTCCTATTTATACTGTTAAACATGAATTTAAGCATGAACTATGTTAAGTTACTGCACTGTAAACATATTGAAAATTTCAGTTCCATCATATCTGCTTAAGTGCACGGTCCTATATGTGGCCCTGTGGTAGTGGCGATGAAAAATTGTGGCCCCTCCAGCATTTAAGTTGCCCATCCCTGCTGAATACCATTATAAATAAAGTCTTAAAAGGCATTTTCTAAATGTTTACAGGACATAATTTAAAACGACAGACGCTCCGTTCAGATTAAACACGACTGTGTGATGGCAGAAATAAAAATGGTGCAAAACGTGAGAGCAGCCGACGTGGCAGAGAGGCTCCAGAGCAGCTTCATGCCACAACAACAGCACAGAGGCCAACAAAGCGTCGGTCATCATAGGACAGATTGACGAACCCGTCGCTTAATGAAAGATAAGCAACGAAGGCATAGAAAAGCCTGAGGATATATATTTTAAAAAAAGGAAATGGTGTCTACAAGTCGTGTTGACATCCAAATGCTCGTGTTGTGTCTGTTCCAGTAGGCCAGGGCTCCGTCTAATAGTTGGACAATAAACGACACATTGGGCTGCCGATGTTGACAAACGTTCACCGCGCACAATGTAACACACAGCTATTTGACACGCGCTATAATAGGAGCCCATCCACTCAATCTAACCCCATAACTACCGCACACCCATTGGTGTGCACCGAGGTGACAATACTGTCACGAATTTCTTTAAAAATAATGTTACGTCTCTTTCAGCAAATAGACGTAACCCAGGTCGTCGATGGCCAAGGCTAATGAGCGGCGAAAACAACGAGCAGGGACGTGACGTGCAATCCAGTA
Organism: Centropristis striata; assembly: GCF_030273125.1. Lineage (NCBI taxonomy): Eukaryota > Metazoa > Chordata > Actinopteri > Perciformes > Serranidae > Centropristis > Centropristis striata. The sequence continues at coordinate 34,123,991 of NC_081518.1, forward strand.
AAGTACATGAATGCCTTACAGCCAAAATATATGTCGATACCCACTGGTCATTTTGGTAGTTGCCGCTTCTTTCGCCCGAGATCCAGATAGTTCAGCTCAGCCAAAGGGCCGTCGGTTCCCCTCTCGTCGCTCCAGTCGCTGTTTCTGCTCTCGTTGCGCCTCTGAGGCTGCCAGATATGCGCGAGACTTCCGTGCGAGAACTAGAACATTCCGTCTCTCTCGGATTGTGGTGCGCATGCGCAAAGCCGTCTTCAAATAGGATCATCAATTTCCAATTGCAGCACCATAACAAAGACAAAGGTGGAGCCATTAGACCATTGAAATCTTTTACGTAAGTAAAAGCAAGACTACCATATCGTCACCCTGTTAAAATAATCGCCTAACTAATTTATTCAAGTTTTGCAGGAAATACAAAAAACTTCACCAATAGGGTAACATATGACATTTATTGATAATTTCACTCAAAAAGGATGTAACAAAGGATGGCTATTGGCATAGTAATAATACTGTGTGTAAATTATGTAACTTAAGAGAAATAAATGACTCAGACATTTTTTTGAACATGCCTTTGTGACTTAAGCAAGATATGGTATCACTTTATTTTGAAGGTGTCTACATAAGAGTGACATAAGCATGTCATAAACATGACATGGGATGTGTCATGAACATTAATGACACTTTGAAGTAACATTAATGCTCATGATACTTGTCATGTCATGTTTCTGACAGGCTCATTTTATTTTGACTTAGGCATAATAAATCTGCTTAAGTCACACATTTGAAATAGGACATTATGTTAAAGGGGTAAAATCACATGATCTGATCAACTGAGGATGTAGGCGATTTTACCATAGGTGGCTGGTGTCATGAGGAGATGATTTAGGCAAAAAAAAAACAATTTTGACAAAAAATGACTTTATTTTAAGAGTGTGACAACATTTTAAATGGACATGCGTTAAGGGTTAGGGTTAGATAGATCAAACTGCAAATAATGACCGTTATCAGTTGATTAATTATGTTTTTTGTTGTGACTTAACTTACTTAACATGCCTTAACTAAGGACTCAACTTCACTTGACTTCACATTACCTGTGACTGGATGTGACTTGACTTGCCCAAGACAAAAATACATGGGGCTTGCTTGTGACTTGGACCAAATCACCTGAGTCCTGAATCTCTAAATTAAATGTGTATTAAATGCAAGCTATAGAAAAGTGAAAGTATTGAATTGGACAGTGAAAAATTAACATATAATGCATGCATTTCATGTAATGTCCATGGGTTGCACAAAATGTTTCTGAGCAATTATGCTTTACATTTACATTTACAGTACATTTAGTCATTTAGCAGACGCTTTTATCCAAAGCGACTTACAGGATGAAAAAAGCAAACAATCAAGGTATAGTGCAGTAAGAGCCATTCGTGCATCAATAAGTTCGAGTGACAATTCTTTCAGGAGTAGAATTATCATGTGGTGCTAGGAGAGAAGATGCTCTCTGATGAGCTGGGTCTTCAGGAGTTTTTTTTTTTTTTTTTAAGATATTTTTTGGCCATTTTTCAAGGCTTTATTGATAGTGAGACAGATAGAAAGGGGGTGACAGAGGGGAGGACATGCGGCAAAGGGAGCTCAAGCCGGATTCGAACCCGGCTCCGCCGCAGCAAGGACTGTAGCCTCTGCACATGGGGCGCCTGTGTAACCCACTGCTACAGACCACCCCAGGAGTTTTTTTTTAAAGGTAGAGAGGGACGCCCCTGCTCTGAACTGGTAGTGCGTTCCACCAACGGGGAACAAGAAATGCAAAGAGTTTGGATTGCTTGGACCAACGGGGGGCAGAGCCAGGCGCCGTTTTAACGGTCTTGAGGTAGCATTATAGCAACTGTATACATTAGACAAGTATATTATAAACAAGTCTTATTTTTTAGACAAGTAGGCCTAGTTATTATTAGTATAATAAGAATTCTTAAAAATGAGTAGTTATTTCAAGCTGCAGGGTTAAGAATGACCCTTTAAACTTTAAAGCTATATATAGCTATTTTAGCCAAATCACGACAGTGACTGCTGTCCAAATTACAGTGTAGAAGTTTTCTTAGTTTGTTTTGCATCAGTAGTTTATTTAAGTGTGTCATTACGCCTACAGAGGCTTTGATTAAAGGACACGGCGCCTGGAGACATTAACTTCAAACACAATCCACAGCAGGCTGATAGCTTTCCACAAAAGAGCCACTGGGTGGCAGACTACACTAAAGTAAATTTGGAAATGAAGGCACCCAGACTACTATCTACATTGCCGTTCTTGACAAAGAGGCAGCTTATCAATTTAAAAGTATGTTTTTAGAGTGAGATGATGAAAGTATCATATACTTAAATATATATTTTACATGTAAATACTTAAGTTGATGATCAGTGCAGCGAAGTGTGTTCCAGTGATGTGTAATCCATCAGACAAAACTCATTACTTGGAATCATTAATTGGACAACATAATTGTGTTAAAACAGTCTGATCATATCATTACAGTATGATTCAACTGATAATATTGAATTATTGCATGGCTGTGGGTTAAAGTGTGAAATGGAAATGTCTTAATTGTTTTATTTCTCTTCTACAAGAAGAACCACATGATGTTTTCCTGCAGTTTTGGTCGGGTGATTTTATGGACTGTCTGGCAAATTAAATAAGCTAGATGACTAAGTCATGTCTGTGTAAAGCTGAACTTCTACACAGATGCTGAAACTGTGAAGAGAAAACAGCTTACTGTGTGCAGCTGAACCTGCATGTGTCTAATGTATGATAGGTCATGCCAAAGCCAAACAACTGCATCAGGAGTATTTTCCAAGTTAGCACATCTGGTTCATCTCAAGGGAAACTTGTGGTTGTCTGCAGTTACATTTAGTTAAATAAAAAATACATTATTAAGTATTAAAAATACATTTAATCAGCAAAAAATTTTAACAAATTTAATTTTTCAAAGTCGAGGATAAGTAGGTTCAAGGTTTTAAAGATGATAACTGCTATACAGTCTGCACTTCATCTTGAATAGGAATCTTAAAACAGAGCATGAAGACAGGGCTGCTTTCTTGCTGAAAGATGAATACTGTATTTTAAGGACATAATTACTGTTTGAATACAATAAGCCATCAAACTACTGCTGTGATTGTCTAGCCAATGGTCTATTTGGGTGAAGAATAAGGCCTTTGAATCAAATTGTATGCTGTAAGTTTGTTCTGGTCTGCAGTCATATGAGTATATTTTTTGTAGTCTGGACTGATAAAGATTTTGACCAGATGGTGACGCAATGTAAAAATGAAGAGATCACCAATATTACAATTTATCCTAAATGGATCACAGATATGTGTATTTAAAAAATGACAATCCATCTGACCAATGTTAGATGAAAAAGCTTTTTAGTTAGTTATTTAAAAATATTTTATTTTCGCAAAAGTTGTGACCATCAAACAACTATGGAATTAGAAATTAGCATAAATATTGGCATTAGGCATAATCCCTTCCTTACTGATCTGATTGTCAGGACATTATTGATTCCATTTGTTCAATACATTTTATATGCTTACATACCATTTTATATGATTTATTCATTACTAATATTATTTAACAGTATTTCTGTTAACAAGTCCTCCAGATCATACGACCACATAGGCCGTTTGTTCCTACCTTCTTACGATGTTTGTGATGTTTGTTGTTATGTTTAGGAGAAGATCATTGTGTGGGTCAAAAAAGTATGACATTTTTTTTGTTTTGTTTTGTTTTGTTTTGTTTCTTTTTACCTTTGTCAATTCTGTATTTTATTGCACTTTTTGCACTTTTATGTGAAGCACTTTGGTGCGGCTCAGCCGTCTGTAAATGCGCTATATAAATAAATTTGACTTTGACTTGACTTAAACATACATAATGTTACTTCACCCACAATTTAACTTAAAATAACTGTGTTGACTCTTGGTTTCACATGGGACACAAACAGTGGTCTTGTGGGTCATAGTCTTCTGTTTGCCCCATCTATCTACCCCGACCGTGTGGACTTTTTCACTCTTTGTACTACATTACCTGATGTCGTCCTTTTCTATTGTCATCATTTCCACAGCTAGAAGGAATTTAAAGAGGAGTTGTTATCGCTGTTTATACAACATGGAGTCCTTTCTTCAGGGGAGGACAGTCTTATTTCTGTGCATTCACACAGAGACATCATATCATTCCATTTCTAGTTGCAGTCCCTCATAAGGTTCAGCTCAGTCTTGACCGCCTTGTAATTTTTTGCGCATTAAGTTAAATCGTCTCCCTGCAGATTAACAATGTTTCCAGCACTGGACACAGAGGAAATATGTTGTTTTGTATCCTGGGACTGAGACTGTTTATGGATGGACCCATGAAAATTGCCTAGTTTTGCCCCCCACCCCCACAGCAGAAAACCTAACGGAACAAGTAAACCTACAGAGGATTGAGGGGCTACAGAGCAGTGGCTTTTTCATGCCACTTGCGTGCTGGAGCATGAAAACTTTAACAGGGTGTAGAACAGCATGTCGAACACTGTGGTCAGTTTATTGGGCTGCTGGCGACACAGGACGGCCCAGGATGTCTGCCTTTGACTTGTTTTCCCCGCAGCTGCTTACAGTGACAGCATCCTGCTTAAAGCAAACTATTTTTGTCTCCCAGTGCAATTATCACCACCTGGTAATTTTGACAATGTTGACTGCTTCTGGTTTTACAAAGCCTCTAAATGTTAATGCTGTCCTTGTGTGACTGCTGGTGCAGCTGCAGCTGTGTCTGTAATTTAATCAAATGGAGATGATGGGGAGGAAAAACTTTGTTTTCCAATAATTTCATACTAAATTTAACAGGGGGGATTTTATCTGAACACTACAAGTCACCCCCTCATTACCTCCAGCCCTTTACCATACTAAATACTGACAGATGAACACATGATCACATGCAACTTAGCTATTCTGTTTGAGCCTACAACATGTGTGTGCATGTTTGACTATTAAGTATATGCTGTGGGATAATTATATAGATGTACTGTATAAGTAGTATTATAGAAATGCTACATTTAAATACTGTTGTGTTTGGGTTTGGCAGAAGATTTTTATTATTCAGCCCAAACAGGTGATCGATGATTCATGAAATCATAGAGTTGTGGGGTACATATGACGTGATGACAGGACAACCACCAGTAATCCTCCTCCAGCATTTGATTGGAGCATCTTCATGCATAGGCTTCACTGTTTGGAGCGTTTTTTTCCAAACGCTGATCATGAAGTGGTGGAGGCACTGATGTGTGGCAGTATAAACTTGGTGTGACAAGCTGGACGTATGGTGCATTCCTCTCTGTCTCATTTCACCGCTGTCATCCATCACACTGCCAGCGTCCTGCCTGTTGTCATGAATGATTGATGGGACTTGCTGATCCCGTCTTCTGCATCGTCTTAATGTCCCTCGTGTCCTGATTGTTAGAGCTAATTTTGACATGAGCCTGTGAAATTATGATGTGTTCCATGCAGTATTTCCAAAATACCATACATGTATTTTTCTTCTCTACTTGAAACCTTTATTTTATATGTAGAGCTATATTTGTCATTTCTTAACCAAGCTAATTTGTTATTTACTGACATTTTAAAGCATTTTACTTTGTTCTCAGAATTTTGATTTTTGTAAACCAATGAGCATTGAAAATGTTTTTAATGTTAACATTTCCTTTAAATTGGTGATAAATGATCTGCATATAAATGCAAAATCTGCAGGCAGGGGCCATATCTTTATATCGAAAGTGTTCTGGTTCCTGTTTGGAGTCAAAGCAGTATTGACCAATCATGTCTGAGGGGGCTTTGGTTGCATGCAGGCAATCAGTTCATGTGGAGAGCAAAGAGTGGAGCTCATTGGCCGAAATGCAATTTTAGACATCATCACCTATGATCGGAAAAATCAGCTAAATAATAGCCAAGCCTCTTTAGCTAAACTGGTTTGTTGTGAAAGAATCCAAGCGCAGAAGTTGCCACTCAACTCCAACTCTACGCTTGCTTCTCGACTTGCTTATCAGTCTATAAATAATAACCAGGATACAGAAGACAAACTCTCAGCCTGCTGGCTAGACCGGAACAACAGAAATATCGTCCCTTGCCTCCAGAGGCTAAAACGTTGTCAGATGATAGCCGATAGGGATGCTGGCAGCACTGATAATAATGATAATAATATGATAATAATAATAATTTATTTATAATTTTAAAATTGTGAAAAAAGTTTTGTTTTCACTGTAAATTGTTTATTTAAAGTACAACTTAAAAAGTTTTTATGATGGGCAGCTATCCAGGGTTAATCGTTTTTCAATGTTGCACACACAGAGGGCTACTGTGCATTATTGCATAGTTCTGAGTTGTCTAATTACTGGCGTAGGTCATGCTAGCTTTCTTTCCCAGTAATCAAGCTGTAGATACACACATATATGACCTCATGATGAAACAAAATACAAAAGTAACATACAACCTATTGTGAGTTCAATCTCTGCAAAGAGGTTTTCAAACTGTTATATATGCAGCTCTCATGAGTATCACCCTCTGTGTTATGTAACGCAGTGATTCTTTTCACCTGTGTCTTTGTCCTCCTCACACGGAACATAAAGCTCCCAACAATGTAAACAAGGTTTACAATCTTGAAAAGGAAAGGAAAGTGGGTTAATGTATTATATTGTTGGGAGAATTAGGACATGTTGCCATGAGATTTGGCTTTTCTGCTGCCAAAATAGAGATTGGCAGGTGAATTTGCTCACAGCCTGAAGGGAAAGAGTTATTGATGATATATAAGAATGTCTCTAACGTTCTCATACTTCAGTTTCATCATGTGAGATACTTGTTTTTTGTTGTTGTTTTGTTTTTGGCTTTTACAGTCCTTTCCTTTTCTTCTTATTACTGCCAAGACAAGAAAAATCACTGTTTATGACAAAAAAATATATACATTTTCACAATAAAAGTTTGGTGAGTCAGAAACACAAAGAGACTTTAGATTCCACCTGTTTCTTGCACTGATTAAAATAAAGGTGGAGGAGGGAGGTTTTGCTGTTTTTGAGGCGATGGAGTGACCTTCTCTCAGTATTTCCACTCCCTCTCTCACCTTATTTAGAGGCCATTTCATTTTAGTAGTCCCATTGTTTCACTTTTTATTGGAAGTCACACAGCCTTGCCTGAGGAGAAATAGTTGTTACAAAAGTTGATCAAAATGTATTCGGGGACAAAGAAGACACGTGAGCGTCAAGGTAATTTCTCCTGGAGTACAGATGTTGCACTGGTTGACCCCGTACCGTGGAAACACTAAGCATAAGCCAGCAGGGTGGAGATTAGGCTGGGTTGAATTTCACTGACAGGACTCTGGATGTACTGAAAGTACAAAGACAATTTCAGTCAGGTACATGAGAACAAAGTACTTATAACAACAGCAAAAAGCCAAAGAGCCCAATTTGCACCATACCAACCTGTCAGCTTGATACTGTCTGATTTAGCTGCAACACAATAATCATCAATATTTTGAATGGAGATGATTTTTGGTGTCTCTGTGAGTGGGCACCTTACCCTTTCACTCCTCGCTGTGAATCAGAGCTGTCACAAACACTGTGCCTACAATAGGAGCTGTGACACGAACTGAACATTGAGATATTGCCAGAAAAAGAATAACAAATTCAGTTTCCTCTGATGATTCACAAATCTGCATGTTAAAGTCAGATGGTTACACTGCTACGTTGCAGTGTGCAGCTGAATGTGACAACCTGTCCTTTGATACAGCTTAATTGAATGTTCTTTTACTTGGAGCAGAACAATAGCAGTCAACCAAGGAGTAAATGATGGCTTTATTTTTCTAAATTTGCACCAGACATACACTGTGTCTTCTTCTGTTTTTGTATCCTGGTTCACTTGTATCCTCTATTTCACAGCAGAAAACAAGATATTGGGCTAAATCAACTTTAAATTCAACAGGCTGTTGTTAAACAAGTCTTCACCATTGCTACTTTGCTTCTGTACAACATATTAAGCATTTGACTGAAAACAACAAAGCCTCCACATGAATCCATAATGCTTTTTTATAGATTTTCCTTGCTCACACTGTCAAAATGGGCGTCCGGCAAGACTGGTCTCATTAAGTTAATGAAATAAAATCATGACATTGTCCAGATGATGTGTTTTCAAATGGTTGCCAAGGTAACAGCCTTTTCTCTGCTAATGCATGATGTCCAGAATATAGGGAAGAAGACCTGATAACAATAGCTGGTGTGCTGGGTTATACCAAGTGCCTCTGACAAGGTTGCCTGCTCCAAATTTAAAATGATTTGGGAAATGGGATAATTGCACCACAGTGAACATTAATGTACACACACACACACACACACACACACACACACACACATCCTTAACTGTCAAAATACACATACAAACAAACATATTTGCTTGTACTTTTTAAGATTTTTCTGTTATCATCTCCATCTCTTCTGCCTCCTGCTGTGCTGAGCTCACTACCGTCTCCTGGCTGACTCATCTTGGTTGGTTCCAGCGACAGACGATCTAATTCAGCTCTGTCCTCGGCATTTAAAGTACAGAGAATTATTCCATCTCTGTGAAATCTCGAGACGAGGAGTGACGACTTACTGAAAATGCTCTGTACGCATTTGACGTGACTGATTCCACTCAGCTCATCAGTGTGTCTCTCACAACAATTTTCTATGACTGACACAGTGTTCAGTACATCCTGTACAACACATACTGGAAAGGATGTGATGTGACAGAAAGTAACATATAGGAAGACATAATAAAATGTGCTGTTCAGTGCAATATATGTCGCTACAGAAGCAGTGCAGGCTGAGCAGTGGAAGTGGAACTAGTACCAGGTAGCTCGAATTAAGGTAGAAACCTAGAATCCACAGGATAAATCATTATTCACTGGTAGATAAATTACCATGAAATTTTGTACAGATGTTCATGTAATGTGTGTTCAATTAATAAATCTCTATGACTGACGTGTTCCCCCCCATATTTCCTCTGGTGCCACTATGGCTTTGACTATTAGGATCTTTAGCTGCTCAACAACTATTCAATGATTGCTGTGACATTTGATCAATCATGTCAAAAAGGTTTGTTCAGGGTTATGACCATAGACTGTACAATAAAAGAGGACACAATCACCATGACACCATGACGCACTGGGAGCCAGAATGATGCTACATCATCAGCTAACGCTAGCACGCTTGGTTAGCAATCCTTCTTCTAAATGAACAGCCGACTTCTCAGAGTGTCTTTTAGTCCAACTGAGCACTGAAAAAGATATTTTTAAGTGACCAAAATGTTTAAAGTTAATTTATGATAAAACATTTTTTTAAAACACATTGTGAAAGGGTTAAAGTTCTAAGATGAAAACACAGTGCACTTTGATAGCAGCCTGTCAATTGGGTAGCTACGCCCTAAAGCATAGGCTACTCTGCATTGTCTTTTATTTTGCTCTAAACATCATTTACAAAATGAACATCATGCTGTAATGGAGAAGATTGAAGTCATAAAGCTCTGATTAACAAAATATTCTTTGTCTGTGATTACAGTTGACAGTTTTGTTTGGTTGTATTTAGTTTTAACAGCTAGCACCTGGGCGTTGTCCAATGAGCTCCAGGCACTGTGGGTTTTTTTATGTGTTCTGACACTTTCTCTCTCCCCATGACCTGCCAGAACAGCAACATGTCTGTGTTGTGGGACCTTCACTGAATATAAAACATAAGTTCTACCAGAGACAGACTGAAATGAAAATACCATTCCCAAGTCTCAAATTTTCTTTTTCTCTTTTTCATGTTTTTTTCTCCATAACCATCTTGCGACACCAAGGTCAAGAACCACTTCTTTATGTATCGTCCAAAATAACCCAGTACCAAGTGGTATCCAAACTTCTCTGTACCTGCATCCTATCCCTTTATTTATTTAGTTTTACCCCAAACTAGAATAAAATGACAATCACTGCAAATGTCCTTCAGTTTAATGCAACATGTGATTGGCCCATGACCACAGCAGCTACAACCCATACAGACTTTGGTGCGGTGAAGTTGAGTATGCCGTATTTAACGTAGTTGGCAGTTCACAGCATGTCATTTGGATGGGGAGGAGTTTTATGTGTTTTTACCCAACTGAATGCTTCAATTCACATGATGGGTGTTGAATTCATCGCAATGATTGTTTAAATATGTGGATAACGGTGCATATTTTTGGACAGTCTCTCCTGGAAGATTCTCCTATTAAAACACAGTGACAGAAGTAGTATTGTTAAACATAAAGGAGAGCTTGAAAGAAACACCCTATTTAGGCCAGTCACTGTTTGAGAGTTAAAGAAGCAACATGTTGTATTCTATTTCCATAATTTGTCTTAACGTCAATGCCTTTCTCTGTATGTATTAAGAAAATGTGGTTGATATGAAGGAAATCATGCAAACAAGAAATGGAAAGTTTCTACCTTTTCTCTATGCGCAAAATATAAATAAAATGCTCAGCTTTAACTCACCAGTGTTCCCAAAAGAGTGAGACTAAAAGTAGCATCCCATATGTGGGAGTCTCCTCCATGGCAACTCGCCTTTACCAGGCCTCAATTAGCTGAGTGGCAGGACACATGGGAACCCTTACCCATCTCGAGAGAGGACTCCTGAGACCAGAGCAGAGGGTGAAGTGAGTACAGCAGACGGGCTCTGTATGGTGAAGCCCATTATTGGCGGTGAGAGAAGTAACAAATATCCACAGCGCCTTTTCCCACAGAGGACAAGTGAGACAAATATTATGAAGGGTGGAATTAGACAGTAGCTTGCTCCTTTAGTCATGCTCCTGCTCCCAGCACTATCTAAAAGTGTGTATACTGTTGATAATGATGAATACTTAGCACAGTCTGTGTTGTGTGGGAGTTCATTATTTTTGTGCTATTTCAACCATCATCATTTGAATTCTTCAAAGCAGATGTAAAACATGAAAAGCTAATAGCATTTTAAGCATGTAAAGTGCATGTTGTTGTAAATTGTTTAAGGATAACTGCACATAGTAATTTTAACTGTGAACTTTAATCTGCAAACTCAAACTGCACACAAAACACTGACATATTATCACAGTTTAGTTGATAATGGTAATGTGAGTTTAATATGTAATACTCTCCTTTTAGCTCTGTTTTGGTCTTCACCAACTCCTAGGAAAAATATAATGCTCCTCTTTGTGCACCAGCGAGTTGTTAACTTGTTATATAATATATTGTAATAACACTGCAAGCCATAAAACTAAAACAATGAGCTGACGGGCAAAAACGCTCTGAAACGCTGAAACTCTAACAAATGTGTGTTTCAAGCTAAAACTATTAGATTTAAGCAGATCATATTATTATTTTAGTACTCTATGTCTACCAAAAAGGACAACTTTGCTGTTTACACGCTAACGTTAGCTATATGTTAGCAAGTTTAGGCACTTTATACTGCATAACTTTCTGAATTATCAACATTCTACTTGCCTAAAACTGACTTTGGATATGACTTAGTGACAAAATTCACTGCATACGTAAATAACGTTAAATATACTGAGTTTCAGGATCACACAGTTTTCCCCATTGTAACTGTTGATGTATCCACTTTTGCCCTGTTAAAAGTTCAGTTTTTCGGTTTGTCAGATTTTAAAAACTTAGTTCTCTCTTAGTTATCCTGTTGGTAGTGCATTTTACCACGTGTTTTGCTAACAGACAGAATCATCAAGGAGGAGACTCCTTCATTGAATACAAAGTCAATAGAGAGAAATGGATTGTTTTCCCCTCACTCTGTATTGGAGGGAGGGTGGAGTTGGAAGGGAGAAGTTATCTAATAACGCTAGTCAAAGCTAGCTACCTTAGTTATCATAAAATAAATAAAAAGGGTAAAAATTCTTGACAAACACACAGTGCACCGTGGTAGAGATCTACCACCTCTAAATGGGACCATACCTTATAAATGATCATGCTGTATTCCGGACTTGAAACTAGGGATTGAGTCCATAAACTCATCAGGAAAATGTTTATTAGGGAATAAATCAAGTAAGAAGTTGGGTCATTTTCTCATAGGCTTGCTGACTTTTTTTTGTATCTGGCGGTGACACTCCCCACTGGCAATTTGGAAGAATGTAGGTGTAAGTCATTTCCACATTTGCTTCACTTTTTAGACACAGAAATTGACCCTAAAGATGTATCATTTTAAACTTGAATCCTGACGTTACCATTCACTGTCTTCAGCTGAACTGATGTCAGTCTGAAATTGTAACTCATAAAAAGCAAGTTGACCTTAACTGATTCTGCTCATTTTTGTCCCAGACTGACAGGAAGAAAAGGTTGTTACTGTGCAGGATAATGTGTTCTCCATCCAGGCTCAAAAATGCACATTCAATCTATCCTTCTTCAGTCTCTCTCTCTCACTCCTTTCTGGAATTGTCGTGCAGCTGTGACAATATGAAGGCACCTGCCCTGAACAAGATGACGTCTGTGGCCCGAGTGAATCATCGAGACCCTAAAGAGCTGCAGGGAAACTATAGTGGGCTGAATGACTGTAACCCCCGCCCCCCTAAAGCTCAGGATGAGGCAGCTCCAATCATCAAGCTGAACAACAGTCACAGAGAAGAGTTAAACTCTGATATAAGACACTGCACAACTCTTTTGTATGTTTCTGGTCCTTTGACTTTCAAGTGTGATTACCTGGTTGTAATACATAATACAGCAGCTGTTGAGAAGGCAACGACTTTAATCAAGCTTCAAAGGGAACGGCATCATGTGGTGGGAACACACACATGCGCACACACACGCGCGCACACACACACACACAAGCACATTAGGAGCACACTGATCTGTTTTTTTCTTGTTCTTAAAAACACAGAAATGTGTGACTCAGAAGTTTTACATATTGACAGCCTTGTAACTGTTGGGAACCATGGAGTGCATTACCTACTAACGTGTATGTTAGCATCGTTATTATGAACCTGTTATTAGCACTTAGCTGTACAGCCTCACAGAGCTGTTTGATCCCAATCACAATGTGTACAAATAAGATTTAATTGTGGCTTAGACCAGTTCATTCATTCATCTGAGACAACTAATGCAGTGCAAGTTTGAAACATGTAGTTGCAATCACATGCATTCACACTCAAAATGACATTGTTGTGTCCCCTAACGATGCTAGAGTATACCTGTCATTTACTATAGGCTATTTGCGAGGGGAGGAAGATGGATCAAACAAACCGAGGACTTTGACCCAGGAGATCAGGTCTCATGTCCCATGTAAAACCAAAAGTCAGTGTTATTTAGAGTCAACCCGTGTAACTGCGTCCAGTAGTTAAGTGTGGTTGTGTTTATGCCCAACCCCGTTCTTTCACCCTAACTTTAGTCAAGTTTTATTGCACAAAGTAAACCGCCTCCTGTAAATCGGAAAGAGACACAACGTCCCCAACACAAGTTGAAAAAAACTGAAGCAAAGAGGTTCCATGTGCATCCAAATCACAAGCGTGATACACACACACAGAGGGCTGCGACAACAATACAAATGCCAAGTGCGAAAAATCAACGGTTGTTGAGAAAATTGAGGGACAAGGTCAAGCCATTTTAGTTAAATAAAATATCCAAAACAATATTGCAGAAGCCTTTAAAGTTACTTAACCTACACCCTAATTGGATTTAAAGGGCATTAGAGTGTAAAAGTCTGGCCACTACATTACCCCGCTCCGTCAAAACATAGTCTCAAAGACACAGCCCCTTCCTGGTCCCTTGATATAAATGCTTCACTAGTCTGCAGTCTGACTTTTATTGGATCGCTCTGTCACTGTGCCCCTGTGGTTATGGGAAATTGTCTCCTGCTCACAATTACCCAATCTTGTTCAAGTGGCAGGCGCCATTTATTGTTGTCTATTGTGGGTGGTGGCAGAGAGCTGGTTATACCAGACCAGACTGATATTTTAATCAGAAATTGTCCAATTATGCCAATTATGCTGTAAAGACACAGACATCAACCATCCCGCCACTTCTGAGATTTTGCTGTAAGCAAAGTGTGGTTGGTGTTCACTGCTGGAGCACTTGCGCAGAATTCTTTGAAGATGGGGAAGCAAACAAAAACAGAAGACATGAATTGGTAGATATTATGAATCTTAATATCTGTTTCATTTAAACCTAAGCAATTAACAATACCTTGATGCCAAATCATCTCTGATTACTTTAAAGACTTTATGGGCACACACAAAGTCTGCACAGCGCTGATGTTGTGAGGATGTTTTCCAACATAGAGCAGCTCTTGTTTGACTGCTGTCTCTTCTCATGCGTGAAATGATCAGTCACACCTGTACAGTCACAGTAAAAGTGGTGGTTGTAAAGGTCCTGTGATCTCAATAAAAACACCAAACACCTGGGTCTGCTTAGCAACGAGTGTATGTGCGTGAGTGATCACACAGTCACAGAGGTTTAAACACACACACACATTCAGAGGGAATGGAAAGCTGAAAGTCTGATTGTGTTTCTTTGTGGGAAAGTTTGCACCAACCTTCACTTCGAAGACAGTGAAAACAAATGTGCAAATCTCCGATGGGAACATAATCCACAGACTTTGCTGACTAAACCCATGCAGCTTTTGTCCTTGGACCTAAGATGAAGAAAACATAATACAAATTTTGTTATGCTTAACAGAGCAAAAGATAAGGTCTCATCACATTCCTTGAAGACGGTAACTTGTTCTTTGTAAATATGAAGCTGGAGCAAGCAGCTAGTTAGCTTAGCTTAGCATAAAGACAGTAAGATATGGGGAAACAGGCACAGTTGGGACATAACCTACGGTAAAACAAAAAATTGTTTTTCCACTATATTCTCTCCTTCTATATTAGGGATTATCGATAACCTTTAACCGTGCTTTTAATTGGAGTATCTTATTGGACAATTCTGAACACCTTGTACAAACCAAATATGTGAGAAATAAACAGTTAATGACACCAGACAGACAGATGCTTGCTAGGGATGCTAGCAAGTTGTGTTTAGGCTGTTTTAGCTGTGTCTATCTCAGTTTTCCATTGAAATCTCGGATACTCTGCTGAACTAGCATCCCTATTTTATACGTTAGCCTAAACAAGAAAGATATAATGATAATTGGTGAGATTTAGAGGCAGAACTGATAGGCGGATTTGTTTCCCTGTTTCCAATCTTTATGCTAAGCTCAGTTAGCCGCATGCGCTTTCATACATACTGTAGGCTACAGACATGCGTTTGCAGTCAGTTTTCTCATGTCGTGCTAAAAGCAAATATAGGTATTTTTCACAATGTCAACAATTCTTTCAAGATAACAGACATGATTCACTGTTTTCTTCCTGTTTGTTCTGTGGGCTTAACAGATCACACAGAGAGACATCTTGACTACTAGCTTTAGTGACATGGGCAAGTCTACTGCCAACATGCTTTGCAAGTAACACACAGCATTGAAATTCCTCTGAAACACAGAAGCCTTGAGTATGGCATTATGCAACAGTGTTAGGATTCCTTAGGGTACTATATAGTATTTGCATCTCGCACAGTCATCAGTCAGCTTTTTCTTGTTCAGCACAAAATTAATCATGAAACATTGATTTACAGGTTTTAGACTGTTTTCTTGTTTTGTTTTTATCTTAAACAAACATTTCACTTTGGGTGTCACCTTAGAGGGGAACATTCCTGTGCATGGGGACATGAAGAGTAAGCCAACAGTGTTAGCCAGTCTCATGACTCGTACCTACTGACAATTCCTGAAAACTCATGAAAAACTACTTCAATATGTAACATACATAACGTAGAAACACAACAAGACACATTGCTGACTCTGTTAAGCAAGTATTTGTATAGGTGAAGAGGTGCTATTAAAAGTAATCAGAGTAAATAGACTCTCAGAGATAAAGTTTTTGAAAATATTTGAACTACATCTTCACATCTTTGAAATAAATCACAACTTAAACCATTGGGCAAAACTTTTATGATATAAAGTTTATTCCACAAATAAAAAAAATTGATATGGCAGCAAACTTGATTATATAACTGGTTTTGAATACTGTGGACGATTGACTTAATGTCCCTCTGTGTAATTTGCTGAATGAAAGTTGGTGTTAAACACACCTTCCGAAAAAGGGTGTGTCATGTGTCTTGAAACAGTTAAAGTGTCTCAGCTAAACTTGGCTAGACAACATTTCAGTGGTTTGTATTGATAGTCAGATATGCCAAAGAGGTTGAGTGAGCCAGCAGGATCTGTCTTTTGAAGTATCAGAGTACACAATGATATTATCTATAATTTAGAGATCATGCTCATCACATGTACTGCTGGGAAAGGTCAATTAACTGATCTCTATTACAGACTCAGCCAGCATCTAGTTCTCTCACAGTGCATCCTTTTAAACCAGGGAGAACAAGCAAAAGTACATAATCATTTCATGACGTCTGTCAACTAAAGAGGCCATTAATTAATTATTTGCAGATGCTGAAGGTCACTATAATACAAATAATTTGTGAACTCATCTAATACCATCTAATGCGATGGTTGTATTGTTGAATTGTATAATTTCTAAATGTTATATTTATTGAAATGTTTTGATATTCTTATTTTGAATGCAATCAGTGTTGGTGTAACAAAATGTGTATTTTCTGGACTTTTGAAAGTTGGCCCTTGTATTGCCTAACTAAAAACAATTATTTCTTCTCTCAACAAAAAAAAATCTAAATCTTCAGCCTGTGAAAGTTTGACACCAGGCAAAGTGTTAGTCTCACACAAAAGGCGTTAGTGTGTCTAACCCGATACTTTTCCCAAATTCATAAGCACTTTCTCGCTCTGCCAGATACACCACCTCTGCCGGCTGAAATAACAATGTACGTGTGTGTGTGTGTGTGTGTGTGTGTGTGTGTGTGTGTGTGTGTGTGTGTATGTGTGTATACATGCACGCTGGAATACAAATGTGCACACACCCTCTCTAAGCCTCAGCCTTTGAGTCATTTGCACCGTCTTTGTGAAAATGTAACTGGATTTTCACAGTGAAATGTGCAGTGATGCCTGTTTGTGCATCTCTTTATGTGTATCATCAAATGCAGAAAAACATATGCCATATGTGTTTACATATGTGTGTGTGTGTGTGTGTGTGTGTGTGTGTGTGTGTGTGTGTGTGTGTGAAGGTAGCATATTCTATTCTACACAATCTAAGGTTACCCCTGTCAATGATACCTAACAGATGAAGCAAATTACTTCAGTAACTAGCTTTAACTTTAGTAACTAACTTTACCAGTCAAAATGGAGTAGACATACTGCAGATAAGCTGCAGATGTGTAATAGTAGTCTGTTAAACATTGGACAACTAACATGTAGATTCTGCAAAATGTGCTGATGTTCGACGTCTTAAAGCCCTGAATTCACACATCAAACTCTTTCCACAGGTCTTGAGTAGAACTTGTGTATGTGTGAAAAAAGTTGTATAACGCCTGGCACGAAGGTTGATCATTTGCCTCAAATAATGTCACTTGAGTCTGCATCAGTTGGAGCTAAAGACTTGATGAACAAACAAAAAAAGAACTAGGGGTGTGAAGTTACAAAAAAGTGAGTTTATAGTAGATCTTTGTTGCTCCTAATTTTTTTTTCAGGCTAGAGCCTTGAGGATAAATTAGCCGCTACGAGCATAACACACATGACTGAGCTGTTATCAATGGCACTGCATTGTGTTTAACCCTTAATAGGGCACTCATTGAAATACTTGCAAATTCCAAATTTCAACCCTAGAGAATATTGGACGATATTAAAAAGTTTACGAGATTAATGTGGCAAATCTACGAGAAAAAAAATGTGCAGATTTATGAGATTCAAAGCTCGTAGCTTTTTTACCCACTTTTTTCTCGTAAATCTGTGACTTTTTTCACGCAGATTTGCCACTTTAAATCTCTTAAATGTGCAACTTTTTTTCTTGTAGATTTGCCACTTTAATCTAGTAAATTTGCAACTTTTTTCTCGAAATATTACCTGAAGTTACCAAATATAGTTCTTTGCCCGATAAAGGGTTAATGAAGGCTCCAGGCTTTGACAATGAAGAAGTTCTTATGCCCTGAAAGGCATTATATCTCAATGTCACTGATGACTCAAACAGTACATGAGTACAGACGAAGCACACTGCTAAATGATGCAGATCCAACCTGGAGACACTGAGATGGGCTAAAAGTCAACATACTGAGTAATAAAAAGGGTTTCTATATGTACACTTATTATATATTCAATTGGCTCTGCATGTCTTAAAACTAATAATTTACTACACATTCTCCTCACATCTCAGTTACATATGTAGTCTTATGCACACTAAATGTCTCATTCTCTTTGCCAAATCACAACAGAACCATATGTATACACTTCATATCATCTTTCATTATCTCCTCATGAGGTTGTTATGTAATCTGTATATTTCAACCTGATATTATGCATGGATAACAGTTTTTTAACACACACTGCTCTGTACTACAAAATGAGAAACAGAACAATGTGAACAAGCTGCCTCTTACCAGTCACAGGTGTCCTGGGAGTCACTGACCTCAGGTGTGAAACGTCACTCCCAGGGGAGTGCATTAGCAGTTTCCCATGCAGCAGATGGCAAGCCACAGACAATGAGTGGATGAGACAGATGAGCCAGGTAAAGAAGAGGGAGGGGCTGTCATAGGTTAATCTTGCACTGCTTGGTTGTTGGAGGAGCGATTTCAAACCTACATGCATGGGTGTGGGGAAGACTGCTGTTTTGAACACCATTACACAGTGTGCAGTACTTCTGGAGCTGAATTTATATATATATATATATATATATATATATTTTTTTTTTTTTTTTTTTTATTTTATTTAATTTTTTTTTTGTTAGATTGTAAAACTACATGTTGTTCAGAAGCTAAAAGGTTTCTCCAAATCTCCAATTCATGGAAGTGCAAGACTTGAAGAATCAGCACCACCTGTTCTCTGTTGACCTGCAGTGACCCCTCCCCCTCCTGTTATGTACTTTCATTCAGCGAGTAGCTTAGCAATTTAGCTAAATAGGCTTACATGTCAGACTCATCTGCTTCGCCAACCTCCACGTTCACTTGTGCGCTTTCTCACAGTTATGCAAACACTTAAGTTGCTTAGATTTTATGTCATTCAGCTTGGTCATGTTTGTTGAGCTGTAAACCACATACATTCTACATGTGGATTATTTTCTAACAGATAACAAGCTTACTCAGGCGAGGACTCAGTATCTGTTTTAGGTACTCCTGTTTCTCTTGGTCTTCATCTAGCATGAGAAATTATAGTTGGACAGGCTGTCAAAAATTAAGATAACTAAGCCCATTACCTTCTCAGGATAAGCACCTTTGGTGTCCAGAGTTATTTGCAACCTGACCCACATTTTGATTTAATTTACATTTACATTTAGTCATTTAGCAGACACTTTTATCCAAAGTAACTTACAGGAAATTGACAGTTGATTTTTCTTTTTCTTATGCCACCACACAATTTACAATTTCATTGAAAAATTAAAAACAACATATATTGTGTACATTTGATTTAAACAGTTAACATGGCTGCCCCCAGTTAAATCTGTGCAAAAACCCCACATAATTAAACATTCATCACCAACAGTTTGTATCAGAGGTCATTGTTTTACAAGCCACGATTTAGTCTCAAGTCTTTACGCACAAGTCCCAAGAAAATGCAAATCTTGAGTCCTAAACTTTTATTTTCGAGTCCTAAACCTACAAATGTATGTTTGGGGATCAATGTAAAAACTAAATTAAACTTCTAATACTATTGATACTGGCTTTTAATAGTGTCTTTCTTTTCCTGGAAACATTTTATAAGGATTACAGTGTAGCTATGGCAGTAAATTCGCTTTACTGAGTAACTGATGACAACATATGCTCATGAACTGGTCCGTATGATTTCTTACAAAAACGTGTGTTATGTATGATATCCTCTGAAATATGAGCGGTCGCTGTTTTAAAAAGTTTCTCAATGTTTTGAAACAGAACGACTTGGTTGGATTTAGGCACCTAAAACTACTTGGTTATGGTTAGGGAAAAACAAAAACATGGTTAGGGTTAAAATAACTACTCCTGCACATGAACACTCATCACCTGGATAAAGGCCTGGAGTTTTGTTCTCACCAACAGGCCACATTTGAAAGTTAGCCTAGCCTTAATTTATAAATCATAATCCAATTATGTGTTGGCCTATATCATTAAACACTCAAGCTGGCACAATTATTCTAGTTGGCACATTTAACATGCACAACTATTGAGTAAACAAATGTTGATCAGCTTGTTAGGTTGCACCTAATCTAGTAGTCACTTCAAACCATGCAGTGTCTGCACAATGCATTACATTACATTTTCCAGTTTGCACAAGAAGAAGCTCAATATTTGATCTCCCTTTAGCTTTGTTTTAGTCTACTAAGTAAAAAATAAATGCTCCACTATATTCACCAGCCACTCTCTAGCCATTACCTTTGTCTGCCGGCTTTAAGCTCTTTTCAATTAAAAGCAGCTGCCTGCTGCTGCTGGATATGAGGTTAATGAGATTGGTGAGATAACACATTTCTGCCTCACTGCTGTGACATTAAAGTGAAGATGGAAATGTCTACATCATTTAAAACGCTCTGACAGAAAACAATAATTGTTAAATATAAAGTTTACTTGTACTGCATTGGTGGTTGAAGCTAACAACCTGATGTCATGTAAACGGGGTAATTTGAGTGACACTCCGCCACAGCCTAACATCATCTGAACAAAAGTCAACTTTGAGGAAGTTAACTTAACATACTTAACTTATGTCATGTACATATCATAGGCAACTGACACACAAAAGATACCTAACAAACATATTTTACCAAAAATCCGAAACCTAACCAAATTTTTTTGGTACCTAAACCTAACCAACTGCAGCCATTTCACAACATTAACCACTTGGTAAAAACTGCAACTGTTTCATGTGAGTGTGAACTTGTTGGTCTCATGGCACCAATAGAGATCAAACAAAATTGTGTATTTTTGTAGGCCAACCAGAAGTAGCATCGCCTATGGGATTTCTGCATTGGATTTTGGATCATTGCAGAAAATAAGCTCTGTGGCAAACACTGGTATCTGATGCTTATGTGTTTTATCCAGCAATTTATGATGTTTGAAGCATTAATGCAGCCGCAAAAGTAAAACGCTAACGATATGCTATCGCAAACTACACCATGGTCACATGATTAAAACGTCATAGCTGATATCCTCAAGAGGGTCTCTGACAAACTAACCAATGGTTTTGACAAGCTAGCGAATCTGTAGCTAATAAATTGTTTATTTACATAATTAACAATCTGCAAGAGTTTGCAAGAGCACTGAAAAACTAGAGGCTGGAGGCTGTAAGGCGGACTACTGATAGAGTTTGGCGTGATGACGTTTAATGTGCCCAACAATCACTGTAGTCTAATTTAGCCACTTGTTAGCAACCTCCTTTTTAAGGACACACAAAAACTTAAAAATTCACAAGTGGGGGTATTTGTTCACAAATTTTATATCGTACAACAAAACGCAAACATCTCTTGTGTTGACCACAGAACTCATCCTGTTGAGACATAAAGGAGCATGTATTTAGGAAACACTCATGTGTATTAGAGGAACAAACAACCTATGTGGTTGTAAAGAGACATAGCGCATTTCAGCCCTGCCCCCAATGGAGTGGAAAACAATCCATCTCTCTCCATTGACTTTGTATTGAATGAAGGCGCCTCCTTGTCAATTCAGTCTACTAGCAAACCACAGAAAAATGTCTAAAAGATGAAGTGTGGTGAAATGCACTACCAACAGGGTAAAGAACTCATAACTAAGTTTTTACAAGCTGACAAACTGAAAAAAAATTTTTTTTTAAGAGGACAAAAGTGGCTACAGACGGATACAGATGTGAAAAATGACAACTGTGCGATCCTGAAACTCAGTATACTTAACATTAACTTACATATGCAGTGCATTCTGTCGCTAAATCTTACATTCAAAGTCTGCTTGAGGCTAATTTCATTTTTCCATTTGCTCCATTGTATTAAAAAAATGGCGCTGCTTTAACATGAAAGAAGGTAAATATGAATCCTATATAACAATCCTAGAGACGACCGATGCCGGCTCTACGCAGGGGCAAGAGGGGGCCGAGCCCCCTTAAATAAATGTCTTGCCCCCTCAAATCAAAATTTTAGAAGTTGAGAAAGCACATTTTAATATACTCACAAAATTAATATACATTACAATTTGACAAAATTATCTGCAATAGCGGAAAAATCCGCCGAAAAAGGGACACACGATACACGATTGTTGGTTGAAATCTGAATGAAGGATGTTTTATTTTATTAATTTATTTTATTTTTTATTTTTCAGTTTCCCCCCCTGAGGGATTGCTACCTTATTGTGGTCAGGGGGTTTGCGTCCCTCAGTGACCTTAAGAGCTAAACCAGCAGGAGCTTAGTCTTCAGATGGGCATGATGTGTACACATGATGCCCCCTTCACATTTCTGACTGCCCCCTCATATATGCCTGCCTTTAGCTCTCAGTGCCACATACAGGGAGCAACCAAGAAACATATACAACATACAACATATATATATATATATATATATATATATATATATATATATATATATATATATTTAAGTAAGAATGTATTATCTGGACATTACATAGGCTATAACAATAATAAGAGTAAATCTCATGCAGGAACGTGCAGTCTCTGCTGTGCTCACATAGCCTTCAGTTCACGTTGCTGTTGTCGCCGTGGCTCCGCCCACACTGTGACGTCACAGGGAGAGAGTTGAGCCGAGAGAGGAAAGCAGCTTTAATTGCAGGGCAGAGAGAAAAGCCAGCGATGGCTTCGCTCAAGCAGGAGCACCACTACGGGCTCTCCTGTGGAAAAAACAACAAAAACAGCCCCAACAGGACGCTGTACCATGTCAAGCTCACGGACACGGCTATCAGAGCGCTGGAGGCTTACCAAAACCTTAAGGTACCTTTTCTTCCGCCAGTGTGTGTTTGTATGTGTGCGCGTGTGTTTGGATGAATTGTTAAAGTTGTCGGTCTGAGCTTTTTTTGTTTATCAAAATTGTTTTACCATCGCATATTGTTAAATTAGTTTATAATAACTTGTTTATTTTTAGAATTATGTGTCGTACGTTAATTTGCAGTACAAATTAAAAAAAAATGAGAGTTGCTCAAACTAGTTTACAGTCAGCTCTGAATCAGTTAGCTGGGTAGCATTTCCAGGACTGAAGCCTGTGATTGTCGGGAAAGAGGAGCCTGTCAGATGTTTGCTGGGAAAGCTTCCTTCTGCTTCAAAGTAACGCAAAGAGTCTGCCAAGTTATCTAATTGGCAACTAGGCTAATAATTATCTCCAGTGGAGGCCAATAACAGCACACAGGCATTATTGATTGTGCAACAGGACTAATTTAAATATGAATACAGAGCTACCTGAATATGTGCAAGTGTGTGCCAATATATGCTTCTGTCCTTCTCTCACTGCAGGGTTCTTTACCAAGTGAACCAGCAATTTGTTTTAAAGGAAACCAAGGGGTAAGTAGCATTTTTACAACTTTAGCTCATCATGCACAGTAAGTGCAATCTTGTTAAATCTAATCGAGCAATAAAGAACCAGCAGATTACTTTTGAACCCAGGTGATATTCATCTGCTTATACCAAGGCCTGAGCTCGGCTGTTTAAATGGATGATTTTGTTCAGGAGGTAACACATCACTGTGACATTTTTCTAACAGCAGAATCATGCCAAATCATTTCTTAAATTCTACGACCTCAAAGAAGCTTTTGTTAGTCACCTATTGCTGTTGACTCACACGTCCCACCGTACTGAGGCAGTGACCGCTCAGATGGGAGCTATTGCTGGACGTCTCCAGCAGATAGGAGCCATGCAGGTTACTGGGTCAAGCTGGTGACTGTGGAGAGGCTTTGTTAGGTCAGCGAGCAGTGCTGGGAAAATGACGGGAGGGTGGGAGGGAGAAGTGTACACACACACTAACAGAGTTCAGAGTCTGAAGTCAGGAGAGGAGTTGTCATAAGTCAAATAAGGAGCCTTCAGTTCTCATTTGGGAAAATTCATGTTAATTCTATATATGTGTGACGGTATATCCACTGTATATAATGTGCAACACTCAGTAATCACAGTAATAGTCTTGTGCTCTTGAAACTGAATCGTAATCTGCAGTGTGTAGCCTGAACTCCGTGTGTTTTGACTAAAGAGCAGCTGTGTCCTTGGGGAATACTTTACTTTTCAGTCTTTTCTAATTGCATGGGCTCTTTGGAAAGAGTTGCAACCCCCTTCCTGTCATGACAAGATGAGCTAAGTGGTGGTAAGTTTTGTAAGGGGGCAGGGGCTTGTGTGGTTAACAGACTGGATTGAACCTGCAAGTGTGTGTGGTGGTGGAATGTCTCAGTTGCAGCGTTTTAAAACAAAAACTATCTCTGTTCACACAAGCGTTTCAGCACCCTATCAGAAATAGTCCCTGTCTATATTATCATGCTTGAAAACGCATATCACATGACCATTCGCTTGCCAGTGTAAACAGGAAGCAGATTGTCTACTTTGAATTGGTTTGGCTGAAAAAATGCAACAGAACAGCAATAGCGCAAAGCAAGACCTTTGCTTGGACAGACGTCGAGGTGGAACTTTAACTGAATGTAACAAATTATTATAAGGCGGTTAAAGTATCAAACATAGATTGGGAGCCGTTACATAAGAAATAAGGAAACATATTTAAATGTTATTAGGATCTTTATCCATTGTCAGAGGAAGTCATGGCAATGGGATGTGCCCACACAAGAAGGATTAAATCACAAAAGTTATGTAGGCCTAGCTATAAGGCTTTGACACATTGTGACTGATAATGTGGGTGTCTGTGTCATTGTTTCCAAAAGTTTCAGTTTTGACCCATCAAGACTAAAACGCAACCCTGGGGTTTGGGAATGCCAGAGTAGTGATATAGATCTATTCATTTAACACTGAGGTATGTTTACAAGTTAGTTTTATCTGCTACGACAATCTGTTGCACAGAAATCTTTATCTTTCCTCAAGATATTGAGAGCAGTCAAATTCACTTTTTTTCCCCTGTCCATCATTTTTATGATGATGATCTGGTGGGTGGGGCTTTCTAATTATTCCAAATAGTTTCAGTTAAGTCTCCAAACTGGCTTCTGCACAAACTGTCACGATACCAGACCACAGCACAGGACTGTCTGTCTGAGAAGCAGTTCTCTTCTTGGGGTCAAGTGTTGGAGGTTAGAGGTCAGTTGATCAGCTGCTTGTTTTCTTCTCTCTCTATTGCTCTATGGATTCCAACTGCAAAGGCATGGGGCTTGGGCAGGAATATGTGTGGCTTTAAATTAGAAGAAAAGCTGCAAATCCAATCCACAGCTTCATGGCTCACACACTAAGCTGTGGGAGTGTATGCTAAGAAGTATTCAGCCATAAAACTTTGGATTCAGTCCCATTTTATCAAATAAATGAATGTACCTGGAGAATAAAGTGTTTTCAAATAGACCCATACAATAGAATTTACTGCACCCCATGCAAGAGTGAAATTAGAATCAAAAGAAAAGACATTTAACAGATGACGTTGATTATATGGTGTTTTTTTCTCAACAATATATAGCACAGGGCTATATTAAATACTGTATCTGAGGTTTTCAACGACAGTCCGTCTTTGCACCACTGCTGTCATCCTGATGGCTGAGGAACCACAGGGAATTTCACACCGCTCCCTGTATGTGGCACTGAGAGCTAAAGTTATTAGCCAAATGAATGTTTAGAGGTAATTACAGGAGCCATAATGCTTCTGATTACAGCGTGAGGCATCATGACTTCAGTTTGCATTAGCTTTTCCTGTCTGCCTGACTCAGACATTCATGAAAGTGTGTTTTTGTACGTGGAGTGTGTGTAGCGCTGACACACTTTTGCTGCAGTAATAGCAAGGCAGATGACATGAACTGTAACCTGCTAATTTTCCTGTCCCATTCCCAGGATGGAGTCCTACTTTTTCTCTGCGTGTGTGCAAGGAAAGAGAGTGTGCACACCATGCAGAAGTGGTGTGCACGTGCATGAGTGACGTACTGTATTCTGTGCACATATGTATACATTTTTATGCATAAAAACTTGCATTTGTTTGCTATAACGTGGGTGTGGCTTGTTGTTTTTGTATGTGTGTGTTTATTCTATGCCCTGTGTGGCCTAAAGGCATGATTTATTCATGTCCCACCTCCCTTTTTCCTGTCCGGCCCCCTCTGCCCATTGTGTGGCAGTCTTTAGCCTGGCAAGACCAGAGTGCATCCCCCAAGGACCCTGTGTGTGTGTGGTGTGTATTCGTTTGGTGTGTATGTGAGACAATTTTTGGCATTTGCTTTTCTATAAGTATCTGTGTATTTGACAGTAGAGTTTCTTTTGTCTGTGTGTTGACGCTGCCTTTGCTGAGATCCCCAGAGACCCCCTCTGATTGTGTGTTGTCTCCTCTGATTTGAATAAGAATGAGCAGGAGAATGCAGGCTGTGTGTTGTCAACCTCTCTAGATCACCCATATTGAATCGAGTACAGTCAGCCCAGATGTGTTCTGGCCTGCCCTCAGGGTTGTTTGTGCACGACATGATAGAAACTTCCCTGCTGTGAATCTAGTGGAGTGGGGACAACAATGGAGAACACTGTAAACATCTTCCATTGTAAACATATAGTTATTTACCCATGACCAAAGTTTGATGTCTAGACTTTCTTCTGACGTCTGTGGGGGGTTTTACCATGATAAACACTGATACTAGTTCCATTTCTGAATTTTTAAAGACATATGGATAGAAAGTGGCCTATTATCTACATGACTACATTATAAAGCGAAGTAAAGGTGCTCTTTTAAAAGTATAATATGCAACATTTCCACAATAAAATCCGTTGTTTGGATATTTTGTTTAGCTGCCTAGTTGCATTATCCAGAAAGTTTCAAATAATGTCAAACCTAAAGAAATGTATTTTAATCAAGGTAATGATCCGTGTCATGTGGTTGCCATCGGCAGTCAATGGCGTCATATACCATTTGCGCATCAGTCAAAGATGTGGCTGTCTGCCAGGAGCTGTTATAAGCCACTTTTCTATCCAGTGTTAAAAGTTGCTATAGATTACAATCAGAACATTTATTTTTATCATTGGTCCTGACCAAAAGAATTAAACCGCGCTCTCTTCGTCCAAGCTTCTCTGTTCTTTGTTGACAACAAACAACAACCACATTTATGTGGATGCATATGAGTCCCTGTGTGTGTCCCACTTGTCAACACTCTCCACTGCTCTTATGCAATGGTTATCGCTGGTAATGTCTTCCCGGCACCTGACCACCCGTTGGTTCCTCCCTTAGGATACACTAGACCCTTTCATAGTGCCGTTTCATGCCGGGACATTTATGGCTCTGTGACATCTCGCCTGCACTATGAATGTGGCAGAAGCGGATCCTGTTGGAAGCGGGACCATTATGAACGGGCCATCCCAGCAAGGCGGAATATTTGTCGTCGTACGTGACGTCTAACACACACCTCCCACTTGGTCCAACAGTCTTTGATCGCTAACTGTGCGCAGCGTCTGCCGCTGATCATAAACAAACAGGCATACTTACAGTGCACAGAGTGTCCGTCGCTGATTGTGAACAAACCAGCATCGCTAACTGTACACAAAGTGTCTGCAACTGATCGTAAACAAACCAGCATCATTAAAAGTGCACAGTGTCCAGTGCTTGTTGTAAACAAACGGAGATTGCTAACTGAACAAATACTGCTGCAGCAAATACACATTGTACTGCAACAGAGCGAACTGTGCAGCATATTAGCACTGTGCTACTGTGCAGCACTGCTGCTGCTCTGTCGCACGTCACTATGTCTCCTCCCACCTCGTTCCGCGACACCGGACTGCACACTGATAGCTCTGTCCCCACTATTTCTCGGCGCCTCCAGGCCACTGTTAGCGGCTAGGCGCCAGCTCGGCTACTGACTTGTTGCTGTATGCAGGCAATCTTTATGCTCTGAATTCCATTTACACCCTTGGAACCCTTTGACCGTTTTGATATATATTCATATTTAAACCGGGTTAAGGATTTTGCTCATTGGATACGATCTTAAGTTATCAGATAAACAAGCTGGGAAGACTTGGCCGCAGCTTGGCTCCAGTCCCTTAGCTAGTGTGCTGAATAGCATCTGAAACTGCTTTATTCAGTGTTTCTACCAGCCTAAATCCCCGGGTCAGTTTCTTATGGAGAGGAAGAGACCTTCTAAATCATGAACTCTGAAGGAATCCTAACCTGCAATGACGGCATTGCTCCATCTTTTGTTATTGTTTTGATTGAGACACTCCTAGCAGCATAAAATTACATATTGCACGTTTAAGTCACACATACATCATCTTGACATATACAATTAAAGAAGTAGTTAACATGTGGAAAAAATGTAGGGCAATTAAGAAAGTAAGCATTCTTTCACATCACAAAAGTGCTTTCACTGCATTTCAGCAATCTCTTTAGTGTACTGTATACGTACATGTGTGTTGTTTTCTCTCTGATCACATTAATCTTATGCCCACAAATGGCCAAACGGTTGAGGGATTATGATGTTTTAAACACTGGTGGTTATAACTTGCTCCTTTTTCTAAAAAAGCCAAGAATGAAAATCTTGTGCACCAGACGGATTACACATTTATTCAGCAAACTAGTGTGTGTGCAAGGCAAAGACAAGCAACCCTCTGAGGTCCAGCAGCAGAAAAATGTGCTCTCTGTCCGATTAAGCAGCTTGGAGATATGGAGCACATCTTGGCTCGCTGAGGAACGTGTCCCGTCTAATTCCCTCATGTGAAAATCCACACTGTGGGCTAATGAGGCATAAAAGGGCACTTGTCCCCCCACCCCTCACACGTGTGTCATGGTATGGCCCTGCATGTGTGGAAACATAGCACTATGTGGAAGAACCCACCTAGCTTTGGAGGAGAGAAGGAGGGGCTTTTTGTCAGACACAGTGACCCACAATTTGTTGAAGTTGACAGTTTGGCCCTCAGGCACCTGCCAGAGACGTATCGTTCTTGGCATCGGAGGGTTGAAACCTTGGGGGATGCTTGTGGCGCAGCACCCTTCCTCCCCTATCCTCCCTCCTCCTCCTTCATGCCCAACCTCCTCTCCCCCAAATACTGGAGCTTGCAGCACTGGTAGCAGCCCTGTCCCTCTGTGAAATTGCAAATGAAAAGAAATGGAAGGCGATTACAGGCTGGGGCTTGATTACATGCACTGTCTCCCACTCAAGGCAGCAACATTAATCACCCAGTGCCAGCATGTGGAACTCAGCTAGAGAGAAGACACTGCATAGCTCCAAGCATTGACTGATTGACTGTGGGATTGTAAACACACACATGAAAAAACGCAAAAAAAAATCTCTCTTTGTATGTGTTTTTCCTTCTCTTCTGCTCCCCCCTGTCCCTTGTTCCTCCACTCGGCCAGAGACACAGACACACATTGTGTATCGCTGTCCTCCATTGTGGAGGGGACTCTTCTTAAATGGCATGTGTCAACTTGTGGCCCTGGGAACGATTCGTCTCTTTTGTTTGTGATGAGATGATGAGAAGTAGTGTTTAGTGAGGATGAGGGTAGTGGCTGGCTGTCTGTCTGAGCGTGTGTGTGTGTGTGTGTGTGTGTGTGTGTGTGTGTGTCTCTAAGCCAGTGGCGGAGATGTTTGGCTGATAGCTAGACTTTGGCCTTTCTCCCTCCTCAGCCTCATGAGTGGCAGTAATGCTGATTACACCCCGGTGAGAGGAGCTGGAGCTGAGCCTCTTTGCTCACGCCGGCTTAACAGAAACACACACACGCACACACACACATGCACAGAGTTTGCATTAGAGTGACTTGCCTCCTGCTGATAACAGACAGCGGTGGTGGCGACAGGTTTCACTGCCTCCTCCTCCTGCACCTCCTCCCGCTCCTCCTATCAACCAGAAAGGGGAAGCAGTGCCATGGCATCCCACTCTGGAGCCGAGGAGGCCAGAACAAAAGACGGCCTGTTTTCAGAAGGCCATTACTCAGGCTGCAGAGGATGTGGAAACAATAGCCTGCATGAGATCTACACCCAGACCCCACATTCAACCAAAGCTAGCAGGAAACATAAGCCCTGTGCACCGACAGCAGTCTCTCACAGTTTTTGTTCAATTGACTTTATAGTTTGATAAAGCCAGGAAAATGAGCCTCTCCCGTCCTGCGTCTTCAACGTGTGGAGACATTTATGACTCATTAAGATACTGTCGCCACACATGCTGACACTCCTTTACTTTTATTATGTCAAAATGGTAGTTGCTCTAGAAATGGCAGGGGGGTTTTCTGTATAACGTTCTGTGGTATTTGTCAAATAGAAATGTCAAACTTAATGCAGGTCAATGGAGTAGTCTTGTGATTATTGACCACAGAAAGTCATATGTTGTCTTTACAGGCTTGTGTATCTGTGAAACAGTAATAATATATATTTTTTTTATTAAATGAGAAATAAAGACCGAAAATAGGATCAAAAGAAAACAATCCATCAAAACCAAAATGAAAGTTTTATGTAAAAGGATTTTTAAAATAAAATTAATTGTACAGGCCTACTGTTGAGAAAGACACTCTCGTCTTCTCTCACTTAGTGTGTGTATATTCAAAGTAATAATTAGATATGAACCATAAAAAAAGAGTAAAAACTTTCATGGGGTAAGAGTAATAAGTAATAAGGGTTATTTTTCAATTAAGTAGCCATAACCCACTTGACAATTTACCAACCAAGTGATTATTTGTCTTTCAAATGATTGTTGCACATTTAGGCTGCTTTCTGCTTTGTCTTGCTTTTATTAAATATAACAGAGGCCAAAGTGAGGCAGAAGCAAAGGCAATAGTTACATGATAATCATCAAAGATGAACTGAGATTTCCATATATATATATATATATATATATATATATATATATTTCATTAGTGTTGTTAACATGTGCAGTGATATGAATACCACATAAGTCCTTTTAGAAATTCTCAGATACACACCCACATGCAGGCACACAGCTGCAGAATTAAGTGTAAACAATCACAGTTATCACTGTACATACTAGTATTTCTGGTTTATGCAGAGAGGTACCTTTCAGAGCGGGAGGTAAAACTCACCCAACCTTTAACTGCTTCTGCTGTTGTCTTACATAAATTGGTGGGGTGAAAAGTTCACATTTCTTCATAGTTTTAATCTAACTAGATAAATATAGCAAGATAATGACTGAAAGGCCTGAGGTATTGAATGTGTGATTATTTATGCATGTGTGAAATGGAGGTAGCATCATTATCAGTTTAGTTCAGTCAGTATAGAGAGATAAGGAAGTTAAGAAAGTGACATTCAGGTGAACACTGTACATGAAAATTGCAGCCCATTTGTTATGGCAGGGCAGTATGGTTTTGTTTGGTTTGTAGTTGCCTCTGTGAACTGTGGATACTGAGAAACTTTGCTGATATTAAACCAGCTCTGTGTCACTGCAGCATTCTAGCTTAAAACAAAGGATAACATGTGTTAATAAGATTGTAATCACCGTCTATAGCATTAAACACGAGCAGCACAAATCTGTTGCAGTCGCGTTTGGATGCTAATATAGGCCTAGCCAGGAACAACTATTTTAAAGAGACAGTGTTGTTGTTTTTATAATGCTTTTGCAGAGCGGAGACGTTTCAGATGTATACAGTGATGTAATAACGTGGCTCTCTGTGGAAAAGCAAACAGGTTCTGAGACGGTTTGCCAGTTGAACCAACTGCAAACCAGCACCTACTCAGCCCAGCACTAGAACTAGGTTTGTGTTGGTCGAAAACGGGTAAGTGTCATCCAGGTGTAGCATGGAGGAATGACCAAGCTAACTAGCCTGTTGCAAATTAAGTAAAAGTTAACAAATGACTGCTTCAACTCCACACTCTTGTGACCGTGTTGTAAAGCACATTGCTATAGCCAGATAAGTGACAACTTTGTTTGTCTAATGTTCTGTAACCAGGGTAGCATTAAAAACCTGGGGGAAGTAGCAAGCTAGCTAACAAGCTAGCCATCTGCTAGTAAGTTTGGAAGACTACAGAGAGAGGAGAGTGGATGACACCTGCGGAGACAGACAGGTTTTTAGCTTGCTAAATGGCAAGTAGACCGTATCAACACAGCCACCAATGCTGCGTCGAGGCCTTTGACGCCGAAGTGGCCTTGGTTTCTTCAAGTGGTTTGGGAAAATAACACAGCATCTCACCATCAAAGAGGAATGTCTATTTTTGATGGTATTGAAAGTTACACTCAATACCCTGATTTACTGTGATACCACACATCTACAGATTAGGTGTCCTCACAGGACTGTATTTGATTGATTTGACATCTTTCTCCTGTAAGCTTGGTCACACCACCATTTCAAACTGTGAAATTTTAATTGCATCTATGTGATATGCTTGAATATTTATGTGCCCCACCAACATCTGCATATAGAAGTAGCCTTCAGATAATTTTCCTTTGCTCAAAATGCTGATGTTGATGGAAATTCCAAAACTTGAAAGGAACCTGTCAGACACTCTGAAACAAGTAAACAGCTGCATTGAAGCAAAAAGTTGTGGAGCTTGAAGACAGAGAAAACAGATGGACACACAGGCATACGCCAGGAGTAATGCCTCCTAGAGAGATTGATGGTACTGAATGTAGCACAGAACAAAATGGGAAAGGCTTGATATATTCTGTTGACGAAGGCAGAGGATGAAAAACAGAACAACCAGGAATGAAAATTGGGAATGTGAAGAGGTAGGTTCAGGGATAAAACTGTCATGTCTGTGGGTGAAATTATAAAATGATCAGGCACCAGAGACCATGGTTTGGGTTTAAAGAATGTATTGAAACACACATCCCAAGGTTCGCCTCTTTGCCTTTTGGTCCCATGAGGTCACTGAGCATTACAGAGGTCACAAGTCTATCTCAAGTTTATGGCAGTTTCTTGCTTGCAAGTGTTTTGGCTCTTAACCATCTCTTGATAACTTTATTTATGCTTGTTTTGTCTCTCCATTATATTTCTTGCTCCATTTAAGAATCACAAAGTTCAGAAACAACCCACGGATTCCCTGAATATTTCACTTGAAAGAAAGACAATAAATATTTCATTATTCATGGTCAGATGAATTCTTAAAGTGCCAAGCCTTTGTAAGAGTGCCTCTCTGTGTTTGAATTGCCATGTGTGCCTCTCAGAGAATGCACCGGGCTCTGTGCGGGCCCCAGCGGCTGGGAACGAGAGTGCTTGTTGTAGTTTGCACAGTGGGGGTCTTGAATTCCGCCCACAGAGGTCGTACGAGCAGCCACCACTGGATTAATGCCAGTCATGGCTCCTGAGTGCGTTGCATAACTGGGTATTTGTAACGGATTCTGTTACGGCAACCCAGTGAACACAGAGTCAATAAATTTGCAATTGTTGTTACTGTGGAGGAAGATGGAGGAATAATCCCCTCACTGACTGAGCGACACAGTATTTTCACCTAGAAGTGCTTTTCATATGCAGCTCTTCCAGGCATCCTCGATTAGGAATGTGTGAAAACTCACAGGTTTTCCAGCCCTGTCAAAAACGAATGTTGCTAAAAATAAAAAAAACTTTGAGTAAAGATTGGCTCCCATACTGTGCCTGTGAAATGGCAAGTGTCCAGATTATTCAACCATACTTAACCTTTCTGCTGTCCCAATACCTCCCAGGAAATGCTAATCACACTTAATGTGAAAGTTGGATTTCACTGGAATTGGAATTCACAACAAGCAAGCTTCATCATCTGTCTGGGTTGTTCAAAGTAAGCACTGCTGCATCTGCCAGCTGGACAGTGAACCTTTCATTTGGAAATTGTATTTTCTCAGTACAGCAGCCAAATGGACACTGACCTCAGCCTCATTCTCATTTGTCCTGCATCTAACAATTGTTATAATAGAATGATAAAGGTGCCATAAATTGGACCTCAGTCAGAGTCACCAAAAGCAATGCCATGATGGGGACTGTACATTTTACAAGATATTGGTCGATTGGAATGAAATCAGAAAAAAATTGCCAAATAGGCACTTTTTCTTTTCACTTTGACATATCATCTGTCATCATAATGTTGGTCCACTCTCCATCTAAACCAGGAACTTGATAAGTGAAGTTTGACTCCTAATACTGATTCCCGCGACTCACTGCTGCTGCACTACGGAGCATGTAGTATATAGGAGCTATCAGGCTGCGACGTGGCCTCCTGCACCTCTAGACAGGCAAAACGCTCCCAGTGTGGTATGAACAAAACCCAGCCAAAAAGCAGGGCAGTTGTACCCGGAGGAATCAATTATCAACTGAAAGTGTCTGCTCTGTACAGCAGTAGAGTCCCAATGCAGGGTAGCAGGAGTCAGATTTAACTGTGTTGGGTTCAGACGGAGAGTTGATAACATGCTTGTATTTTACAAATTAGAGTTTTTTATTTGGTCAAAGTGGGTGCAAATGCACAAAAAATAACTTAATTTGTTTAAATTTGATAACAGATTAAAATGTGTAGAACTGGTAACACAGGACTGCTGTGGTAAACCTAATCATCAACAGTCCAAAACCTAGAGATTGCAGTTTTATATTACATAGAAGGCAATACAATTTCACACATGAGAAGCTAGAATGAGTGACAGTTTGGCATTTTTGCTTTATAAACAACTCAAAGCTGTATTAAATATTTCTCTTGACCATCTCGGGGCAGCACAAAAGCTGTACAGGCAACATGGATATATGGCAAATGGTAGCCTACACATCGAGTGACATTAGCATTCAGTCGTATTTGAGTCCATTTGACTAATATAAGTTCAATATTCTCCCTCCTCTTAGTTTTGTTTTTTGTCTCTATGTTCTTGCTAATTTATAAGCACTGAACTGTAAAAGTAATCTAAAGCAGCTCAGGTGCTGTGCCTGGGCACATGCTTACAATGACAATATCCTGATGTTAAACCGGTTTGTTTATAATGTTCTCTGTGTTAGTCTGGCTTGTTAGCATGCTAACACTCTGCTGTCACTTCTATAGACTGCATAGAAGAACCCACAAGTACCTTAAACCTGAATACTTTCTAATGGCCACCAGCAGGAGGCGACTCCACCGGTTGCAGGAAGTTAATGAGGAAATAATCCCACTAAAAAATACAATAAAGTAGGAATGCTTTAGGGCCAGGCTACTGTGCAATTAAGAAGTGACTACTACGGTGACTTGTCAGTCAGGATAGAGGTACAGTGATGTGTATCCATAGCACTGTGTATAAGTAGCCATGAATATAGAAGTTAACTTTGTTAGCAGCGACTTAACAAGGTGCAGTCAGATTACTGGTGTGCATATGTCCTCAGGTTCTCAGTCAGAAACACTCTCTCGTCCAAATGTGGTGACTTATGGCACATAAAAAACAAGATGGCATTGGCCAAAATGCCAAACACTAGGCATTTAAACAGTTGTGTTGTTAAGCCAACTTTAGAGGTTACTAATTTAATTTTCTGGTGGATCAGCTTTTTGACTTATTGGCTAATCATTCTAGCACTTGTAGCAAATTGATTGTGTTAAACGTTAGTTTATTCAAACTGAAACTCTTGGTGCATGAAGCTCTCACTATCAGCTGGTTCTGTGGTTCCACAATCAGAGATAACTTTAACAAGTTTGTATGTGTAAGATGGCTTAGACTGATTAAAGAGGAGCAAGAAGTTTGCAGACATTTGTATATATAACAACATCTTTGTTTGTATCACCACCAACCAACTTTATTACAACGTAGTTAGTGGATATGACTAAGTGCTCATTAAGTGCTTTTATCATCCTGTAAAATGTTAACAAAATTGTCTCATTGTAATCCCTCTGGAGAGCTCTCCACTGTGATCACAACATGTTTTTTGACCTCTTACAAACAATGTATACCCAGTATCAGTCTCCAGGCTTTAAATGTACACTATGAAAGGGATACCCACAGGTAAATATTACATAACCTGAACTAGACATGTTGAAACATAAATTATGTCCAACAAAAAAAGTAAACTGGTCTGGTGTGTATCTTTCAGTGCTTTCAGTGCTCAGCTGTATGTAGTTTGTATAAATTCCTGTGGTGAAAGCTTACAGGTATCAACATGTGCAGCAGGGCTGATAAGAGAATAGAGCCAACGTCTGTGTTGCTTTGTTGCACACTTGCGTAAAAACATCTGATGTGACTTTTAAAGATAACAGGAGCAAAGGGCCACCCTGCTGAATGTGGGCTGTGCAGCCATCACTGAATCATTAGTTGAGATCGAGTTCACAGTCTTTTGAAACACTATTTGTAAGCAGAAATGGAATTCAACAACACCTCTAAAAGTAGCAACAAGTTTACCTGGCAAGGTAAATGAGAGCAGTTAACAAAGACATATTGATGATGGTAGAAAAGTCAGTGGTGATATTGATACTGCACATGGTATAAATAAATACCTTCCATTTTAGAGCCTTGTGCTTAATTTAAACTGCACTGTATTGAAAAAAACATCCTAATGTGTTTTAATTATTCAACTGTTTTACACTGAATATTAAATGTACTTTATGAAGTCAATTTGAGGTCATGTATGCCTGAATCACATATAGGTGGACTTGGTTGACTGAGTGGTTTGGCATCATGTGGGAGAAGAGGGACACAACAGGAGAAAGTAGAGGAAATCCCCCGTGATAACGCTTAAAGCTGCCACCAACCCCCAAAAAGATGGCACAGCTGCCCGCAGCATGAAGAATGGGATTGCTGGGAAACTGCTGACCTCACCGCCACAGTTAGGAGGCAGTGAAGAATACTTGTGATGACAGTGTGGATCTCCTCTTCACGGGGACCTTTTTACTTTTGAGATTTAACTCACTTACTCGATAAACTGCAGGTCCTCATGTGCCCCCAGAAACGCCTGTAGTGCCTCGGTAGTGTAGTGCTGCAAATTTCCCATAAAGCTAAATGAAAACACCAGAGAAGAAGTGCAGTATTTCAGAATTGTCCTTTCACAAGCGTGCAATTACATCTTTTTTAGTGGTCAAATCAGAGCAGATTCTTCCTTTTTTTTCTGATCCTCATTTTTCCTCATCTGTTATTATATGTCTCTGTGTGTGTTCGTGTGTGCATTTGTGTGCCCCGGAGGTTGCAGCCTTGGCTCTGCTGCGCTCCACTGAGTCTGCCAGGAGATCTCATGGACGCCTCAGTGGAGCGGACTCTTAAAAACACTGTTTACCCAAGGAGATTTATTTAAAGTTACAGAGCGGCACAAAGTCTCACTCTAGATCCTGTGTGTGTGTGTGTGTGTGTGTGTGTGTGTGTGTGTGTGTGTGTGTGTGTGTGTGTGTGTGTGTGTGTGTGTGTGTGTGTGTGTGTGTGTGTGTGTGTGTGTGTGTGTGTGTGTGTGTGTGTGTGTGTGTGTGTGTGTGTGTGTGTGTGTGTGTGTGTGTGTGTGTGTGTGTGTGTGTGTGTGTGTGTGTGTGTGTGTGTGTGTGTGTCGGTATTTACACCTGCAAGTCTGCGTTGATATGCGATGAAAACAAGATGCACAATGCTTGGATTGCCATTAGTTTTTTCCAACAAATGTATGAGATTTTATTGGAATATTTTCTACACAGTTCATACATTACAAACCAAGTGCTTTGTAGTCAAAACTGTGGTACTAAGTTCTAATTATTTCCCAGATTTTCTCCAGTGACAATGATCACATCATGTGTGTACTTCTTCCTGAACTCTGACAGAAGGCTCACATGCGTGTCATCTGGATTTAATATGCTTTTCCCGACCTCTGAGGAGCATTTATCAGACAGTGCTCGTCTTTGATTGATGAACAAACAATAAGGGGATTTTATGTTTTTTAAATGACGTAGAGTATAAATTACATGGCAGCACCGTGTCGAAAGTTCTCTTTAGGTTTTGTTCCTCAGCAAAAGGAGGCTAATGTGTTGGTGAAACCAACTTTCTCATATGTTACAGACCAGACCAAACTTTCCACCCAAGGAATCTCTACATATGATGATGATGTCAGATTGCTGTAGAAAAAATCACAGAGCACATCCATGCTCTGTAGAGATCTTTTTGGAAACTTCTCATAATCTACTTCTACAGTCATTGAATTTGTTGAGTACTTTTATGGAGGATAAATTAATTCAATTTTAATGGCCACATCATGTTTTTCTTTTCTTTTTTTTTACAAGCTACGTGTTTGAAAGCCCAACTATTGGTAGGGCTCTATACATTCAAATTTAAATTCAAAAACAAATGATCACGCAAACAAGCCAAACTTAAAATTTTAAGTTATCTCTTTGCAGTCTGTCCCATTCAACAGTGCAGCATCAAGTACTAGCAGGCTTTTAGATTTTTTGTGTTATTTTAGGATAAACTATTTATTTAGGACCTTTAAACTACATTTGTCTCTGCAGTGGGCTGTTAAGAAAAAAACTTTGAGTTGAATTATGTTGATTGCACAAACCTTGAGTTTGGATGGCCCTGTGCTCTTGGCACAATGCATTTGGCAGCAGAGTTTGACTCCTTAAATCTGCTGAGTAGATAATTGCTTTTCACGACAATAAGTTGACAGTTTGAAAGATAATAAAAGATCCATGAACTCAAGAGGTCTTATGAAAACACTGGCAAGTTAAAATAACTGTCTAGTACCAGGGCTGTGAAACAATATAACCATTATCTTCAGTGTGGACACATATACACACAACCTGATTATAGAGACAAGAGTCTTACAAACAGGAAAGCAGACAGGAAAACCTGGCATATGGCTTACTTTACTGTTTTTTTTTTTACAGATCATCTGCCTATATGTTTGTTGCCCTGTGTGTTTTTAGTGAAACTGACCATTTTCTGTTTTTCCGTGTAGTACGTCAAGATCCCAGCTCCCACACCAGAGTCACCTTCTGCTCTCCGCGTCTTCTCCTTCTACTTATCCAGTGACAGCAAAGACCAACCTCAAGCCAGCTTTGACTGCATCCATCAATATGTTTCAAGGTATGGAGTTAATCAGCATATCGTACTGTTGTAGCATACTTTATGACTTAAATTAAAGTGCAAATCAAGTAGCCTACTATTTAATTAGTTTCTTCTGAAAATGTTCCCCTACTTTTTCCTGATTCACAGTGCTGTCTTGAACAGTGGGTTTTCTTTCTGTAGCTTCCAAGTAGTGTTGCATAATCAAACATTCACATTTTGGTCAAAGTATGTATGTCGTAGCATTAAAATGCTATTTTTAAAAACTTTTTCTAAACTTACCGGATGTAGGTTTCTGGATGGTGACGTTGCTACATGTATATCTTATCCAGAACCAGTGTGTGGTGTACGGTATCAAATGCCTTCAGCATGCTACCAGTTTGGAGAAGGAGAGTCACGCTACTGGCTGGAAGCTGAGCACTGTACTGCTGTGGATGCCACGTTAACTCATATTCAAGGCTAAAAAAGTCACACAAGGACACAAACCAAATAACAGATCAAGGCAGCAGTATCAGTTTAATAAATGTGCTATTTTCACGTTATTCTTACTGATTTACTTTTAGGGTTACAAAGGGGCGGAACATTTCCAGTAAATTTCCAGGAATTTTAGAAATATTCCTTTTCATTAAACGACAAAAACATGAATGTTGAGTTAAACATTACACATGTTAAATGTCAAAATGTTAAATGAAAAGATACCCTCTCCATTTATTTACCCCACAATATCAGCAAAACTTACTTTACTTTCTGTAGTCCATGGGTTTAAATGTGTGGCTTCTATAGGGCGCCACAGGAATGAGTTCTGAAACCTGGAAGTAAGGTAGCATTTTAGTCTATCCTCTAAAACTCAGTGAGGATTTTTGAATTGTTTTTCTTGTGTAGATGCCCGAAATAAGGTTTGTGGTTAACACAAGCTGAAGAGGTGTTCGGGTTTTGTTGTAAGAGATGAAATACGTGAGCAAATACCCCCACTTGTGAATTTCTAAGTTTTTACATGTCCTTAAAAAGGCGGTTGCTAACAAACAGTGGTTGTCGGGGACATTAAACTTCATCACACCGGACATGGATGGGAACTCTCACTAGTTTGCCTCACAGCCTCTAGTCGTGTTTTTCAGTGCTCTTGCAAACTCTTGTAGATTGTAAATTATGTAAATAAACAATTTTATTATGCTATAAATTAGCTAGCTTGTCAAAACTGCTAGTTAGCTTGTCAGAGACCACGGCTGTGACGTTCAAGTCATGCGACCATAAAGCATAAGGTTAGCCTTTTACTTCTGTCAGCTGCATTAACACTTCAAATATAACATAAGTGGTGTTCATTTATGAAGATTATCCTGCTGAACAAAATGCATAAGCATCAGAAACATGTATTTGCCACAGAGCTTATTTTCTGCAACGATCCAAAATCCAATGAAAAAAATCAAAAAATC
Source organism: Centropristis striata (assembly GCF_030273125.1). Lineage (NCBI taxonomy): Eukaryota > Metazoa > Chordata > Actinopteri > Perciformes > Serranidae > Centropristis > Centropristis striata. The sequence continues at coordinate 34,164,459 of NC_081518.1, forward strand.
CCATAAGCTAATTCTCCATAGACCCCATAGAGATGCTACTTCCCTGGGTGGCCTAGAACAATACATAATTTTGTTTGCTCTCTTTAGTCTTGTGCTCTGGGCTCAAAAGTGTGGTCCAGGGTTCTCTTCCCATGTGATGGACGAATGTACAGTGCATGTGCGATCAGTGTGCTGTGTGCATGTGATTGAGGAATAGCAGATATTCAAGTGGACTTGCATAAAACTGGTTGTTTTAGTCAAGATTATTCTAAAATATATTTTCCCCAACTATATTTAAGTTCCCTGTTAAGAGGCCAACCTTCAATTTTGTAAATTCACTTCTATTCCCGTTTATACCCCAAAATTCCTGTTAATTCCCATAAATTCCTGTTAATTCCCGTGGAATGTTTCCAACTTTGACAACAAGGTAAAAGGGTTGCAAAATCCCGGAATTTTTTTTTCTTGACAGAACACAGGAGTTGCTGGTCCACTACTGATCTGATAGGTTACTATTGAGCCATCCACAACAGGATAATGCTTAGCTTCTGTGCCGTGATTTCTAAACTTGGCACAGGTAACACTGACTCAGCTAGTGCTCGTGTTCACATTATTCATCACCTTATTTATTAGCTTACTGTGGTATCCTACGTTACTGGCCTTGGCTAACGGATGAGTTGGCCTTTCCATTTGAAAAGGACGCAGATTGCGTTGGCTTTTAAGCTTCAGGGGAAACATCCAGAAATCTTTTTTTTCTCATAGATCTGCAAAGGCAAATATTTCCTGCAAACACCACGAGAATTTTAGAAGCAAGTGATCTAATCCACTGGTCTTGACACATGTGACCCCAGAAGATACTGTTTGTCATCCTCATAGGGCATCAGGCTTTTAGCTGTCTGTGTGCCCACGTCCCTGAAGGCATCGTGAGAAACAGTTAGCACACTGCTTGCTGTACACAGGATGGGGCAATTGTAATTTCCTGTATATGTCTGGACTGACCCTCTCATTACTGAGACCTGTGATGCCTTGTTTATGGAGTGGATATGCTTGGAAACTGAGGGTTATTCTCTGTTGCGGACTCCTGCTGCCAGATGGCTAACTGTGGTCTGAACTCAAAACTTGCTCTGGCTCCAGTCAGCTTCTGGAGCCAAGACAAACTGTGCAACAGTGTGAGGATAGGATCCTGCTCTCTCTGTCCTTTGTTTTTATTATTAAAGGATAAAGAGAAGAACTGATTTATTTACAGCTTTAATGCGGCCTAGGTTCATGTATTAAACTGCTTTACTTTTGTCCAAGATGAACTTGGTTTTGCAAGTGTGCTGGCAGGAGCCAAGCTAATCCTGGTGGTTTTCCACAGGCTCTGTCCTTCTTTGAACCAGGATATGTGTCTTTCTCACATGCATCAGACAGCAGAGCTATATCTAGCATGTGACATAACATACAGTAACCATAGACCTGTCTTAGCCAGCTTCCACCACAAAGCCACTTTATTCTGTATGGCGTCCATTATGGTATGCGACTCTAAGACAGCTTATAGGCCCATGTCTTTACAGTGTTTACTGTACAGCCAGCAGAAAGCCCTGTGGTTCAATGCTTCTGTGTTTTTGTTTTGCAGTGACGGCCGCGAGCAGCTGGAAGGTCAAGGCATCATCCAGGACAAGATAACAGTGTGTGCCACAGACGACTCCTACCAGATGACCCGTGAGAGGATGTCCCAGGTGGAGAAAGACAGCTGGAGTCGCTCTGCCATCGAGATCAAACCTGGAGCCACACATCCAAGTAAGAACAGACCAGAGGCCTGTATGGAGCAAAAACAGATGATCCAAGGATGATACATCTGCAGAGCTTCATGGGGAAAGGCCAGCTTTCAGCTTAGAGAGGGATCAGCAAATTGAATGTGAATACAATGATGGCATATAAAAACAAAAATAGAAATATAATAGTACCAATAAAAGTAATGGGAGCATTTGCGTCACATGAGAAAATATTGACGTATCCATTGCTTTAAGATGAAAAACAGATATTTTCCTATTTTAATGTGTAATGAAACCAGATGTGTGGCCCGCCTTTTCAGTTCACTTTTCACTTTTGTCACTCATTCTTATTATTTGTGTCTTATTTTTTATTATTTAGTACGTTTTTTTTAGTTTGTTGTTAAGTCCTATTAAGTCTGTCCTCTGACATCTGGCTTTTAAAAGAGGGTATGCCAAATGAAAGTTCAGTATTGGTCAAAGTCTTTAACCATCACATCAGAAGAGAAAAGCCATTTCAAAGATTCAAAGCCAGGTTCTTCCTATTTATACTGATGAAAAGTGAAGTATTTTGGAAGAAGTCATTGGGGCGAGGTGTCTCTAAAACTTGGCCCTCCATCGGGCTGTAGCTAGTTTATTTCTCCAGCCGCAACTTAATTCTCCTGCAGTGTGTGGTGACAAAAGTTTGTGCTGAAATGTCTCTGTTATTCTCTGTCAAGTCACAATATGTGTTAAAATATCTATCTGAATAAAGAATACTTATGCAGAAATTATCATTCCCTCCTATTAGGTGTTGGCATATTATTATTGTATCGATATCGTGATATGAAAATAGATAGTCTTTGATTTTGTATAGTATAATTAGGGCCGGGACTTTAATGCGTTAATTAAGATTAATGAATTACACAAAAATTAACGTGTTAAAAAAAATTGAGACACTTTAATCGCACTTATTTTTGCACCGCGGAACGTTTCTCACTGGATGAGTTTCAGGCGGACCGATTATACTGGAGCACCAACTAGCGTTCATGAGTTCAGAGAACAACAAACCACAGTGAACATGAAGGAAGAAGCTGATGAGACGCTTTGGTTGGCCCCGTGGATGATGGGACATTTTGTTACAAAAAACGAACGGATGGAAGCGTCGATAAGAGCATGGTTGTGTTGCTATGCAACAAGGAATTCACATATCACCGCAGCACATCGAGCCTCAAGTATCACCTCAATGCAAAACATATAGCAGCTAGCGGCTAGTGTGGTAGCTAGCGTGGATTGTGTTTTACTTAAAAACCAAAGTATTATAGTTTACAGAAGGTCTACCTACCTATAGGCTACCTGAATTTCTGAAATGTACTACATTTCTGAATATGCTATTGCTACACTTAATGGCAAAAATTCCACTGGCCTGTTGGACTTGAGCAAAAATAAACAATATTTTTGTTACAGAAGCTTATGTATTCAGTCATTATTCAATGGTCAAAAAAAATTACTTCTCACTATTCTGAGGTCAAATATTTATATGCGATTAAAATGCGATTAATTTCGATTAATTAATTACGAAGCCTCTAATTAGTTAGATTAATTTTTTTAATCGAGTCCCGGCCCTAAATATAATATAATGTTATCTTTTCCTGGTTTTAGAGGTTGCATTTCAGTAAAATCATATTTCTGAACTTGCCAGACCATCAGTTTTTTTTTAATTTGATTTCACTTACTGAGTCATTATATCAACATTACAAAATCTCATTTTGAAAATATTTCACAAATATTGCGATATTACCCTACCTCCCATGTTGTGAATTATTAAAATTGCAATTGCAATATCCATCAAAATAACCAAAATAATGATTTTTTTCCAAATCATGCAGCCCTACTTACCTGCAACTAACTGAAAAGCAGAAATTCACAGGTGACAAGTTGTTACTGAAAAGTATAAATGTTGACAACCATCAAATTTCATGTAGCGTTTGCCAGACTTTGTGTGTTGTGCATTTGTGTCTTCTCAGATCGTAATCAGCAGTTTTACCACAACATATAATTAATACAAAAAAAGGCATGAACTGGCAAGCTACTTTCTATTCTCTTTTCCCTCTTCTCCAACCTTTGCCGTCATTATGCAACATTACTTTGTGGTGTGATTCTGGGGCCCCGTGTCAGTGCTGGTGCTCTGGGTGGTTTAGACCAAATATAGACTGTGTGGATTGTGTAACATCAGGTCTTCAGGTGAAGATGACTGAGCAACATATTTACCCAAAAGGAAACCTTTAATAACTGCACGTTAAATTCTCCTCTCTGCCCCAGGGGGTGCTCATAAACACTGTGCATGCCTAAACCTATACACCAAGCATCTGACACCCCATGCATCACACACCATAATTATTACATAACTCAGTGTATTTTTATCAGGGTTAATAGCTGCTTATATAGTAATGAACGTCATGCAAAGAGTTATTATCACTTGGCAGGGCATACTTTGTGGTTGAAAGGAAAGCCTTCTTTTCATGTACCTCTGCCCCCACTCTGACCTTCAAAGCACAGATTAACCTGTAATGGGATTAGCACAGAGAGATGGCTTTCACTGCCCTGTCTGTCTGCAGCAGAGATGTAAGCAATGATCAATGGGGGGGCTAACATTTGAAGACAAATACCTGCAGGCAGACATGCACATGTGAGCTACAGATAAAGGTTAGCAGAGGAGATTTGAATGAAAGTAACCCCATTAGTCAACAAGTACTGTGTTGAGACAGTGCAGGCCAGAGGGCATGTACACATGTTGAACAGGTAAAAGCAGAGGTGAGAGTTGTAAAATCTGGCTGCCTCTAACTCTTGTTTGTTACATCTCTGCTTTTGTTTGATCTCCAACAAAAAATGTTATGCTTGCATGACATATTTCAGTGAAGTTGTGTTTACAAATCAACAAGAATTTAGGTCTCTCTAAATGTCAAAGCATTCCCAAGATTTAATTTCTTGTGACTTACTGAGACATATTTCAAAGAGAAGAATTGTTTTGAATGTAAAGGGCATCGCAGCAATTTCTTTTCCTGATTTGTGTGTTATTTACAACTAAGAATTACATTGCATAAATGAGTATTACTTACGCATAAATCTACTTTGTTGTGTGTTCAGGTAAATGTGTGAAGTTCCACAAGAAACCAGCCCCTCTTTCTGCATCAGACAGCAGCTTCTCTAAGCAGTCTACCAATAACCGAAGGAACGGCAGTATGGCCGCCCCGACCCAGAAGCCCTTGAGGGAGCGCATCATCCACCTCCTCGCTCTCAAACCCTACAGGAAACCAGAGCTGCTGCTGTGGCTGGAAAGAGAACGAGCCGGCCCCAAGGACAAGGCTGAGCTGGGTGCCATCCTGGAGGAGGTACACAAAAATAATTTGTGTGCATGCATTCATGCACATATATATATATATAAACGTATATAAACACTTACACACACTCATAATTGGTTTGCACACAGACGTGTCCTAAACACTCTTGTACATGTCTGAAAAAAACATTTTGCCTCGTGTTTGCACGCAAGCAAATTTGACCTAAACATTTTCCATTGTATATGACATAAATAAACACTTAAGTATTGCAGCCTGCCATTTACACATTGTAAAACGCATTTCACACAATTAAAAACACCTTTTTATTCAAAACAATGACCATAAAAAGGGGCTACCTTTTTGCATTTTATCAGGGTTGAATATGACTATTTTGTGACCCAGGAACTGAAAAGTAGAGATCTGTGTTCCAGCTAGCTAACATATAATTGTACACTGAAAGAAACCAGGAGCCAGCTGTGCTTTAATTCAACTTTTGATCTAATTTAGAAACATTTATTTTGTGACTTTCCTGTATACATTTTTGAGTAATTCCTAAATTATGTTTGCAGTCAGCATATGTGTGTGTTTGTGTGCGCCCGTCTGTGTATTTACTGCCCGTGTGCTTGTTGATGTGTGTGCACGCATGTGGGTTTTTTGTGTCCGTGCATGTATGTAATTAGGTCGATGCTGTAATTGTCTCTGCAGAGATTGTGTTTGCAGAGGGGCGGGCCGCTCTGTCAGGAGGCCCCAGAAAGATAGATGTCCTCTGAGAAAGTCAGTCTGATGAGATTAGAGAGGAGGTTAAAACCTGAGACTCTCAGATGGGAACAGAATCTCAGAAAAAGGCTTTTGCTTTTCAGGAATGTAGATGTGCCACTTTTAGCACATCCATAACTCCAGTTAGAAACAGTGTTTGACTCACTTATTACTGTTAACATTCTGTTGGTTTTTAAAAAAATAAATAAAGACAGAACTATGGTTTCTGTAATTGTGGCTGAATATTTATCCTGATACCACAAGTTTGGAACAAGGGGCAACCAAGCTAGAGCACGCTTGATTCAAATCATTCAATCACCTGAACTGTCTTCACTGAGTTGATTTGTTGGTCAGGTGTGCTCCTGCTTGGTATGAACAAAAACCTGCAGCCACATGGTCTGTCATCATTCAGTTTGACACTCCTGTTTCATAACATGGCTACCTTGCAATTGACAAGTCGCTACCAGTAGCAGTGTCCTCGAGTTCTCAGTTAGACCCATCCTTTGCTCCTTCCCAGTGCCACCCTCTGATCCAGATTTTGACAGATCCCAGGTTATTCTTCATAATTTAGGACATTAATTCACATCAAAGCAACAGATTTTAAATATTTCATCACACAAAGTGATGAAAAGTGATAAAAGCTTTTTATGGGACTACAAAGTAACATGTGATATATTGTATTTTAGGTAGCAAAAGTGAATCCTAAAGACAGCAGCTACCTGCTGAGGGATGACTTCTACAAACACGTGCAGAGGGACTGGCCCACCTACAGTGAGGAGGAGAGGCAGTCGATCAGCAGGCTGCTGGCCAGGTGAGTCAGGGATTCAAGCTGAACCAAACAGACATGTCTTCTCTGTTGTTACAGTAAACTGATCATTTAATGCCTCAGATCACACAGCCTATTTTTATTACTTTGGGTGCACAAACAAGTGCCTCTTTACTTTTTAGTATGTTCAGGTGTAATTTTTGGTGTTTATTGTTGCCAACAAAATCTTAATTGGACATAAAAACTTTTCTTTTTTTAAACTGCTTTTTAACAGGTTTTTTTCACAGCTCGAGGTACTTTTTTAAATCTGTCCTCTCTTTCTATCTTCCACGTCTCCTCCACTCAGTCCCACACATTTATGTACAAGTGCTAATCAACAATCTGTTTCATTTTCATGCTTAACTTTATTTGTTCACCTGGGATTCCAAATGACTGCAGTGATCAGTGATTCCAGTTAAAGTTTAATCTTTCTTAATACCACATTAGTATTTCATTTGTGTATGTATGAATGTATGTATGTGTGTATGTTTATATTGTCATTTCCTTCCTTTCTCTTAAACAGAAAGTTGCAGCCACACATTAACCACCAATCAAGAAATCTTCAGACCTTGAAGACCTCAGAGGATACAACATTACATCACAGCACAGCAAAAAATCCTGCAGTGGTAAATGAACATTATATTTATTGATACCATGCCATGTTCAAAGTCACTTAAATCACCTTTTTTCCACATTCTGATGCTCGCATTGAACTTCATCACCTCCTCTTCATGTCTACATGCTTAAATGCATTGAATTGCTGCTATGTGATTGGCTGATGAGATATATATTTTACTTATATATAACAAGCAGTTGCACAGGTGTACCTAATAAAGTGGCCGGTGAGGGTATATCAGTGTAGTACCTATTTTGGATGTTGCCATTTGTAACACATGCCCATTTAGAGCTGGGCAACGTTTAGTGTTGTTGAGAACTTTACTATGGCTGCTTGTGTTTTTGAGAAACTAATGCACACTCAGTAGTGCACTATTGCACAATCCTCTGAGATACACTTGATAAGTGGAAAGTCAATCAGATTACTTAAAATTCTGAGAAAGACAGTCATACATACCCAGAAAGACAGACACATTCCATCCTCTATTGTTTAGTTGCTGCTGCTGCAGGGCCACCTATTATCCAAATAGCAGGAAATTTGTCATGATCACTCATACATCATATCCTCAACTCCACCAATCGTGGTTGCATAAATGTATGGAACGTCAAAATTCGAACTGCTTTGGACACGTTTCAAAATGACATTGATAAATTTGAGTGGACCCACAAAATCCAGTAAAAAATGTTACTGACACTGAAAGTTCATAAATTTGGTTAAGACCAAAATGTAAAGCTTGCTGTTATAGCGCCACCATCTGGCAGAATTGCAACACATTCAACATTGTTGACCCTTCGGTCCCCAGAATAACAGCTATTTGACTCAATCACAGACACATATATTCCTTGCTTTATAGTTAAATATGGAAATTATATACAATAGAATAAGGATACAATATAATAAGATATTGAACACTATTTTGGCTCTTTGGATTTTGTTGATTGCTGACTCTGTAAAGATGAAGTCAGTTAATGTAAAGGGTATTTTAGATGTCATTTCACAGTCAGTTTGACATCAGATTAACAAATTAAGTTGCAGGTTGTTTTGTGGTTTTGTTCGAAAATATTGAGGTTTCTGTCTTTTTCTTCTTCCTTTCCCAGAAACGTCCCGTGCCTTTTGACTCGTTGGAAAGGCTCGCTGTTAAGAGACAGAAACTTGCGGACCAGAGGTTGCAGCAGCAGCCCACAGTAAACGGACTCTTAAATAATAAAGTTCATGACAGTGCAGCTCCTACCCTCAACCTCAATTTCCACACAAAGACTGAGTTTCAACGGACAAGTAACCATAGTGGTAACCAAAATGGCTTACCAGGGGGCCACAGTGGCTTTCCTCTAATGCACAAACTGTCTAGCACCTCTGACACACCTGTCTCAGAGAGCAGAGAGCAAGAACCCAAAGTAAGCAGCTGCCAGCCACCACAGGTTGACTCTGACTGCACTCACCAGCAGCTCACCAACAGCCAGCACAAGAAGAAGAAATCTAAAAAGCACAAAGACAAGGAGCGGGAGTGGTTAAAAGACAGCAAGGGCAGTGAATGGTTGGAAACCAGCCCTGATCTCAAGCAGAACATGGACAAACTTGATAGTAAGGCACTTTTTTGGTCAATATTTATCTATGATATATCTATGATATGGCAGGGGGCCTATCTCCAAAGCACTGTTGAACTGTTGTTTCTTCCTTACAGCTGCCTACAAAGTAACAGGTTAACCAGAGCGTCTGAGCTGATGACCAATGGTGTTTGTGTGTGAGGTCTCTCTGAGCCCACTGGTGCATTTATACAATATTATCTCATAAGCATGGCTGTGTTTGCTCCCTTAAGCCCATTCTCTTGAGTCCTCAGTGTGTTATGTGGCTGATGGACTCAACAACAGCCCAAGCAGTGCTTTGCGTCTCTAAGCTGACATGTCTCCTGATACCCACAAGCTCTTAGTTAGTCTGCACAGAGGCAGACACACACACACACACACACACACACACACACACTGCGATGTGTTTTGAAAAACAAAAACACATTGCTTAACATGACTGTTTTGACTCAACTGGCGCTAATGTTTTTTTCTCTATCCTGTGTTTTTATTCCAGATCCTGACATCACAAATGCTGTGGCCTCTGAGGAAAAGCCGGATTATGTGCTGTGAGTGTAAACATTTTTATTATAATTTTGTTTTGATAACCTGGCATAGTGTAATTTTGAATGCTTTATTTCTAATTGATCAGACAAAACGTGAACATAAGCTATTATCTATAGGAAATAAATAAACAAAATCAAAAATATTAAAAACTGACTGATGTGTTAAGCATACGGGGATAAACATAGGACTGACCTGCTGTAGTGTGTAAATTTTATAAATTCAGTCCAGGAAGACTAGTCCCATAGTGTAGTAATAAAAAATCTCTTAATGGAACCATTAAGAGTGCATCTGATTTTTTTCCGGCTTGATTTTGTGGATTACAACTTAGATCCAATCGTTGTGTAATGGAGGAGTTACATCCTTCTTTTTTAAATAGAATTTGGCATCGGAAGGAAAAGGAAATAATCTTTTTGTAAGTGAGTAAGGAGATAAGAATTATCTGTCAAATATACCAAAAATAGCAATTTTAGGAGATTGCATTATATTATAGCCATAATTCTTGGAAATTGTGTCAAAAAAGGGAAACGATTTGATCAAGACCACAACATACAGTAGATGGTCCCCGGGCCTGTTGTGACATATAGGGCTTAGGTTTGGGAATATTCTCCCAAGTTCAGCTTTTAAGAAGTGTAGCTGAGTTGGCACTGTATTAAGGCATGTTATAGAGAGTATAGAAAAGAAATTGAGTCTATAAAGAGCCCAACCCATTTCTCATCTGACAGCAGGGCCAATAGATAATTTTCCCATTGTTCTCAAATACATGATGGGGAGATTATGTCACTGTTTCACTTTTAACGCATTCTAGATACGTTTGCTATTAAAATATGTGATTGAAACAGACAGCTGGATGTTTGCTATCCACAAGAGGAATTATCTTCAGCTGTCAGAACTTATAGTGATCAGTCCTGTTACATGATAGCAGACTGACATTACTTGTCTTCTTTTTATTTATTGCTGTTGTAAACGTAAATAATTGATTCTACTAAAACATATAATATGTAATTGTCTCCAGTGGTGCTGAATAAGTATATTTATCCCCATCTGTATCCTTATGCTGCTCTCTTGTGTCCAAAAGAGGTACTACACAAAATAGAATTTGAGGAAATGGCCCTGTTATTTGTGAACATTAATAATGTAAATTAAAATGCAATGTCTTTGTGTGTCTTTGTAGCACATACAGCACCATTATGAGTTTGGAGCAGCGGAAGACATACCAGGAGGATTTCTGTGCAGAGTATGATGAATACAAGGACCTCCACTCCCGGATCGCCACTATTACTCACATGTTTGTTCAGCTAGGATCCAAGATCAAAAGCTTGTCCCCTGGCACACAAGAATATAAGGTACATACTGTACATTATATACAACCTGGTGTGATCTGATACATGGCATATGTGTAATAAATGCTACAGTATTGTTTTATGAAGCTAAATTAATATATTAAAACAAATTAATGATTTGTGTTCTGTATCATTTAGATAATGGAAGACCAAATTTTAGAAAAGTACAACAAGTATCGAAAGGTAAGTGAAGCATTTAAATGGTTATTTTGTTGGAATTAAAGAAATCAACAAGAAAACAACTTTTTTTTCATGCAGTCGCTCCATATCACATTTATGAAATGGTGGAACACATAACTTTTAAGATCCTAACTGTCAGTACAGTGCATGGTAAAAACAGCAAAATAAAATTTCAATGAATCGTAATCTTGCTGAACACAGATCTGATTGGTGCAGACTTTCTTTTTCATTGTCATGTGCGCCATGTAGCTGGAGCCTCACACAGCTCAGCGTATGTTGCGGTAGATCTACAGTCTGTTGTATTAGTAACTGGACTTTCAAGTTGCAGACAATGGACTTGAAAGAGGTCAAAGTAAATTCAAGGTAGTTTTATGAAAAGTAACCTTATGTAAAGTAGGCAGGTCCATCAAACTATTAAATATTCAGCTATACAAGCATGTTCAATTTAAGATAATCACAACATTATACAGTATACGTGACAATATAAGTGAAATCAGAATATTTGGACTAATATTGTGCGTTATGGCTGTGACGCTTTGTGGCAGGAGACCCGGCATAGACAGCAGCTTTGGAGTTCGAGACAATAACACAAATTCATGAAAACATAGAACAAATACATTAACATATCAAAAGGTTACAAATAGTATCAACCAAGTCATTCATCATAGTACTTTGTGCTTAAAACCAGGGAGGGGGACCAAGTCTCCAAGTTTCAAATCATGATCACGTAGCGCAATGTAGACCTTTTCTTTAAATTCTGCAATTGTCCTGAATTCAGATATTTCCTATCCTCCGGTCTTATCCACAACTGTTTTTTTGCTGGTTGAGAATAAAGACAAATTATTTTGCAAGTGTGAAAACATTTTTTTTTATAACGCTGTCTCCTCTCCACAGAAGTTCCCAGGTTACCGGGAAGAGAAGAAACGCTGCGAATATCTCCATGAGAAACTGTCCTATATCAAACAGCTCATCATAGACTACGACATCTCTCAGGCTTCCTCATAGCATCGGCTCTCCTCTTTGTCAATTTTGATCCCTTCTTTGCATAAACAACGTAGGTGTCAAACTGTCAAACAAAGCGTTTTTACATGAGAGTGATGAAACTGCAGTGATTGGCGGCCTGTGCTGGGACCACGGATGATGCTGTGAGCATTAATCGGTAGCATCTGTCACTCTTAAGTCTATTTGTTTTGAAGGTTTCATTTCTTAAGAGATGTTTTGTTGATGTGAAACGTTCAAGGGCGAGGCAAAAAATGTGATCTTAGAAAGCATCTGTGTACATCAAATTGCCATGACGGACAATTTCCAAAAAAGTTTTAGCCAGCCTTGTTGAAACCAGTGTCAGTTTAAGCCATTTTGATGGAAGGTTGCTATTATGAATTTAACTTATTCACTTTATTGATGACACTTGTTCAATCACACATTGCTCTAGGCAGGTTTCCCCTTTCCCTTTTCATGAATTTAACGACTTCAATATGCAGCGTACACTTCAATTCCACATCAAAGTTGCTTCATGATACATGATTGAAGTAGCTCAGGGAAATAAAAATTAAATGTTTGAAGTCATTTTATCTCAGATTCATCCTTCAGCTCTTATTATGTAAATGTTGTGAGATAATTCCACTTGTTCCCAGTGCAGTTTCCTTCAATGTTTCATTTGTCTTGAAGTGAGACTCGTTCAAAGCAGCTGCTGCATTAGCATCAGCTTGAAGTTTTTGGGGTTTTTTTTTTATTGGAAACAAGTGAAATAATCTCACCCCTTGGCGGAAAATAATATTTTTAGGATTATATATAAAGTGACGTATTAAAATGAACATGTGATTTTGCAATACTGCCAGTGAGGGGGTCTTGATGTTCACCTGGATTCATCTGATTGGCTTGTTTCCTAGGTGGTGCTTTTAAATACTGCTTACATTTTGAACGGAGCTGATTCCAATTAGTAAATACTATAAAATATTAAGAGGATTTGACATGGTAAAATAATAATGTTTTACCCTTAAAATGATAATTTGTATATTAATTACTCACCCGATGTTACCTTGAAGTCTCCACACTGATGAATCATCCAAAAACTGAGTGAAACAGTGATATTTTAAAGTTTAAAGGAGGCTTGCATAGAAATGGTCATTTTAAGGGTAAAATATTCCGTTGAGGAGGTTTATCCCCCAAATGCACTTGTGGTAAAGTATTTATTCACCTCCCCTTTCTTTTGAATGACTGGTAAAGGGACCAAAACGCTTGGCCTTGATGGCTGTTGCAATAATTTGTTGAGGAAGAACGATTTTCCTCCCCAAAGCCATTACTGACATTGTTAATCAGGAACAAAGTCTAATTTAAAGTATTCTAACCGACTGGAAAGAAATGTCTTTCTCTCTTTTTTTCTTCCTTAGAACTACTGATGTATTTATTTTAAGCCACCTTCCTCCATTCTGCGTTGTTTGTCTTCGTTTTATTTGAGGAGTCAGGTCTTGTTAGATCAAAGTGTTTGTTTGAAGCAGCTCGGAGAGGTTGTGAGCAGATGAAAGATACCTTAATCCATGTCTGTCTGACCTGACACAGTTGTGGTAACTGAATGGGTTACAGCTTCCCCCGAAGTCCTCTAAATTAGAGATGGGAATTGAAGATCTTATTGATACCAATGCCATTATTGATTATGCTTATCGCTCTGATCCTTTATCGATTCCTTTTTTGATTCCTGATCAAATTGGTGTGGGGAAAAAAATAGTCCTACACAGGTTTTCAGCATTATTGCTGGTCAATCTGTGTAGAAACAGAAGAGTACAGGCATTCATGTGAAAAAAATCACTAATAATATAACAAGATATTTATCCTCTGTGACAGACTGCTTGGTTGTGAAGCATTATTGCGTAAATTGCATTCTGGAATTCTAGCCAATGCTGATCCAAAAGATGTTTTCACATTTTCTAGTTTTTTCCACCCTTATTGTAAATGAACATTTTACAGATAACTTTTAATGTGCAACTGTCCGAAAAGCACGGCAGCATTGTTAAAAAGAGTTGATAAGCTTAATGGGCATTTGATTCTGATGATCAGACAATTTGGAACTGGTTCTCAACTGGAATGGGTTCTCGATTCCTATCCCTGATCTATATATTAATTCTGAAATGGAGATTAGCAGCCACTTCACCGATAACTCTTCAGCTGTGTCTAATATTGTTTCACTTATTTGTGGTAAAGAAAAAGTATTTAATTCATGTGTTGCATTCTTGGGTTATTTAATTATTCAGACTGCACCACACAAAATAGTGGACAACACTATATTGTGAACTTTGTAGTTTAAGGTGATTTATTTCAGCCCTAAATATTTGGTTTTCAGGAAAATGTGGAGCCATATTTAAAAAAAGGTGTGGATTTGCTACTTCATTACAAGTTGTGGTACTATTTAAACACTAGCCTGGAGGGTGATGTCCTCAGTCAGTGCCCATTCCATTTTGTTTGCACTAAACTAAAAAAAGATCACAGCAGGCTAGTAACATTTCTAATCAGATTGTTGTTCTTCATGGTTCAAGTTTTTGTACTGAATGTTCTCATACTGTCAATGACGTAGAAGCCTTAAGATGACACTTTTATAGGTTCAAATATTCAAACTGCCAGTTTCATCAAGGAGTCATTATCCACCCACATCTGTTATCTGCCTTATATTGTTGTTAGCTGTTACAAACCTGTCTGATCAAATGAATGCCAACAGTGGCTTTCTCACATGTTTCAATATTACTTTTTGAAGGAAATGTTTCATAATGTAATTTTTAAAAAGATGCACAGTTTGATGATGGCATAGCTTACTCACCAGTTGCATTTGTAGTAACTCTGGTACATCATTGTATATTTGTATTAGAAATACATTTTGGTGTATACTGAGTCTGATCTGTCTTAGCTCAGATTACCTTGACATTTCAAGCACAAAAAAATCTATTGTTAAAATAACAATATTCAATCACATGAAGGTAATTGGCAGTTATTTTTAGAAGGTTTCAGGGAGTGAAAGGTATAATTTCACCTAAGTGTTTTTTGATTGAAGACCATAATTATCAGTGGGTGATCAGAATATGACTACAGAATTATTGCTCTCAAAGACAGAACATTTCACTATCACAATATGAATTTTATTTATCTGTGCAAGTCTTAATCACAAGCTACAAACATGTTCATAAGGTGTTTTTGTGGGGTTTCTTTTGTGGCGCCGTGCTGAATATTTACAAGGCACGGCTACACAGTAGGTGTTTTTTATGTACTGCATACTGTACCAACTGAAGGCTAAGCTTCATCTTAGTCACAGATGATTCAGAGAAGTATGCATTATGAACTGCATTTTACAAATGTATAGTATACTTTCTCTTTTCCTGTTGTGCAAAAGATCAAAAGAATAAAAACATCAAAGTAATTTTTTGTGTTACAGACCTTGCTCTTTGGATTTGGATTTTGGATTTTCAGGTAATCTGCATCTTTCATTGATCATCATTATTCACGTTTTCTTTAGTAAATGCATTGTTCAGCTATGTCGTTGTTTGCAAATCTGCTTGACTCAAAAGAACATACATTATTGCATTAATTTGTAAACAAAATGGTACTGCTAATAAGTCACCATATAAGTCAAGAAGGGTTCGTACATTGTAAATAAAGACTTTAATAAGGGTTGGTACATCTCTTACTAATGCTTTATAGATCCGTTATTAGCCATTCACAAGAGCAACTTTTTGGTTGCCAGGTTGTGGGAAAAAAAATTATATCGTCACACTGTTAAAATAATTGCCTAAGTAATTTTTTGTCAAAATTGGGTTTTTTTTCCCTAAATCATCTCCACATGATGCAGGCCACCTATGGTAAAATCGCCTACATCCTCAGTTGATCAGATCATGTGATTTTACCCCTTTAAGATCATCACTTCTTTGACAATTTTGCCACATTCATAGGCATCAGATAAGAACCCAGCAAAGAAGAGCTGGAGGGAGATTGTTTAGTTATCAGTTTAGTTTATCAGTGTTTTATTTTTGACACTAATATTGGTAACACTTTACATAAGAGTGACATGAGCATGTCATAAACATGACATGGGATGTGTCATGAACATTAATGACACTTTGAAGTAACATTAATGCTCGTGATACTTGTCATGTTTCTGACAGGCTTGTGTGACTCTTATGTAGACACCTTCAAAATAAAGTGTTACCATATCTTGCTTAAGTCACAAAGGCATCTTCAAAAAAATGCCTAAGTCATTTATTTCTCTTAAGTTATATAATTTACACACAGTGTTATTACTATGCCAATAGCCATCCTGTGTTACATCCTTTTTGAGTAAAATGATCAATAAATGTCATATGTTACACTTTTGGTGAAGTTTTTTGTGTTTCCTGCAAAACTTGAAAAAATGAGTTAGGCGATTATTTTAACAGGGTGACGATATATAAACAACAGACGCCACTACGTATCAATTCCACTGAATTATAAGGGTTGCTATGTGAGAAAACAAAGCCTCAAATTGTATCTAAATTACATATCGATCTTGCAAGAAGATACGCAGCTGAGTTTTGACAGTTTCGACGTTCCGTGAAATAAGAAACGATTATGGAGAATGAAGAGTATGCTTTTCTTAAGAGGAACTGAAGACTGTTGATGGTAGCTGCTGACAGTTGTCATGACGACCGTGATACACTTAACGTTAGCATTCTCTGAGGTTTCCTGTGTGACAAATTAAGGTAAGAGCGCTGGTTTAGGAGGTGAAATGAAGTGACATTTCGAGGTGTTACAATTTAAAATTCACAGCTAACCAAAGGTCACTATGACCACTTATTTCCGTTCTCCTCTGTGGGTGCTGTAGCTATAATTAGCAATAGCTGGACCGGGTGTTAGCGCGAAATTGGCTAATAAGCCTACGTTAGCATGCCTCCTTGTCAACCAGGCTTAACGTTAGTTCGATATATTACGCCGTCATAAGTGTGTATGTATGGGTCAATGACGAGATCTAACCCAGTGTCAGTTGTTGTAACCAGTAATAAATATATATAATATAATAATATATATATATAATATATATATATATAATATATATATATATATATATATATATATATATATATATATATATATATTACATCTAAGCTACATCTGTTGTAACCTAAAGTTACTTACTTGGGTAAATTGGTATCAATTTAATGCTACTTTTAACTTCTTACTACGCTGAAGAGGCAGTTGTACTTTTTAATCCACTACATTCACAATATACTAAATACAAATAATTACTATGCAAATTCTCACTTTAGAAAATATTATGCATTGTGTCAAAATACACAATTAACTCATCTTTAATATCAAAATACTTCCTACACATTAATGCACCATTAGTAATAATTCAATATATAATCTAAGACTCTTAAAAGGGCAGTTCTGTATGCTGAAATGTTAAATTCGTTTGGATGATACTGACTCATTCTGTCTCTATGAATGCCGAGCCTTTACTAGTGACGGGGTATATTTTACCATGTGAGACTGATCCTTTACTGAACTAAAATATCAAAGTAGCCTTCTTCCACCACTACATGTACACTCACCGGCCACCTGTTGTGTAAACCCTTAGAGATGGTTGTGTGCGAAAATCCCTGTGGATCAGCAGTTTGTGAAATACTCAGATCAGCTCGTCTTGCACCAACAACCATGGCACGTTCAAATTCACTTAAATCTCCTTTGGTTTGAACTTCAGCAGCTAGTCTTCACCATGTCTACAGGTCTACATGCCTAAATGCACTGTGTTGCTGACATGTGTTTGGCTGATTAGATATTTGCGTTAAGGAGCAATGGACCAGGTGTACCTAATGAAGTGGCCAGTGACTGTAAATATATATGGTAAGACACAATTTGGAACAAAAGGAGAAAGTGTGCTAACTCTTTTCCAGCAATATTACAATAAAGACGGTATTACTGATAACACTTTTAGATGAACTACCCATGATCTCTTGTTAACCTATTATTAACGCATCAGGTTACAGAAAACATCAGGGGGAAAACAATAACTTTATTTATTTATTTTATTTGTATTATTATTCATAGGATAAACACCGGAGAAAGTACTCCAGACTGAGATATGGAAGCAGCTTACAAAACAGAGACTCTCAGAAAGAAGATACCGACTCTGGAACTGTCTGGTGAAACACAGGTACAGATGGGGAGTTTAAAGTTATTGGACTATTTCTGGAAATTAATTCATTTTAAATCTGACATACTTGACAAACCGTCAGCCAAAACCCTTCCTCCACTGTGTATTGATTGTGACCGTTAGATCAATAACAAATGTTCCTAAACCCCTTCTCAGGCGCACAGAGCCCTTTTCTGTTAATAAAAATAGATAGGTAATTTAAATAATAATAATAATAATAATTTAATAAAAAGATCAGTGTTTTTCAAAGGAAATGTGCATCTTAATTTTCTCTGTTGTGTCCCACCTGTTAGCTTCCAGAGAGTACCAATTGCATGGCATGTTCAGAAGATGGCAGGTACCTCAGCCTGGGTCATTCACAGGGCCTGTCTGTGTGGTGTGCATCTTCTCTGATCTGTATTGCAGAGTGGCTGCAGGACAGATTGGAAGTTACATCCATTCAAATAACCAGCATGGCTGAGAAAGTCTATCTGCTTGGCACTGTGGATGATATGGGTGAGTAGTATGCCTCCTGCATAATTGTGTAGATGGTTGGATTTTCACATACATACTGAGGCAATAAGAGCTGTAAATCAGAAGGACAGACAGGTTGTCAGACAGTATCGACATACTGACAGCAGCTGCTTTCATCTTCCACTGCAGGTGTTGCCAGAGTCTTTGCATATCACTGTGAACGCATTCACCTCCTCAGTGTTATTAACATCATGGTGGGTGGCAATGTCATTTCTTGAGAGATATACCCTGTATTTTGTTGTTACTTCCGGTTTTGTTTTATCTTGATAAGGGTACATATAGAATGTTGACGATAAATCAAGCTGTTTTTGTCTTTTTTTTAAATGATTGTTTCACAATATGTCCTGTATATTTATTGGATATAATTTTCTTTTTTTTTTTGTATTTATGTGATGCAGAAAAAATTCCATTAAAAATATTTTTTATTTTCAGGAAAACATCAACACAAGGATCATTTGCTTGACATTTGAACTGTCTGAAGGAGGCGGTTATGGAGCTGCATCATTTAGCTGTAAGTAAGGATTTCACTTTGTGTGAGCCATTTTTATTACATTAATATTAATATGGACATAGGCTCAACATAAAAATATTGATTCCCGGTGGCACACCTGGTAGAGCGCATACCACAGACCCGGGTTCAAATCTGACTCGAAGCCCTTTCCCGCATGTCTTCCCCTCTGTCTCCCCCTTTCACACTGTCTCTCAATAAAGCCTTAAAAATGTCTAAAAAAAACTAAAAAAAATATTGATTCACCACTTTTTTTTTCATCTCTATCAGGTAATGGTTCTGTCTGGCTCGAGGTCTGTCACTTCCCCTCAGAAGCATGGCTGAAAGAGTTAGAGATAGCCGAATCAAAAAAACAGGTATTGTACTGAAATTTAATTAGTAGCCTTCAAATATGATTGTGTATTAGGCTTCAGACAAGGCATGTCACTATTAGTGAAAATTGATTGTTGACTATGACTTAACTTAGTGACTTAGTGAACTTAGTCATTACATTTAAATTAAACACAGAGACAAAAAGGAGGCATTAAAATCTGAAAGAGTGAGACCATTCTAAATATGAGCACAAACACAGGCACATAATGGCATAAAGAACATAGAAAGGCTTGGACTCATGCCGCCTGAGGAAGAACCCCAACCTTAAAAAAGCCATTACCGTCCAGAGTGGCTGCCATTTGATATTTATTTATAAAGAGAAAAGTATGTAGCACAAACCAATGCCACACACGCACATTAATAGCTAAGTTAATTTGCAATGCCTATTCCAAGATGAGCCATTAAATAGGTAAACTGTACAAAACACAAACTCAGAAGTAGGGGCATGCATTAAAAACACAAAACTCAGAATTCAACAAGAAAATACAGACATAATAGACAATACAAGACACAAACTAGTACAATGCACCTTAACATTGTGCACATATATAGCACAATACACAATAATAATTGTTCTTCTCTGTTATTTCAGACATGGTGAGGAACACATTTTCCTCTTTTTTGGGGGGGGATTTCTAGTTTTAAATAGAACCTCGCTGAATGTCACTGTTTTAAGTTCAATATAATTTTAAAACAAAAAACAACATTTTTTTAATCCTCAGGAGCCAAACTCATCTGAAGATGTGGATGTGAACTGGTCTCCGGTTGCAGTTGTGATTAAAATCAAGCCACCTAGAATTCCAGGTATATCTAGAGCAACAGTCTATTACAACTATAATGTGTTATAATTAGAACATACATAAACATAAACAGAACAGAGATCCATTTTGTGCATTTGCGGGTGTGTTTAAGTGATGCTGTGAATGCAGAATGGTGTATGCCTGTACTTATGTGTCTCTGTTGGTGGTTATAAACTGTATGTTGTTTTAATGACTGACATGTCTTAACAGTTATAAGCATGAGCGCACATTCAAATTAAGCATCAGTATCCCAGCATGTTTCTGCTGTTTTGCAGGGACGACTCTGGATGACCCCCTTGAGGTGTTGCAGATGCCGGCCTTTTTTACAAACTGTTTGGCTCTGGATGTAATCACCAGCAGCAGTCATCAATGGGATGAACAGTCTTCTGATACAGATGTAGGAAAAACAAATGAAAGCCCAAGGTATGATAAACTAAACAAATACAATAGCTCTGTTGTAGATTGCATACATGTGGTACTTACATGGTCTTTGATTGAAGTATTATTTGATATTTGATGGTTGGCCTTAGAACCCCCTGACTTCATCCCCACTTCTAAAGCCAAAACTAATAATGGTGCCTGTAAATGCATGCCCAGTGCTCTTTTTGTCTCATATCAGTACTCTTTTTCAGACGTTGCACCCAGCACTTTCTTCTGCCTTGTGGTTTTATTAAACCAAATTCTCAACCAGGTTTGTATTGGAGGGGGGAGGGGAGAGTTAGCTTGCTTCTCCTGTGTTTGAAATGTGAGTGTTTAAATATGTGAATTTCTACGATTGGCTAGTAATATTTCAGAGCCCTTTCCACTGAAAACCTTTACCAAAAGTACACAGTCGCCCATAAAGTTGGAATAAAATATATTTTTCCTCTTTCCATGAAATGATTGTGACAATGTGATTTATTCTCGACAGATAAAGTGTATATCTTCTGAAAACTTTATTAATCAATCTCTTCCAAATATATCAGAATGAAAATGAAACCACAGTGAACAGAGGATTGTGTCTGAAAACAAAATTATTCCAACTTTATGGGCGACCGTGTAGTTGCCAGGTGATTAATCCCTATTGATTTCATCCCTCATATCCATTCACTCAAGCTATTTACACGTCTGCAGAGGCAGGCCTTGCTCCTATTAATGTCATCTTTAATCTCCGACCTTTTCAAAGCAGGATTTCCTATTGCTGTCGGTGTGTGGTGGAGTGGCAGCCATAATCTTTTTCAGTATTTGCTGCAAAAAAACCCAAAGAACAAAGCAGGTAGGATATAACTGTGCTGGGTTCTACCACATTTAAAACAACTCACCTGTTGCTAATAAGTCATGTCTTTTTCTATGTTCTATGGAGGGTCATAGGCATACATTTCTCGTTTTGAACCTTCTCTTTTTGAAGCAGATGTGGAGCCTGTACCAGATGTGTTGTGGCCAAATGCAAAGGAAATCCTCTGCTCTGCTGTTAGTAGATGCACCCGTTACGTAGCTCTTGGGCTCGAGGATGGTTTGGTGTGTGTGTGGGACAGACAGTCTGGTGAGCTTAAATTTGATCAAATATGACCCCAGTGCCATTAAGCTGTAGTAATACTGTATCAACAGTGTACAGCATCTACTGCAATATATTTATTAGATTTGTCTTAATATTGGAAACCCTTGATAGTTATTTTGTAGAAAACAGCCATATTAACATTTTTCTTTTCAAATAATCTGCAACCACCATATTCTTACTTAGTTTAGTATATATATATATATATATATATATATATATATGGAAGAAAACACAAATGTTTTAAATGTTTTTAGTTCCTTTTAGAACATAGGGTAATGATGCACTTCAGCCTCTTGTGGCTATTGTGCTATTACAATAACCAATACAAACAATTTTAAAAGCGAACATGAGGCTAAATTACTTTCTTTGTCACCTGTCTTGCCCTCAGCGTCTCCTTTGCCTGTTGTCTCAGTGTCAGCCGCAGACAGTGCCTTCTGCAGGATGCAGATTGTGGACTACTGCCCTAAATCTGCTGATGATTCTCAGACTTTTACTGCAGCAAAAGTCTCCCTTTTGGTGTTGTGCAAAAGTGGAGTAATTCATACAGTCACCACAGGACGAGGGGGACAGCCCTGCACAGCCCAGCTCAATGAAAGGTTACCTGACTTTTACATATTTCTATATTTGATGTATTAGTAACTTTTTTTTTCTTGTCGGTTAAAATGCAATCATATTGTATCAAACAAAAACATTTCCACACTTTTTTTCGTGTATCTCTACAGACCGAATGACAGCGGTGAACTCCAAACTGTCACTGCGTCAGTGCGGTTCCTGCAGAGTTTGGTAGAAACACTCAGTTGTGGATTAACAAAATTAATTTCTTCAGAACGGTGTTATATTTACTTTTGGTCCCGTTGTCTTATTTTTTTGCCTCAACTAGTTGCTTGTTGTGCAAAGAAATGGAAAAATTTTCCTCCAAGATGTCATCAAGAAAACCATTGTGTGCTTCTTGATTCTGCCAGCAACTCATCTGATCGCCTCTCCCTGCACTCCTGTTTATGTTCTCGACACCAAACAGCAAACTCTGTTCATAAAAGGTAAACCCTAAGCCAGACCTTTGTTACATTGTGAATTACACCATAGGAGTAGAAACGTTTAGGTCACTGGTGACATTCTAGAGAGAGATGATGACTTTCAGGTTGCATTAAATTTAGCTATTGTAAGTGAAGGCTTTCATGTCTTATGCAGGTGACCCAGAATTGAGCTGCAATGCATCTTCTAAAGGAGGAAGCCAGAGTCAGCTTTTCATCTTCCATTTCGGAGAGCCTGACATCTTCAAGAAGAATATAGTTTCGCTTCCAGACTCTCCAGGACAGCAAAACACACCAAGCTGTGCCACTTTAGAGGAATCCTGCAGCCTCTACCTCCAGCAAAGGTTGCATTCTTTGTGTCTTTATGCAGCTACAGTATAACCTGAATATATGGTATGCAACTGTATTTGAAAATGTACTCCAAGATAGTGATATGTGAATAAGGACAAAGAAGTTCTAGTTGAATGTTAAAGTGGAGTCTTGTGGTGTGTTTTCTGTTTTCATGTGAAGAGCACTGTCTGTGGATGAAAGGCACAAAGCTATAACACAGACATGGAAGCAGCTACAGGAAACAGCAGTGGCGGTCGAACAAAGACACAGCAGAGCTGCAGCCAGCTGAGGAACTGAGGCGAGTGATGTTTTGCAGAGGTACTTTCCCTGCACTATTCTTCTCCACATGCTGTGCTCATTTTTCTGTATCAAATTGCCACAATTAATATAATGTAGTATATATTCTGCATTTTTGTTTCTTGACCAAAAAATGTATGAAGTAAGTGAAAAGATGCAATTAAATGTGTCTGAATCATCTCAGGACATTGTTATGAAAATAATTTTGATATGCTTTTTTTAAATATTAGTTAAGAAAAATATATAAATTCAAGTTTCAGGCAGACCTATTTTCCAATAAACCATAGATGTTTTAGTGTTTGGAGTGGCATTCAACCCAGTAACTGATGTTTAATAAATGCTTATGAATAAATAAATGCTGGGTGGATTGCAGGTTGCAGGGTTTTGTCCATTATTTATAATTTGATTTGGAATAAGTTCTCACAGGTCCAAATATGACCATACATTACCATCAAAACTTAAGTTTCCTTTGCCTTTACGACAAATCAAACTGATTTGAGGCTTTGATCCTGATTTCATCCTGCCATACTAAAAGGATTGGCATTGTTTCCTGTGTTTAATTTGGTATTTTCTAATATCTGTGGTGCTGGAAGGCTGCCCCTGATATGAATTTTAAAAGGATGAGTGTATTCAGGCTGATTATGACTGGGTCCTATTCAGTCATGGCACGTAGGCTTTTTGTTGCCTTCAGGGTATTTGAATGTTTCATATGTCAAGTTTTTAATGTCAGAAGAGACAGAGTGCAGATAGTTTGCTGAATTCAATTAATTTTTTCAGTATTTTATAATTTGTCATGCAACAATCAACATTTAGGGCTTTGACTGTCTGTTGTGTGAAGGTTTAGTTTAGGTTCAGGCTTGAATAACAGAAGAGTTGTGTTCTTGTCCAGTAAACGGTCTCCTGCTACAGATTTAATTGGATTGAAAGAGAAAAAATGTTCAATTCAATTCAGATTTAAAGACAGAAAGAATCATGCAGACATAAGATAAATAGAGAGTAGGTGGCAGCAATCATAGTTTTATTCATCATTCAATTTGAAAGAATCATAAACAGCAACTAAATACTGTCCATATTTATGGAGGCTGAGGGTAACATCAAAAAGGTAAGATGGGCTCACAGAGTAAACACTAAGATCTTAATCTGTCAGAGAAAATATTGTTGTCTATAACCAATCAGGTGTGACTGTTTGAGTTATTCCTGATTGGCTTTCTGTTTGAGTTTAGATTGACAGCAGATCAATAATGGGAATTATCGTGCCAGAATATACCCGTGGTGTTTATTTGACCGAGCTCTTTTTGGATCATTTGCATGACGTCCATCTTATTGTTGACATGGAGATGTGGCATCATTTGTACTCCATTTTCAGCAGTCATATCAGATCATACTGTGGTGTCTCTTTGTGAAAAAAGATTTAAATATATTCACTTGAAGGGCTCATTTGAATTTCTAAAAAGTTGATGGCAAAGGGCCAAACGTCATTGTGAGCCTAATGAAAGCGCAGGTGCTCTATTCAAAGAGCCTGCATTGTTTTTGTTGACATTAGATTTGTACCGGGAGGAATAAAAGTCTGACGGTAAAAAAAACATGCAGCAAAGGCCTCTAAAATTAAACTAAGCGTTGAAGTTTCTCAATCATTCTTGGTTCTGAACAAAAGAAAAATCCATGTTTTTTTTCCATAGATCTGAAGATTCTGTTCAAATGTATCTGCCACATATCAATGTTTTAAGATTAGAGGGTAGAAATGAGCTTTCCCTTTGGACACTGTGACTCATCACTGTTGAGCAGCAGCCATCCCCTCAGGGATCCTACTGCTACACATCACTACAGACATACAACGTGTTTGCATGAGACATCTGCCCTGAAATTTCATGGCGTTGCTGTGCAACAGGAATTTGTGTGCTTGCGTTTTCAGCTTTGAGAATTCTTTCTCTCTGCACATGTTGTTATAATTTTACCTCTGAAAACATTTCCTACAGCAATGGATTTACAGTAGACACTCCAATTCCCAGAAAATACATTTATTTCAAGATGACCACAAGTTACACTGTACAGAGCACTAAACATTCATTTTTAACAGAAGCTTGTTACTGTAGGTTAGTGTGCTGTGATTTATGTAATCATTTTGTCAAGCTTTCCCCATTAAAGGAAAGATAAAGTTCCATCCAATGGCAGTTTTGATTTTTGTCCTTTGTGGTTTATCCAGAATCATGTTACAATTTGTGTAGTAAATCAAACTGACGCATAGTATTCAAGGAATACAGGACCCCACACATTAGACACTGAAAAAATCAGAATAAATAAATAAAACAGCAGTACATTTGTCATATGAAGCTCTCTGGGCTGGACTGATTTGGATCTCTCTCTGCATCATTGTCTGCTGTTAAAAAGCTGCTTCTTGGTGACATTGACTCATCTCTGCTGTGGTCATAGATGCACAACATAAACCTCTCCTGGCTCGCTGGGCTGACCTCTCTTTTCAGTGGCAAAGAGTTGGCAGCACAAATGAAAGACCCAGTTAAAACCGTGTTATTCTCCAGGTCAGGCTGCGTGGTGGTGGAATCGCAGCAAAACCTCCGGAGCCCCTTTCTGAAGTGAATGGTGAACAGGCCATAGATGACCGGGTCCAGGCAGGCGTTGAAGAGCCCAAAGACGAACAGCATGTGGGTCAGTGAGTGGGAGACCTTCCCCTCCAGGTCATCAGGGAAGAACCAGTACCACAGGCCCAGTAGGTAGTACGGAGTCCAGCAGATGATGAAAGACGAGACGATCACAATACTCATTTTTAGAGTTTTCATCCGGGCTCTGGGGATGTTATTCTTCGAACACCTTAAATGCACTTCATTGGAGGGCACTGGGAGCAGAACAGATGAGACACTTGAATGCACACAAATAGTAAATATGCTGTTTCAAATATGCAAACTGCAGTGCTAGTATTAGTGTACTTTAGTAAGCTTATCATTTTTAACAGTTAGGGGTGGTTCACTTAAAGACAAATGCGGCAGAGAAAAGACAGTGGTACAACTAGCTGCATGATATCAGGTTTAAGTATAGGACAAATAATGCGTAATTTTGTGTAATGTAAAAGTTTTATTCACCCATATTACAAGTTTCTCAGTCATTTTAGTTTTTTTGGGTCAGGTTTTAAGGCATTATGAAATTGAGTATTAAAAATGACCTTCAAACAACAACAAGACTGCTAGTCCACTGTCACACGAGCAACACTTTGATCTAAATGCTAACAATCTCTCAATTTCAATTTCAATTGTCACATGCAAATGTTCAGCAGGTGCACAATGTGTTGGCATGCTAAATTTGGCCTATGAGCACTAAACACAAAGTACAGCTGTAGCAGAGAGGAAAATCAGTCAGAAATTAAGTATAATATATGTTAAGGGACCAGCAGTGTTATAGAATCATGCTCCGACCCATGTGGATATCTGCACCAAATGTCATATCAACTAATCCGAATGTAGTTAAGATTTGCCACTAAAAACCCAAAAGTGTAAACCTCATGGTGACACTAGATGAAAAGTCAGGGGATCATCCTCTGGGGATCATGAATTTAAATGCAAACCATCAGACAGTTATTTAGCTATTTCAGTCTGGACCAAAGTGGTGGACCTACTTCCTTCCTACATTAGAAAGCATTTCTGAGCTGTTGTCCCTGGAACTCTGAATACCCCACAGAATACAGTGTTAACATCTAAATTTAACCACTGCTTCCCGGCTTAACAAATGTGCCAGTAAACCCCAGATTCACTCCCTGTTTGGAATAAGCCTTAATTGACTGGTGTTTTGCCTCACTACATTTGCACTGTTTCTGTCTATTTTCAAAGCTTTGTGTCCAAAGGGTGACACCAAGAAATATCTCAAACACAGTGAGGAAAGGACCAAAGGAAAGGAGAAAACACCAAAAACACAATCCAGCTTTGATCAGTGTGCTTCTACTAATAAAACCCAACCTAACTGCAGTAGCAGTTACATTATATAAGATCTCACAAATGCAGTGAACTAATCCACAAAGTTTCAGTCTCCATTTGAACTCACAGTTGTCCTTGTTCAGTCGTTTGGAAATCTCACAGAAGATCCTGGTGTAGCAGGTGATCATGATGACCAGCGGCAGCAGGAACAGGCAAGAAAATGTGAACATGTTGTAGGCCGTTTCATGCCAGTGAGTGATGAAACTTCCACGCGTGGTACACTGAGTGAAGTCCTCGGGATGGATGATGGTCACATTGTGAAAAAGGAACAGCTAAGGAGGGAAAGGAATATTAAGGGAATTATTAGTAGGTCATGGAGATAACAGCCATGTGTTTGGTGGCCATATCATTCCGTGGTGACTTTGCATGCTCTTGTTGATCTGCTTTGAAGAGGCTGTCTCAGGACATAAAATATAGTATGCAGTCTGATTTTCCAGGTTTACATATCTGATTCTGATATTGGTTAGGAAGGTTCAGGTGTAGATCTGTTTGTTGGCTGCACTACAAAATATGTCCAAAAATCTATTGATCATTAATAAATCAATAGATGTCAGTCTAAATAATCCAGCCTAGTGTGCTCGTTATCATTCTGCTATAAGGGAAAAATGCTCCAGCTTATTTGTATTTCTTTAAACCAATCACAATCATCTTGGGCAACACTTGGCTCAGGATGCAGCAACAGTTCAAAATAGAAAGTTGATAGCAAATGAGATTAAATACATGGCCAAAGACTCAGACTGTCTTTATGGTAAATGTGCGACAGATGGCGCACAGATAATAAACTACCGGCCATGCTCGTTGGAATGAAGTAAAAAGTAACCAAAAAACATTTGGATAACAAACCATAGAGGCACGAGCTATATCACACTGTGGTTGCACATAGCAATAGCTTTTAACAGGATACGTTCATTGTTGCTTGTATTTTTTACATTTTTTTTGTGGAATCTGATCACAATAATAAACAGATTATTTAATGTCTGTATGGGCCTATATATTCACAGGAAATGGCAATGGCAAAGAATTCCAATATGTTATTTCTGTGACCTCGGAAAGTATAATAATTTCAATATTTATGAGCATGTGCTACTCTCTCTCAAAGCCAGAAGCTAGAGAAGTAAGTCTCAAAATGTCATACTAACAAAACATTTCATCATTTATTTCAGAGTGACGTTGGGTTGGCAACAGGCAGCCACTGATGTGATATCTTTTCAGAGTTCTGGTTAAAAATGATTATTATGGAACATCAACATCATGTGCCTTAGTGTATGTAAACGCAGCTACTTTTTTGGATAGGACATATTTCTATTTAACTTGTTCTCATGACCTCAGCTGGCACACCTGACCTTACCTGAGGGACTGACAGCACAACACTCATGCCCCACGCCACAGTCAGCATGACTCTGTTCCTCTTCCTGGCTTTACTGATGGCCAGAGGGTTAAGAATGGCTGACTGTCTATCCAGACTGATCACCACTGTGACAAAGGCGCAGGAGTACATCGCCTGCAGCTTAAGAAACATCAGTAGTCTGCAGGCAAAGTCCCCCGCAAGCCACTGGACTGTGATGTTCCACACGGCGTCCACAGGCATCACGATGAAGGTCACCAGCAGATCAGCCACCGTCAGGTTGATTATCAGCACCCTGACGTGGGATTTGCGTTTCCCATCGCTGTGCGCCGCCCACAGCACTGCCAGGTTGCAAAAGGCAGAGATGCCACAGAGAATGCAGGTAATAATCACTCTGACTTTGGCTGCTGTGGTGAAGGTGGGCAGCTGCAGGCCATCATCCCCCACCGTCCAGTTGGAAGAGGGCGAGGAGAAGTTGCAGCTGGCGTTCAGTTGGCAGTCTGTCGTCAGGTGGTACATGGTCGCTGAAGAGTCACACTGAGTGGTGTTCATTTTCTGACAATTGCAGAGGAAGCACCATTCTGCTCATCCACCATGAAGATCAGTGCTGGTAACAAGTGGAGAGAAAAAGAGGTCATCAATGTTCCAGATGGATGAGTCATGGGCCATGAAGTGGGCGTAGGTTATCTAAACACATTTATAGTAACTTTACATCAACGAATCATACAGCTCCAATACATCTTACAAAAAGGAAAGATAAAAAGTGTCATTTGCATTGTAAATCAGTCAGAGGTCACAAACTGATGGAAAACTTGTGATACAGTTTATTTAGCTTACATTACAGTATAAACTTCACAAGTACATGTTTCCCTACAGTGCAATAGTGCTAATGTACAAGTACCATTTACAAATGGCATGTACTGTTCAGAATCACTTAGCATTGATTAAAAAAAACATGGGAACTGTATTTATTATGTATATATTTATATTTATATTGTATATTTTATTTTCATTTAATAAACAAATCATTATAACAACAATATGCATTTCTCAAGCAGCAATATGGAAACTAAAAACATCAAAGCTTTAGGTGTTTGTTTTGTGATTTGAATCCTCTGGGCCTCTCAGTGTAGCAGCTGGTGCATTTAATAAGTGTCACTGTGTTATCACTGAGAATATGTGGCACCCACGCCACAGCAGCAACACAGCTGCATCACAGACATCACATTGATGCTGTGAATACTAAAACCACAAGTGTTTCAGATTGATTCCTACTGAAAGAAAAAGAAAACTTACAACCATTTTGAAACAAAAAAAACATAGGATCATGAACTTCCATTTTTATTGGCCTATAAAATGCCACAAATAGTCGAAAAATGTCCAACGTGACGTCTCTAAATGTCTTGTTTTGACAGTCAAAACATTAAAATATATTCAGTTTAATATCATAAGTTATAAAACTGAGAATCGATGAAAATCTCTCATCTGAGAGTGTGAAAAATGATATAATCGCTTATTAAAATAGCTAGAGATTATTTTTTGTCAACTAATCGTTGCAGGTCTGATTATGAATGTGATGTCTGTCCTAAATCAGAGTGATTGTTTACAACAATGGGACTGTTTTATTATTTTTATTATTTAATTATTATTCATACAGAGGAGCAATGCTCATATACAATGAATGACATGTTGATAGAATAGGTTACACATAACGTAAATAATTAAAACATAATTACGCGCTCTCTCTCCCTCTCTTTCCTGTTACTATCGAGGTGAAAAAAATATTTTCTGTTAAAAATCTAGCCCAAGAAATGGTTACCACTTTCATACTGATATTTAGCCTAAATGTAACAAATATGTGGATAACTTGTGTCAGAATCTGAATCACTGAAGACACATGATGCTGAATATCACAACTCACTACTTAAAAACATTTTGACTCTGAATTATTTAAAATAAAATAATGAATTCAATATAATATATGTTGTTGTCTGAGAAAATAAAAAGTAAAAAAATAATCTTTAATTAAAATGTGTGAATACTGCGCGCAGATCCCCCCTCACATTTGACATGAAGTGCAAGTTTAGCCTAAAACCACATTAAAAACAAAAACACTTCATGCCCCCTCTCTATGAAAACTCAAACTACAAGAAGCTCAATGCAAACTTACGTGCTTCTGCAGCGAGGAGAGGACCACAAATATATGATAATCACAGCAGGACGGAAGCCTTTAGTCTCGGTTAGTGCGCGTTTGTTTTCCATATGCTGGAAGTTCACTGACAGCCACTCCAGCTGCCCAGCTCCGCTCAGATCCGCTGCGGCCACTGCGCTTCAGCCGCTCCACCTTTATATCACAGATGTGCAACACAAACCCCGGGGTGTGGCCAGAATTGGTTGGAAATAAAAAAAAATAATGATTAAAAAAACCCTTTAACGATTCAATTACTCAAGGCAAACAAAAAAAAAACGCACCAACAACCATTTAAATAAAAGCAGGAAGAAATAAGACATCATATTTTGGTGTAAAATGTGTCTGTGCTGTGTGAAATCATCCAGTAAAATGTATACTCTTATATAAGAAGTGATTCACGAGAGGACACAGGCAGCTGAGACTCTGCTGCTTTCAAATACAATATTCTCTTTAAGAAACATGTCAGCAAATAAGTTTCTCTTTTGATTTACAAAGACCATAAATCAAAGATAATCATCATCACAACCAGCAA
Source organism: Centropristis striata (assembly GCF_030273125.1). Lineage (NCBI taxonomy): Eukaryota > Metazoa > Chordata > Actinopteri > Perciformes > Serranidae > Centropristis > Centropristis striata. The sequence goes on from NC_081518.1 coordinate 34,195,939, forward strand.
GGGGGTGGGTCCTACAGGCTACTCAGAAAAATGACATTCCAAGCTGGTCATGAGACTGCAGTGACAGGCAAGTTTTCACACAAATGTCCACATTTGCACATGGACAGTATTTTGATGGACACTATTTGCACATACTGTACATGTTTACATTCATACATATGCTGCTGTTTGTGTTGCTGCTTTGTAGATATATATATAAATATTTATTTTTTACCTTTAGTATCTTAGTCTATTTATGGTAAATGGACCTGCACTTATATAGCGCTTTTCTAGTCGCTTTGCGACCACTCAAAGCGCTTTACACTACAGACTGTGCTCATTCACCCTTTCACACACATTCATACTGGTGGCAGAGGCTACCCTAAACGGTGCCATCTGCCACCATTGGGAATTCATTCACACATCGAACACAGCATCGGGAGCAATTTGGGGTTCAGTATCTTGCTCAAGGATACTTCGGCATGTAGGCTGCGACGGTCAGGGATCGAACCATTTGATTTTATTGCTCTTTAGCTTTTATTATATTTTATATTTGGGCTTAGCCGGGACCTGAATACGAATATTCATTTCCATGCCATGTAACATGTGATGGTAATGACAATAAACACTCCTTGAACCTTGATTTGAACATATAAACATGAATATAAACATACTGTTTCTTTTGGGACATTATCATTTTTGTTTATTATTTATATCTGCAACATGTTGGTTGGTTGTATTATAATTAAACTGAAGCATGTCATTGCTGTGACCTCTTGCTTTTAGGGGTCAGCTTCCTGTTTGATGCTGGAGGAAGGCATTATATCATGTGATCAGGGCCATCGAAGCACATGACAGAAGTTAACCTGCAGAGCTTTCCTCCAGAAATCTGGTTAGTTTTAGGCAACAAAAATATTGCTTTAGGAAAAAGAGCATTGCACAAAATTGGACCGTGAAGGCATTCTCTGTGGGCTCCCGTCACATGAGAGACCATTTCCTGTTCAGATGTAAGAGTAGCGTCTAACTTTAAGCAAGAAAGCCTGTTTTCCAGCTTAAACTATTGAAACTATTGTTACTAAAACTATTGCTTTAACAATTTCAAACTTTAGTTGCAAAATAATATAATAATAATAAGTGATGAAACAATGTCAAACTTTAGAGATCTTAATGGAAAAATAGAAGAAAAAAACAAACCCTTAAACCAGTATTTTGTAGTGTTGTAGTCAAGTCACTGATTCTCAAGTCTGAGTCCGTCTAGAGTCCCCAGTGGCTCCAAAATCCATACAATCTGAAAAGACCAAAGTCAACTTTTTTAAATTGTGGCTGTTCCATTTCTTTAAATGCATTGTTAATGAAGTAATTTTTATTAAATCTGCTCGAGTCCAAGTCTGTGTCATCGTGCACCAGAATGCACGAGATCACGTCGTCAGACTGCGAGTTTGAGTCGGGTTCTGTTCTCACCTCTGTTTCTATGGTAATATCTCACTGAAAGTGGAGCACAGGTCAAGCCAAGGAATAGAGGTGACAGGGATTAATTAAAGCACATTCCCCTTCTGCATTTATTCCAGTTTAAAAACTGTATATGGTGCTCACATAGGCATGTGTCTCGTATTATTGTTTGGTAAATTCCTTAAAATTGTAACAATCACCAAATGAATGTCAGTGTTTGCAGTTGGATGGAAACAAACATTTTATTTTTCTTTGTACACAAAAGCAGGACAATCTTCAAATCTCACTTTAATCTAGAAGCCACATTTAATCATAATAGAGCATTTTCCTCTGTGTGTGTGTGTGTGTGTGTGTGTGTGCGTGTGTGTGTGTGTGTGTGTGTGTGTGAAAGAACTGGATTGTGATCTCATTTGGATGAGTAATTGGTTATTTTCCCTGAGGCTGGGTGGTGTGCATATTAACGTGAATTATGTCTGCAGTCATATGGCAAATTTCTGTTATTTATTTCCATTTTATCAAACTTTGAAGTACCAGATTAAGTCAACACTCGGTCCAATCAGTAATACATTTTGTAGTGCCCCTCAAGGACCTATTCATTTTATTTTAAGTGGTCTAATGGAATAATGATATAATATAGGTTTGTAAAAATGTTGTCAAATTGCAATCAGTGGCATCTGAGATAAACATACCCACCCTGATTTTAATCTTAGTGCAGTGTTATTATCTCTGATTGATATGACGCAATAGTGATTAAAAAATGTGAGCACTTAAGAAATTAGTATAGGAGATTAGGAAAAATAAACATACCTTTATGGTGTATAAATGTATTTTTCTGCTTCCGTTCTCTATTAATCAGCTCATGACCCCTCACTGTTATACAACATGACTAATAACTAGTATGTAATGTATGACTACACTGCTCTATCCACTCAGTTTCTCAGTCTTGAATATAGCTTGAGTTATTGCATTTTTCACATTGAGTATTTGTCCTGAGATTTATAGATTATGGGCATAAATCCCAGCATGAGTCATTTACAGATAAGACTATCTCTGGTTATCAGCAACAGCCAGGTGCTAACAGTTTTACAGAAGTGTAAAACATTGTTTTATTACACCTTGTGTGCCTATTCACACCTGCGGAGCACACTAGTTTTAGTAAAGCTACATTGTTTTGTACTTAAGGGTGACATTCAGACAGACATACAGTATTTACCTACAAAGAACTGGCACATCAATATATCGTCCACTTCCTGTGATGTCCTTGTGTCCATGCTGTAGGATTTGTTTTGATTTATTGAGATGGATTAATTTCCCTGGTTCCAATTAGGAAACGATTTGGTTATGTGGTGGTAAACTCTCGGCCAGGAAGGAAGGGAACATGCTGACCCAAAACATGTTTTTATATGTCACCATAGTCTTCCGGCTCCTTTCATCACAAGCCCTTGAAGAGAAAGAGAATCAAACAACAAAACTCTCAATTTACACTCAAAAGAAAGAAAGAAAGACTAGAAAAAGAGAATAGAGGCAAGAAACTGTTTATTAAACTAAACATGGAACTTTGAATTCTGTTTATAAAGTTTTTAATATCCAGCGAAGCCAAACAGGCACTGTTGCCTCCCGCAACTTTCTTTCCTCTCTTTTTTTTTCTTTTACCAGATATTGATGCAAACCCCCTCAAAGAGCAGCAGTTGTGCTTTTACGTCATCAACCTAAAATCAGCAACTCATTTAAAGTCTTTCATGACATATAGAGGGATAATAGGCTTCGTGCAAGAACGTTAAGAATTTAACCTATTTTTTTACTGTAGAATATATAATATAAATAGGATTTTCAAACTACTGAAATATACAATCCACGAGAGGAAGAACTGCACATGACTACTAAAGCACTCTTACATTTTGTTTTGCCTAAGAGAAAATTCTAATTCATTGCATAAGACCCAATATGATGAGAGATGATTACACTTTTTTTTGGTTCACCTGAGGAGATACATTGATTTTCAGCTAAGTTTGACTGTAATGGAACATTTGCTGTATCAAACTAGGGCACATTTTAGCATTTCATGTTCCTGTTCTGTGCAATTGCAATTTTGTCTGCCCTTGTGCCCATGCACCACATTGTGTTGGTAATGGCTTTCAGTCTCAAGTGGAAACTGCTTTCAGTCTCACAAGGGCTCAGGTGTTGGTTGATTAGCCATTAACTCTGGAAAGTTTGTTTCTTCTGACTTTTAATTAATTCGAACCTCTTGAAAGGTTTCTGTATATATTCCCTTTTGCAACACAATGTAACAGCTTGTGTCATGAACAGCTCAATTTTAACCTTACAATCATCGGGATGGATAGAGACAGACTTTACAGACTTGTTCAATCCTGTTGAGTATCTAAAACTATTGTGGGATTATGATGAGCCTTCAAACTCATAGATGTCTCAGTTCCTTGGGAGCACAAACTGTGGTGATCTGAAGTTTATGATAACACAACAAAGTTGACCTTAGGAAAGCTGTGTCCCATATCAGGGACTGCCTCTTTTATGGTCTTCATTTCAAGACTTCAAGAAAACGTCATAATGGTCCAACAAAATGTGGCCAGGTACGGTTTACTTTCTTTTCATTTACAACTCTAACATCAGTGCGTCCAAATCCACTATACTTGCCATGCCACCTGACATTCAAATTGTTTTAATTTGGTACTGATACCCGTTAAGCAAAGTATTTCCATTAGGGTAATAAGTGGCTGCTGGAAAAGTCTCAGGCCACGCCATCTCAAATGTCCGCTCATTCGGCGTGTCTCCATTACAAAAAAAAGGACCCAGAGGGATTTACAAGACTCCGGAGGTGACTTATGGTTTTCGATAATCGCATAATCGATTAGCGACAATTTCGACCACATGGGTCATGCGACGGATTTAACATGGGAGACGCGACGACGCCAAATGTAAACAATAATGAAGGAGACACTGAGATGGAAGGAGCAGCGCTTGCTGTGTTTCTTGTCGCTTTGTTCACGCTCATGGCGGCGATCATCATGGACGAGAGGAGGCGAATCCTCTCACGTGTTGTTGTGGCATCGGGTACGTCACATCCGCTTAGTGGTCTATCCAATCAGCAACCAGGCTTTTTTCAGGGGAGAAAAATGGCCCTGCTCTTTGACAGGGCCAAAAAACAGCCGGTCAAATGGCCGGTCGGGACGGCACACAATTAAATTAGGGGCGTTTCGGCAAGGGAGACCCACCTCATTCCGGGTATTCGACTATCGTGGAAACGCACCTATATATAGGTTTGTAAGGCTGTCAAGCCTCTGATGCTCTACTATAATGAGTCATTATGTGAGTTGACTCACAGGAAGCTCTGTTTCTCCTGTTAACCTCTAGAGGGAAGAGATTTAAGCAATAGCTCATAATTATCAGGCTCTAAAGTGACACTTAAAAGCCCTCTCAACAGCTTGATTGAACTGATATCACACTGACTGAAAGGCAAATCGGTTGACTAACACATGCAGTTCCCTCAGCTTGAAATTCCTGTCCTTTGTCCTTATGTTGAAAGCACACAGCAGAGAAAGGTTTGATTATCAGCCTCGAAGGAACATTTATTCTATTCTTCCTCAGTGGAGAGTTATACACAAGTGAGAAAGGTCTGGTAGGCATCCATTTCTGGCCAACAGGGACATAATGTTCCCTGTGTATGTTATATAGAGCTGTCTGTGGGTAAACTGCCTCTCATACTGTTTTGTGTCTCCAAGTGACACACTGACAAATCATGAGCTTTATTACAAGCACACTTTTTATTTCCATTGCACCAGCTACCAGCCGCCCACAGTCCTACGACACTGAAGGTAAAAGCATCATTTCACAAGATTCCAGTGTTCCTATGTTGACATTCATTGAAAATAAAACTTTAAAATGGGATTTAATTTTTTTCTTTCTCAAATCTTAACAACACCAGCCTCTGAATTTTAAATCTGATGTTTATATTCTGTTTTTATTCAGATTTTACAACAGCATCACAACTTTTTGGGGAATTGGGGCAGTGTGACAGAGAAACAGTTAGACAAATCATCACCAGTGAAATAGCAAATTGTTTTTTTTTACAAGTCAGTTTTTGTAGGACTAAACAAATAAGATATAATGTGACAACTGGTGCTGGCAGTAGCTTCATATTTAACAGATGAGCATGAGAGTGGTATCAATCTTCTCATCTAGTGGCTGAAAAAAAAGCAAAGGTCTTTCCTTTGGCTGCACCGATCTATCAACTGAACATCAGTATCGGCCAATATTTGTCCCTCTTCACTGCAATCAGCTTAGACACAAATAAGAAGACATTCAGTGGCAGTGGCCGATGTTTATCTGAGGTGTCCCATCAAGTTTTCGCTGATACTAAGTGTTGGTTATTAGGGGTGGGACTTGGACAAAACAGTCCTTGAAAACAGGTTATATTTTAGGATAAAAATGTCTTTGTTTCCATAGCACCAGAGGGGTAATGAACAACAACAAAAGCAAAATAAACAATAGCAACAACAATAAAATTGGCATCAGTCAAATATTTATTTTAAACATCTATAAAGGTATTGGCCTGCTTCCATAATATTTCCAATGAACAATTACTGTGCAAGTAAATTTCCTTTTTTAAATTATATTTTCACTGATAAAGTTAATCTTCAAGCAATAGCACTCTCTCTATTTTTTTTGTTTTGTTTTATGATGTTTTCCTGCTTGTTTTGTGTTTGTAGTTGTTTTTTTTATTTTCAAAAATCAAATCAAATCAAATAAAAATTGTCACCATCTCTAAAAGCTGCCGTCTTCTCATTGAGGATTGCCTTTAAATCACTAGTAATCCAAGGTTTGTTATTATGTAAACAGTGTACAGTCCTAGTGGGTATGACTGTGTCTCTACAGAAGTTGATGTAATCAGTAAAGCAGTCAACCTGTCTGTCAATGTCCATACTGTTCTCCAGCAACACATTCCAGTCTGTACATTCAAAGCAGTCCTTTAGAGCCTCAGTTGCCTCTGGTGTCCATTTCCTGACTGTGAGTTTAGTTGGAGGCTGCCTCCACACACAGGGTTTGTAACAAGTCTACAGAAGAACTAAGTTGTGGTCCGATCGTCCTATTGGGGGCATGGCAGTAGCTCTGTAAGCTTGTTTGAAATTAGCATACAGCAGATCAAGGGTTTTATTTTCTTTGGTGGGACAATTCACGAACTGTGCCCTAGCAACGAGTTCATGTAGAACTTCACATGGAACTTTAGCAGTTGCCTTGGGTGGAATGTACACAAGTATTGTTATGATATGACTGAACTCTCTTGGTATATAATATGGTATCATACTAACTGCCAATAATTCAATGTCTGGACAGCACATCTTCTCCTTGACAGTAACATGTGCAGGACTACACCATCCTGGTTCACAAATATAGCCAAGCCCCCACCTTTCTTCTTGCCACTAGCTTTAGCATCTCTGTCTGATCTTATGAGAGTGAAGCCAGGTAGATCCACATTGGAGTCTGAGATGTTTTGATTCAACCATGTTTCCGTAAAACCCAAGAGACTACACTCACGGTATTCTTTCTGAGTCTTCACCAGTATCTCCAGTTCATCAGTCCTGGACAGATAGTTGACATTCCCCATGATGACTGACGGCAGAAAAGGCTTATATTTCCATTTCCATTACCTCTTCAACTCAGCTGGAATAGGGTGGTCCTCCAGACTTGCTCCATTTTAATGAAAAAAACTCCTCTCTTGAATAAACTCTTCTCTCCACAGAAGTATCCATCAAAAATATTATAAAAATACATAAAAACTTGGCAAATTTGTGCAAAATCAGAGAGCTACCAAACAATGCTGCTCCTCCATGAAGCGCATTCCAGAACAAAGTGTTGCAAGTGAAGTGAATTTTACTTCTGTAGGTCATTTATATTGTGTAGGAGTTAATTTGTCAGTTTAAAGTTACTATGAATTGCTTAGAAGTCACACAAAAATGATTACTGAACTCATGTGCTCTTTGCAGAAAATTATTTAGGAGAAAATGTAATACATTTTACATTTTCTCAGTTTCAGCTGTTTGTCTTTAGTAAAAATTTCAAATGATTGTTCGTTTGGTGAATAACTAGGCACACAGAGTCACGGTGAATGGCGTTTTCATCATGGTAACATTAAATTCATGTGTGTGTGTCAGAGATTTGCATACAAATTGACAACAGGAAATGTATTGTCGATCTACAGCTGAGTTTAATAGATTCCAGGGAAATATTTATTCATGAATCAGTAGATATTTGTGTTGTGACTACTTTAACCTGAAATATTGTATACTCAAAATGCATTGAAAACAATGTGGATGCCATCATCTAAAGCGGCAGTTAGTGTGTGACAGCCTAGACAGCTTCAGTGAAACGGCAGATTTTAAAGTGGCTCATTGAATGTAAAAACCCAGAGCCATAGTTACCGCCGGGTTCTCAGGTCAGGGTTACAAGAGGCGAGGCAGCTGCTATGTTTATCTGTGTTTGTCTTGGTGCTGTGGAGCTTCAGGGCCGAGTCTCCATGTATGCTTGAAAATCACCATATGGTTAGTTTTAGCGTCTAAGCCATGTAGTGATGCTTGTCGAGTCCACATGTATCCATCCATTAGTCCATCCATTACGGATGACGTACTGCTTGCTAATTTGTGTAAAGATGTGGGAAAACTGAAAAAGATATGAATAACATTCAAATCAATATGTATGTATAAGAGGAAATGTAAATTAATTGCATTCAGTGGTGCATATCCACATACATTTTTATTGGTATGGTTACAGCGGTAACAAACTTCCTAATTAACACTACCATAATATATATCCTGAGCCAAATTATCTCTTTATAGAGAATCTTGCAGCACTGTCAGTAATGGTCAAAGTTATCTGCACTTGAAGTTATTGTCCATCTATTTTGAGAACTGGTAATATTTTTGTGTTTCTGTGAAACAGATTCATTTGAAATATAAGTTCAGCATCTACATCTTGGATGAGCAAGCAGACTGCTGTTAGCTAATTGGTGCTGACAGCATACTGACAAAAGGATCACCAAGAACAACATGACCGCATCTTCACCCATGGTCATGGTAAACTGAATGGGCCTTTTGCATGAGTCAGAAAGGCCATTCAAGCAAAGCTAACAGGACAAAGGGTCGATTATGGACTATTCAGTGAGAGATCATAAGCAGTGACAAGTGAACAGTGTGAATAACAAGTCTCGCAAAGATAAAAATACTCTGCAAAACACTGCAATCCTATGTCAAGTGATTCATATAATCACATCATATTTCATGCTATTAGAGCCTCAAAACAACACCAAAAATAACTCTATATTGGAAACTGAATTGTTATTCTTTGGATTTTTCATTCGTTCTTTCAGGAAAACAAACACAAATAATGAAGAGAACATTGGCAATGTATTAGAGAAGAAAAAAATGGGTACCAGCAGATAAACAATGTGAGTGATTTTCAGTAAAACAACATGGTTAGCTTAGCATGTTGTTTTGTTAGTTAGCATGTTGTTAGCTGGTGATGATATGAAGGGGATTCTCTGTCTCTGCAATCACAAAGCTTCCAGCTCCCAATCCTTTCTGCGTGTGCTGGCTGCAAAAAATCAACATGGGGACAGCCAAAAGCCAAAATGTATTAGAATAAAACAGTGGCTCTCAACATTAGCTTCCAAAGTGAACAAAAGTGGATTATTTTTCAAAGGAAATCATACAAACTGTTCATAAGAACGACCTGAAAGCCAATATGGCGATAGCCACAATGACCTAATTGAGGCTTTAAAACAGGACACCACAAACAAAGTTAAACATTTTTTAATGTTATATTTCAATTATTCAAGTAAATAAACATCTCAGGAATATTCAGAGCTGAGCTTATTTATTTTAATTTTAAAATCGGCTAATTTATAATAAACTGGACGTATGTACTTGTGTAGACAGCTCTATGACGGGGACAGAGAGGATTCTTAATAGAATCATTGAGGTAGATTCAGACATCTTTCAGAGGATGAGGGTCCAGTGAGTGAGCAGGAGACAGGAGAAGGTGAAAGCTCAGATGAGGAGGACCAAGACGCAGAGCCAGCTGAAGTGTGCCGTCGTCCTCTGTGGGCCAAAACCAACGCTTAGGGTTCTAAGGTTTTTAATCAGGGTGTTAGAGATGAATAAAATTAGCAATAATCTGAATTATGACCTTTAGTAAAATGCTGCTTAGAAATGTATTCAGCAAAGCATAAAACACACGTTTTATATGCTAGGCACAGCACACAGAAATGAGGAATATCAACTGAAAGGACATACTGATAACGCTTTGCACATAACCACATATTTGAGGGCAAGCAGATGAAACACTGAAGCACTCTTGGTGCTACAATTCTAGGTCATGAGCCCAGGTGGAGGTAGCCACTGATGAACACTAGACAAGATACAGAAGTGTGCTGTTAGCTTTTTGTCTTCCACGGGGCGGTGTCCGGAAGCTGAAGCACCAAGAGGCTAGGGCCGAGTCTAAACCATGGTGCTGCCCAAACAGTTTTGACCAATCAGATAGTCGCACATTCACATAATAAAACTCTATGTAAAAGTAAGAATAGGCATCCTTTTCTGGGAGGTGGTTACAGCTAACTGCTTAGCAGCCTGTGATTTCTGAACGGAGAAGGTCGATGTACATCACTCACTCTTTCATTATTGTCTTAAATAATCAAAAGGATACTACTATCCTCTCATCTGTTCTGCAAAAAAACAAATTAACAAGGGCAAAAATGGAAGGATAACCTACAGAGATGTGCTCTAGGAAATAGATCCCAACAGTTTATTTTTGAATCTAAGTGTAATCTAAAGTGTTCTCAAGTGAACTATGCCTTTTATATTTTTAAAATATGTTAATTGTGCTTAGTGAGTGTGTTTTGACTTTCTCTTAAGGCTCTCTTAAGCTGTATAGACTGGAGCCCACTGCAGTACTTCCAGCAGTACATTGATAAGCAACTAATTCAGGATATTTCTGTCTTCACCAACCAGTGAGGGTAAAGGATTCAGGCTGCAGCTTGAACACAACACCAGAAGAGATCAAGACCTTTTTAGGAATCTCATTTCTTGGATATCCAAGAATAAAAATGTCTTGAGCCGCCAAAAGTGAGAGTCAGAGATTATAACTGAATCCATGACACAATAGCTACACAACTCTCCATTTACATTAGGAAGTAGTTCTTCTACAATAAAGGCTCCATAATTGCAATCCAAATCTTCCCTATAAATAGATATGAGTCACCTAATGTGGTGAAAGGTTGCACAGTGCACTGAGCATTGAGTAACCATGGCATCATTGCTAAAAATGCCTTATATATTGGGTTACAAAACAAGAATCACCAGTTGCATAAAGTATTCTCCAGCCCCTCAATAAGCATTTCAGAATTCATGAACATGAATTTCCCGACAGAATTTATTTTATTCTTTTTAATTTGCACAATGCATACGACTGAATAAAACCTAGTTAATGAATATTAAAAATGTGTAAGGCTTATACAACAAAAATAAATGAACACAACGAAATGACAAGAATCACAATCAGTAGACAATACAATAAAAACAAATAAATACATTTAAAACAATACACGAGATAAAAGAAAAAGAAGAAAATTTACTTTCAGCAAAACAGATTGGATGGGGATGCATTGGCTACAACAATATTTCTATAAATTAGAAGGGATAAATCATGGAATAATAGAGTTATTGAACCACCTCAAGTCTTGCTCACTCCATTAGCAGTGACTCAGAGTGTGGGTCAACATCACCCCGGCTCTCATGAAGCACAGGGACTTCCTGTAAGCACAACAGGTCATGTAATGGCCTTGTGTAACTCAGTGGAGCTTGTCAACAGTGTGAGCACTGCTTGAACCAACAGCATCCATCAGATGTTGTGCCCATGTTTCTTCTGCAATGCTGTCGTGAATGAAGCTTTGAGCAGAACGTCTTTGGAGTCCTTGTATGGAGCTCTTTATGAAATGCATTTGTGTTGAGGCTCCGTGTCTTTTTGTATTGAAAATATCCATTTTTACTCGGTATTCTTCCATGGTGTATATGATGTGTGAGTGAAAGCAATAAAACTTGATATTAAATGTTCAAACCAATTCATAATTTTGGTTTGATAAAGTACCTTGTCTCGCCAACGTCTACTGTTTGCTGGGAATTGAAAGGTGATATAATACTGCTAGACATACAGAGTTGTATATTTTAAGATAAACAAACAGGGCAAATATTAGAAGATTGTGTAGTTTTCAACTTCTTTCACATTGTTGCAGTGACAATGTTTTATCACTTTTAGCCATTAACTGCTTTCCATTTATTGTCATGTCCCCTGCCCATTTTAAACATGTCACAGTTTCTCTGTTTTGGGCAATTTTAAACCCATCGCTGCTGTGTAATCCTCTGCTCAATAGGTTTCTTCTTTTGGAAAGATTTAAATGTTTTTTGCTCTCTCCACAGCACTGAGACTGTGCATTATGGATTTTATGTTTGTCAAAGTTTAATGGTTTTAAGAGTCTAGAGTTACCAACTTATTTATATCAACATGATATATACATTATTGTATACACACCCAAATATTCAAAATAACGATAATAATAATACAAGTTAAACTATAACAGTAATGCTTCAAATCATAATAAATAAATAAAAACACAAAATGATAACATCGATAGTATTTATTTTATTTTGAAATGTCATAAATTGTATTGTATGACATGATTTCTGAATTATATATGCAAGATTATGATACTGTTTATAAGAAATATTTAGAACGTTTGTCTTACATTTACTGTATTGATCTATTTCAGAGATATACATAAAATGCATACAGTACATTAAGAGCTGTATTTGATATGGAAAATCAAAAACAGAAATGTTTGTGATATTTTCCATTTAGTCTCAATTGTCCTCCTCAGACCTTCAGACATATAAAATGTTATAATGTATGCAACAATTAACTATCAATACAACATGAATTATTTAATTAATAATTAGTAAACAAGAAAAATTATTTCCTTTTTTGTTTAGAGTTTAAAAAAAAAAGAATCAGTCTACCATTTAGTTACCATTTGTACAAAAAGTCAACTCTGGTCAGAACTGTTTAAAACTGCTCCCCATTATAGACAGCCCACCACATGTGGGTTAGGGTTAGGGTAACTGTAATTAATTTGCACTACTGCAGATTGCACTCATTTTCTATTATCATCATTATGTATATCAAATCAAATCAGAATATATTTATTTGTCCCCGAGGGGAAATTCAGTTAGTCTGGTAGAATGAGACAGCCTGATGGCTGTAGGAGCGAAGGATCTTTTGAATCTCTCCGTCCTGCAACGGAGAGAGAGGAGCCGTCTACTGCTGTTTTTTGGTCCATAAAGGTTTTGTGTAGCGGATGATCTGGGTATTTCAGGATGGCCTCGAACATCTTGACAGGTCATCTCTCCACCACCTCCTCCAGTGTGTCCAGCCTGGCTCCAACCACAGAGCCAGCTCTTTTGACCAGTGTGTCCAACCGCCTTGCATCTCTGTGTCTGATGCTGCCTCCCCAGCAGACTGCAGCATAAAACAACACACTTTCCACAACAGACTGAAAAAACATCTGCAGCATCTTACTACAGATGTCAAAAGATCTGAGCTTCCTTAAGAAAAAGAGTCGGCTTTGCCCCTTTTTGTAGAGAGCGTCTGTGTTTAGGGACCAGTCCAACTTATTATCCACGTATATACTGAAACTAAAGCGTTTTTTGTTGTATTTTAACTCTATTTCATTATATATTTTTACATTTTAAATCTTTTTATTCAATATCCCTGTGTCTTATGTTGCTGTCACCTTCTTTTACATTTTGTCACACTGCTAAAATAATCGCCTATGTCATTTTTTGTCAAAATTGTGTTATTTTGCCTAAATCATCTCCTCATGACGCCGGCCACCCATGGTAAAATCGCCTACATCCTCAGTTGATCAGATCATGTGATTTTACCCCTTTAAGATCATCACTTCTTTGACAATTTGCCACATTCATAGGCATCAGATAAGAACCCAGCAAAGAAAAGCTAGAGGGAGATTGTTTAGTTATCAGTTTAGTTTATCAGTGTTTTAGTGTTGACACTAATATTGGTAACACTTTACTCTAAGGTGTCTACATAAAAGTGACATGAGCGTGTCATAAACATGACATAACATGATACCTGTCATACCATGTTTCTGACAGGCTTGTGTGACTCTTATGTAGACACCTTCAAAATAAAGTGTTACCATATCTTGCTTAAGTCAAAAAAGGCATGTTAAAAAAATTGCCTAAGTCATTTATTTCTCTTAAGTTACATAATTACACACAGTGTTATTACTATGCCAACAGCCATCCTTTGTTACATTCTTTTCCGAGAGTTGTGTTTCCTGCAAAACTTGAAAAATGAGTTAGACGATTATTTTAACAGGGTTACGATTTTCAGTGTATGACTACTTTTTATTTGATTTTGTTATGATTATTATTTTAACACTGTGCAAGGCTACTGTTAATTTATATTATTTTAACTCATGAATAAAGTGAGTGTTTGAGCTGTTGAGACGCTGCGAGGTGAAACAGAAACCAGTGGGTCAGCGTGTCATACGTCAGCAGCCACTACAGGAAGTACCTGGCAGCTACAACACAAGCAATGAAGATACGAGTAACTTAGCGGATAAAGAGTCTCAGTGTCACTTTAGAAGTCAATTAATGTGGATGCCATCGCATTCCGTAAAAAAACGTATGTTGCCAAAATGGAAAGAGCTGTCAGACTCATCATTTTTTCGCTCATCTTCTTGGCATCGCAGGTAAGTTGATTGACGATAATAACAGAAACTAAACCGGGTGAGCGTTAGCCACTGACGGGCCTTATAGCTGGACGTACCGTCGACAAACACACCCGCAACGACTACTGTTAACTCTCTAGATCATTTTATTAGTTTGTTGTCAACACTCTGTGGCAACATGCGTAGCAGAAGTACAGTGTTGTGTGGTACATGACGAGACAAATGAGTGCTGTCGGTGAGCTAACGTTAGCTCGGACCTTTGGGATAGTTAGCCTCAGCTATTATTGTTCCAGCTGAAACTGAGATTTTTTGCTGCACATGTTCAACATTATGAGGAAGACGTAAATGTTGGCAACACTTAACATAACTGCAGTTAAATTACACCCCACTAGTTGACCGTTAAAATGTAATGTAGCTAATTTATTTAGAAGTATAACTTGAGGTTTGGCGGAGGGTGATTTCCCGACGTCATCTATCACATGATACACTTCCCACATAAGGAAGTATTTGCTTAATTTCCTTCAAGAGGACATGTCTATTGATCACTTTATGACCACAGTGCAGTATTTGTCACAGCTTGGTTACCACTTGGAAATTACACTATCATAGGAAAAAAACAGAGTAGGGAAGTATTTGCATAATTTCCTTGAAGAGGATAGATCAACAAATTCTACAAAATATGGCGGCCCTTCTTGGTATTTCATGAGAAACCCTCAACAATAATTTCTGAGTACCCCCCCCCCCCCCCCCCCTAAAATTGTATTTTATTTTTTTTATTAGTGTTATTATTTTCTACTATTTACTTACTAATTTATTTTCTTCCATCTTTTTCTTTCTTCCATGTATTTCATCCTTTTGGTTATTAATCCTTTTTTAAAATGTGTATATATATATATATATATATATATATTATTTTTTTATTATTTTTATTTTTTTTACTCTGTCCATTTACATTTTTTTGTCAGTGGCTGTATATGTATGTCTACATTTGGATGTTTGGGCAGTTGTTTGTGTTGTATCATGGGTGGATGTTGTACAAAAAATTGTCTTCCTGTACAGTCATTTACATTTACATGCAACGTCTATTTGTAACGCACCTTCACACTTTGTCTCATTGCGGAGCTATAACTGGTTTAGTCATCAACATATCTTTGTCCTTCCTCAATTGGTTTAATTTGAATGATTTTTAAACACAAAGCACAAAATACATGCCTACTGGGATGCAACATACATTAGCTGCATGTCAGGTTAACTGCAATTAATCTGCTTGTCTGCCCACTCATTTATACACCAGAGTATGTTAGTCTGTATGTCAATTTGTCTCACACGGCTGGGTTGTGTTTAGAATTTTATTCAATATTTTTATTTGTGTTGGACTTAAAAGAACATTTCTTTCCGAACAGGTAAACTGCCAAGAGGCGATCTTGCACGTTTCAAATGAAGGTATAGAAAAGGAATACTGCATTGTCCACAATCACTCCTGGACCCCCCTGTCACAAACCCTTGATGCTGCTGTAAGTTTTTCAAACATTTTTAGGTGCTATTTCATTGTGACTTATTAGCGTTAGGACAGAAAAGTAACTCATACATTTTTTTTACATATATTCTGTGACATCAGAAAGGAAACAGACAATGTAGTGAAAGAGTAGACACATTTGCGATTAACTAAAAATGGTATAAATGCTTTCCCACCGCCTTGTCTGTATTTACAACCTTGCTGGTGATGGGTTTTAACCAGAAATATTTACAGCTAAGAAATCATGATGATGACTTTAGATGAAATTACTTTGTTGTATTTATTGTAACAGCCATAATTGTGGGACTTTTCCTATGTTTCCCAAAGTTAAGAAGGGAAACATTTAGGAAACTTTCCTCCTGTTTGAATCGTTAAATCACTTATTGTCTTAACATTTACAGTTGCAGTATCCACTGGTGAATTTGACCTCCACTGTGCTGTGTAACGCCTCTGGGGTCAGTCCAGCTCTTGTAAAGGGCAATGCATTGGTGGTGATGAGGGGAGGCTGTGATTTCAGCCAGAAAGCTTTGGTTGCTCAAAGTCTTGGAGCTACAACTTTGCTCATTGCCAGCAACACATTATTGGTAGGACATTTACTTTTATCTGTATTTTTCAGTGGACTAATCATATAGGGATGTAATTTGATATTTTCCTTAAGATTTCAGATTTTTTAATTAAAAACTAGCCCTTATATTTTGGGTTTTTTTGTCCATATGTGATCATAATAGTAATGTCAGGATGTGCAAATGTGCCATGTAAGCTGCACATTCAGAGATGATTCAGAAATAAGGAAGTGGTATGCTAGTGGCCTAGATTTGGGGATTTCCATCAAACTATAAATATTTTCTATAGAAAACAGATTTTCTTGTTTCCCGTCATCATAACTAGTTTTACTGTGTCCCCTTTTAGAAACTAATTTGACAATATACCGTGCATAAAATGGCTTGATAAGGTATTGTAGCCAACTGCATTTATAAAATCTCTTCTGGCTCTTCAGATCACTCCATCAGCCAATGACACAGAGTATGCAAAGGTCCACATTCCTCTGGCTCTCATGAGGTACAGGGACTTCCTTGAAGCACAGAAGGTCAGACAGCGTTTACTTTTTTCTGCTGCTACTAAATTTTGTCTTGTTACCACCCCTTTAATAGAGGTAGAACTCAAAGTTTCTTATTAAATGTTTAATCTTCGTGTATGTCCAGGTGTTTGGTGAAGGGATGCATGTGAAGCTTTATGCTCCACCTCACTCAAAGATTGATGCAAGCATTGCAGTCATGCTACTGATTGCCATTGTCACGGTCGCTTTGGGCGGCTACTGGAGCGGCACATGTGAGAGGTGAGATGTTAAAGGTTTTACATACAGAGCATTATCTATTCATTTGAATTAAATTGGAATAGAGCACATCAGGGCTGAAACTAACAATTATTTTCATTATCTATTAATAATTTGGTCTATGATCATTTAGATGATGTCTTTATATGTCCTGTATTGTCACTCCAAAACCAGAGGATATTCAGTTAAATTCAGGAAATTTCCATATTTGAGAGGCTGAAAACATGTTTGCATGAAACATGACTTGAACAAATTATTAATTATGATAATAGTTTGCACTTAATTGTCTCTCAATCCACTTACTGATTACTTGATCAGTTCAACATATAGTAGATGGCATCATTAACAAGCAATACATACTTTCCTAAAAAGTACTATTATGTCAGATTACATCAATTTCTATGGACCACCCTCTGTGTATGAATAATAAAATGTTTTTCTCTTTTTTTGCAGAGACCGGTTGAACAGTGGTGTGGCAGGGGGAGAGGGCAAAGCAGACAGTGGAGAGCTCTTCTTGTACTCTCCTCTAAAAGTGGTCTTCTTTGTTGCCCTAATGTGTGGGATGTTGGTCCTCATGTACTTCTTTTACAACATTCTTGGTGAGTGGGGGAAAACAGCTGTTGTGTACTGAGGTGGAGTACTAATATCAGGGGTTTGGTTGATGTTATCTGTGTTTCTTTTTCTCCCCCAGTATACGTCATTATTGCTATATTCTGCCTGGCCTCTGCCTCTGCACTGTTCAGCTGTCTCGATGCAGTGATGGAAAAAATTGGTTGTGCCACGGGGAGGTAGGAGCATCACTCTTCTCAAAGTTTATATGCCCACTAAGCAATTAATGGTATTCACACTGACATGACAATGTTTCCCCTGTGAGTTTCGCGTGCACACACACTGCCCTACACTTCAAGGGACACATGCAAATAAGAGTAGACGTAGAAAACAACTTTTAAAATGCCAGGTCATTTGCAAGCTTTGAAAATGTGTGAAAAGGCCAGGTTCATCGCTGTCGCTGAGGGCAGACAGGTGTTGGAGATGGCAGCAGAGGGTCTGTGTTCTTCCCGACCATGGTCTGGAAGTGAAACTAAGAACGGTCAACAACATTGTTATGACAAGGCTTTGAGTTTAATAGTTTAAGAGTGGTGGAGCCAAAGTCAGTGTGCTCTTTGGTTTGTGTAATTGTTACTAGTTTTGACTGGAGATCAGTAAAATTCATGTTTATGTTAATATATTGATGTTCACACCTCGTCGGTTGTTTTTTCAGTGCTTTATTTTTTAATCATGAGGCGCGTTCCCATTTGGTACTTTTCCCTCTAGTGAGCCGCAATGGGTGTGGCTTGGGAGAGAGGATTCTCCCAAGATCCACCTAACTTCACCGGTTAGCGGCTCAGGTAGCGGCTCAGAAAGTACCTGCCTCGGGTAGGTACTTTCTGAGCTGCTACTAACTAGTCGATGCTGGTTGGATACGGTTGAGGAGCCGATTTCGTCCATGGATAATTAATTTGCAGACTGGTGCAAACTGGATGCTGAGGGGTTAACAGCTCCTTCTCTGCTGACTGCAGTTGGGAGAGACTGCTGCGGGAGGACTGGGCCGCTTGTGAGTGCTTTCGGACGGCGCCTGCTGCTCGTTAAGAAGAGTAGGAACAAGTCTCCAAAAGTCGATTTTCTGAAGAAGTCGCTAGAGGGGTCTGAATAGTTGCTAAGTTGGCAATTATGCTTGCTGCGTTGGTCTGTTGTCACATTTGAACTTTGTTGGTGAGCCGCTACAAAAGTACCTGTATGGGAACAGAGGCAGAGGGGAACTAACTAGCGGGCGTAGCCAAAACACTCAGCCGCTCTCCAAAAAGTACTCAGTGGAAACACGCCTATGATGATTATATTACACGTGTTGTCACCTCACACAAATTAATTACATTGAAATCACAATTTCAGCCAGAACAGTTGTGTATCACTACTACCTGCTTAGCAGCGCAGTATACATGGATATGTGTGAATGTTTTCTCCTTTCCCTGGTTCCTCTAAAAATACGGTAGTAACCTTTATGCCAGACACTGTGGTGACGGTGGTAAGACAGAAAGCAGAACTCTGTGTGTTAACATGTCTGTCTCTAAATCACTCTGCGGCAGGCTTCAACTGCTATAAAGTCTTTGTTTATTCGATTGTCTGTGTCTTTTTCTAGCTTCTCTGTCCGAAACTGCAACTGCTCAGTGAGGTCTCTCATACTGGCTGCTGTGTGCATCACCATCGCTGTGCTCTGGGGAGTCTACAGGAATGAAGACAGGTACTGTTAGGGGACACATGTACACAAAATTGCACAATCACAATCCTTCTGCCACCACCACAGGGAACTGTTTTGGTGGTTGAAGCAGGAAATGCTTATTGGCTAAAATTATCTGGTAAACACCCACACTGCAGCAGCAGCGTTTTTAACACTGCATCACCCAAGTCAGTGTTATTTGTTTAGTATTACATTTTGTAGTCAATTATAGACTCACCAGAAAGGTGACTGTAGGGATTTTAACTCCATAACCATGGTTAGAGAACCATAATATCTTGGCACATACTTTTTTCAAAATGTATGTATTTATTTGAGAACATTCATCAATAATTTATTTTTTCTTACTCTCAAGAACCATCACTGCTTCTCGTCTTGAAAATTCATCATCAATTTCCAAGAACACAAAACATTTAAAAGTTACATTATTACAACATACAAATTATTAAGAGATAAAATAAATTAACTGGACTGTTTATCAATTCCACTTTTTTTTTTTTTTTACAACACCTTTAATGTATTGTTACATTTGAACAGAACTGATCAAATCTAGTTACATGCTCTATTGCATGGTAGGGGCAGTGTGCTACTATTAAAAAAATAAGCTTAATTTTGCACATCTGATAATTTAATCTATTGATAACTAAAATACCCAGTAATAGTTCATTTGAAATTGTTAAAACTAGTGACTGTGAATGTTGGGTAAAACCATGGAGAAAGATGTGCATGTTACTGTGGGAACTAAAACATTGATGAAAAATATGTTTTCATAACAAATTGATTATTTTTTAAAGATACAGAGTAAATAGGTGCTCTATGACGGAGTGATGACTTAAGTTTTCGTATGCATTATATATTAATTAGCTTACATAATTACGCCTTCACATAGACTGTGATAATTATGTTGGCAGGGTTATTGCAGCTCAAGTGTCTCATTATATTTGAAGGTTGGTCAGTTTTCCCAGAATAGCTGATGATATTTGAAGCCGGCTTGTCATAGTATCCTTAATATGACTTGTTTGTGTTTCTGTCATGATCTTATTCAGATAGCTTAGTTGTAAGTTTATAAGTGTGAAAGACAAACATCAGAAGCCAAATTCTCTTAGTAAATTTTCAAAAAGATGGATTCAAAATTAATTTTCATACATTCATGTTGCTCTCTGCTTTATGTCATTATTTTTTAACAGAATTTCCTTTAGCAGGATGTTATTACTAATAGTGTGAGCTTTTTGTGTCCCTGTAGATGGATCTGGATCTTGCAGGATCTCCTTGGCATTGCTTTCTGCCTCAACTTCATGAAAACCATTTCACTGTCCAACTTCAAGGTACCTCCCTTCTTTCATCATTTTATCAATGGTTAATCATTTCTTTTGTACTTAACTACAATTCTACAATGTAATTTAGATATAATGTGTCCTTTCCCCCCTTCTACTCTGATTGTAATATTCAGGGGTATAGATTTTTATATTGTCCTCTGCCATTTATACATCACACACTGTCCCATTGACCCAGATATACTTGTCTTTGAGATCAGTGAGTGAGATAGACTGAACCCTTGCCATCACATTCAATTGATGCTATCCTGATAAAATGATATGTTAAATATATTTTTTTTCCTCAGTTCTGACATCAACCTGTGATTGTATTCCCCTATAATTTCACAGATCTGTGTGATTCTGCTGAGCCTCCTGCTTGTGTACGATGTCTTCTTCGTTTTCATCACTCCTTTCTTCACAAAGGTATGAGTATATTTATTTGTTTTGTTTGTTTTCCTCAGGGCTGGAGCGGTAGAGTTTTTCATATCCTCAACTGCTAGTGGTTTCACATTTTTTCCTCAGTATGTCCTGAGGAAAAATGCTTTTAATACTTTTAGGACAACCCCCTTGTTCCCCAAAAGTGTTTTGGCATCCAGCTAATATAATCCACTGGTGCACAAAAGCTTAAATTTAGTGGAGAAAGTGATGCTTTGCAAACGGAACTGTACATACAACTACACACACACACACACACACACACCCCTAGTATCAGATGTTTTTGCAGCCTTTGTGTTTCAGTGTGATGCACAGTGGTTTCAAAAAGAGACGGGTAATATAATATGAATGCTTGGCTTCTTTTTTTGTGTCAACAGAATGGAGTTAGCATCATGGTGCAGGTTGCCCTGGGCCCCGATGCGTCAGGAGAGAAGGTAAGTCCCCTCTGCATTGTTTCCTACCTTGAAGGGGAACTCCTCCAAATTGTCTTTTTAGGGATTTTCAAAATATTTGTAAAAATATCAAATTACACATTCAGTCTTTTTTTACTAATTGTAATGAGTTATATGATTCTGAATGGTTGAAAAAAATATAGAGATTATTTTTAGTATTAGTTTTAATATCTAGAATTATGAAAAAAAATATTAAGGCTTTATATTTGAGGAACATCAGACTTTTCTTTGAGCCAACTCAGGCATCTGATATTGCCCTGAAAAATCATTCTTTGAATAATGAAATTGGTTGAGTAAATTTGTGTTGAAGAAGGGCATTGTGCAGAGTTTTGTCACTTAAGTAGCAAGCTAAAATCTGAGATTGGTGGAATTCCCCTTTAACTTTGTACTGGCTTTATTAACATCCTTGCTGATCTGCACTGCTTGTTGTTTATGGCCCAAGATAGACTCATTGACTAACTGTGCGTTGGGGTTGGGTGGGCTCTGTCGTAGACACAAGGTAACATGGTGGAGGTCCCCGCTGAACCCCAGGCTGCCTCTGAGAAAGTAAGGCTTGACCTGTTAACCACCCACTCCTTTTCTTAATGCTACATCCTGAGGCGGGTGGGAAGGGAATGGGGTTGTAGATGTTTCACATAGATTCTCATGACCAGGATCCCACTTTTTATAAAGGGCTCTCAAACTTTGTGATTTAAAAATATGATGAGTAATGGTATGTATATGTATATGTAGTGGTCCTTTCTTTAGTTTTATAAGTTATTCCATAAAGATACATATGGACTGCCCAGAAACATTCAAACTAATTGTTAAAACAGTTGAGATCATTAAAAAAAAGCAAGGACAAAAATGCCTTTCTTTGGTAGTGATTAAAATGGATTCTTTCAATAAAAATATATAGAAAAGTGTATTTATATATATATATATATATATATATATACATATGCAGTGTTTCCCCTACCATTATATTGGGGGGCGGCCCCCAACGGCACCATCCGCCCCCCCTGACGATCAAGTTAATTTAATTTTTTATATAGCGCCAGATCACAACATAAGTCATTTAAGGTTACCTTTCCTATATACCTTGTCCTTTTATTTAACAAACTAAATAAGCTTATGTTATTTATCCTATTTACACAACGGCATGTCATTTCTGTCTCTACATGGTTGCGCATTTACAATTCTCATCTGCTCTCTGTATTGCGCGGTGGAGTTCCGCCCTGATGCGCGTACACAAACACACATACGGTGCGCCAGGGTTTCCCATTAATTACCAAGACTGTGGTGGCCTCCTTCGAGACGTCCACGCGCATTCACATGCACTGAATTTACCGAGCTGCCCACTCGATTTCTCCGGTGCAAAACAATTCCAGCATGAAAGAGAGATGCCTAAATGCCTACCTGTCTGTATCAGTCCTGCCCTACATCATCTCTCCTTGTGCGCGCTGAACTAAATATCATCAACCTGTACCGGCCGGTCAGATCCAAACCCATCCAAACACACTGTTGCATACGCCATTCGGTTAGCATTAGCTTAAAATTAAAGTTGTTTTAATCACAAAAGGCTAAACTGTGCCTAACTGTCCGAATTACTTCCTCTCGCTAAACACATGTTGCTTTCAAAATAAGAGCACAGTGTGTTAACAGAATCCACCACAGAATGTACAAGAAGACTGTCAAAATCTGATGCCTTCAATAAAACATACAAGAACCTTTATTCTCCTTTACATGAATTAGTTAAAATATGCAATAATTAAGATCAGTGTATATAATGGAATAGTGGCATTAGAATCTGAGAGAGGCCACTAAATTTGGGCTTTTTATAGAAAAACAAAATTCCCCATGCCCCTGAGCACCGTAACAAGTAGGTAGTAGCAAGTAGATAACAAAGATTCTATAAAATGGTACCTCCTAACTGTGAAAATGTAATGTGAGGTGTTTCCTCTCATTTAGCTCTCAAAGTGCACAAGATCGGTGAATTTTACTTAAAATTGTACAACATTTTCTCCTGGGGGGGCATGCACATTGCAGCTTTTAACCTAGGGGAAACACTGATATGTATGTGTATGTACTGGACCAGTTGTGTGTACCCACAGGTTTTCTCAATGCCCATCCTGTTCATGTGTATCTATGTTGTTAAGCTTCCCTATGAAAACAGGGTAATTGTGGGATAAATGTGTAGTAGAGATTTCAGTTTTTCATTTTTATTACATTTTCAAAAAAATTCTAAAAAAACCTTTCATTTGATTTAAAGCCATTATAAATTATTGAGGGTAGACTCTTGGGCAAAAATGGCAATGTTATTTATTTAAAATAACATCTAAAACCCAATTAAATATGAAAAAGCATACTGTCTGAAGCCACTTATACCTTTCACAAAAGTGAACTGTGAAGCAAGGGGAAGAAACACACTCGTAGACTCTCGCATGATTATCAGGTGGTATGTGCTGATAAGTCACTTGAGTTGTATATATTATAAACATCAGCTCTACTTAAGCTGAGTTGATTTATTAGCAGTGTTTCATAGTTAGGTAGTGAATTTAGCTTTCAGGGGATTCCATTTTTTTGGTTTCTTTATAGATTTTTTTCTGTATTCATATTCCATCAGAGTAAAACATTGTCTTGGCATGAAGCATGTGGGTGTTTTGCTCCTCAGTTCGAGGTACCCAGAGGTTTCAGTAAGGAATGTTAAGCCATTGCTGGAAAGCTGAAGTGGTGTTTCTCTCACGATTCATCCTGAACTAATGTTTTGAAAGTTTAGTTTTCTCTGGGAAATCTTACATTGAAAGCACACACCTGTGTACTCAGAGCAAAGGTCTGTGAAAGTTTGTATATTAATATGTTTGTGAGCATTTATCCAAACAGCTGTTTGTTATTGATTTAGATTTACGCTTTAAACAAAAAAGTCTGTGTTTGCTTAAACTTGGCTTACTGTAATAAAAAATTAATGAGCAGCCAAATAAAATGAAAACACAGTCTCAGGTAACAAGTAAAGTAAAATGTGTTGACTAAGAACAAAAAAAATGCAGGTAAACGCTCCTCAAGAATAGCACCCAGTTTACAGTTAGTGTAACTGTTGTTTACTGACAACCTAACTGGAAAAAATATAATAATATTAATTGTATGAACATACATATTACATCAAACTGAAAATGCTTCAAGAGATTTTAAAGTAATGTACGTGAATATAAAGACTCAGACTGAGTCAGTGTAACAATGTACAGATCACTGTATTTGGCTGCATACAACACAGTAATCTGCTGTCATACCATGTCATTTTAAACATATGAAATGTTTTATGTTCAGCTGCCAGTGGTGATGCGTGTCCCACGGTTCTCAGCCTGGGCTCAGAACCTGTGTGGGATGCAGTTCTCCATTCTGGGATATGGAGATATCATCGTTCCAGGTGAGGTGTCAGTGAAGTGTCATTTCAGTGTTCAAACTGTCCCTATTACATATTTTGAATAGAGACAACAGATATGTCTGTTTTCCAGTCAGTTTAACTTCAGATTATAAACAAAAGAGCCCACAGACAAACTAGAAGGAAAACCTAAATACATTATGTGTTCAGTTCAGTTTTGTAAAAAAAACAAAGCTTATTTAGTTAGTTATGAAACATACTCATCTGATTTTCATGAATGGAGAGTTATTAGTAAGGAATGTTTTTGGAAGAAGTGGATGCAAACACAATTATTACACTGTTCATGTTGAAAGAAGGTGTTGGTATACTGTCACTATCTTAATAAAATCTGTCCCAATTTTTCTATTACATTGAAGCCAAAAGACAAAAACAGAAAAAATTGCTGTCCAATAAAGGCAAAAACAAAAGTGCTATCAGGAAAATTAAAAACACACCGCTCGATTTCTGGATAATAGCATCAAACTGTTTATTATTTTATGAATTATAATACATGTTTCCAATATTTATACACCTCAATGAGATGTTCAACTCTAAATAAACTATTTGAAATAATCATTGATATTGAAAAAACAACTTAACATCAAAATCAAGTTAATATCTTGTTTAGGCTTAATTTGTAGCACCAATCTGCAATACTGCCAGATTTGATTTTGGGAGATTGCTGGAGATGCGCTTACCACATCTGCCATCCAAAGGTTACAGTCATATTGTGGTCGGCCAGGTCTTGGACTGTCCGCAAAGATTTAATGCCAATATTTTTCTCTTGCAGACATATAACAATCAAATGGTTATCACCAAATCCTCTGAACACGACCCAGCCTGTTAAGCCTGTTATGAATTGCTTTCTTTTTGCTTTAGAAGTGCCAAAAACAACTGTTTACAACTGTTTTAACAGAAAGCAGAAATACCAACGGAAGCACTGCTTCTGACATAAGAAAGAATAAATAAAGTGAAATGTTTTAAGTGTGATGTATTACTCAACCTCTGCATCACAATCGGTCCAACAGGTCTCCTGGTTGCCTACTGCAGCAGATTTGATGTTTGGATCAACAGCGGAAAGAAGATCTACTTCATCAGCTGCTGCATAGGTACATCACAGCTCAACTGTACATTATATGCTATACATACATCTTATCCAGTAAACTGTTGGACTACAGTCCTCAGGTTTTACAGTATTGTTGATAATGTTAGAATATGTTTACAATATGTCACCATCATAGTATAGAATACATGTGGAAATATTTGGTATATGAATGTGTATCAGAAAACATTTTTTTGATACTTCTGCTTTGTGAAATGCTGATACAGTTTTTTGTGACCACAAGGTGTCTCACCCCCCCTGTTAATCAGTTAACTGATTGGATAAGTTTGTGTGATGCACGTTTCAGGTTTACCTCATCTCTCTCCCTCTGCGATTGTATTTGTCTGTCTCTCATTCCTTGCAGCCTATCTGCTGGGAATGATCACAACATTTGCTGTGATGCTGCTGTCAGGGATGGGCCAGCCCGCCCTGCTCTACCTGGTGCCATTCACCCTGATAACCTCTGCCGTGGTGGCTGGGTGCAGGGGAGAGATGAGGCAGTTCTGGGCGGGAACCACCTATGAGGTAAGAGGACCAAAGACAGTTCACAGTGAGTCTATACAGTTTAGACTCAGAAGTGGTACTGCGGTTTCAGTGTATTTCTGAAAAGCTTCGCTTTTTAACCACAAATTTTAATGAACTTGTGATGAAAAAACACATGTTAACACAGTACTTTTTTCAAAGACTGTACTACTGCTGAGATGTACAGTCATGGAAAAAACTATTAGACCATCCTTGTTTTCTACAATTTCTTGTTCATTTTAATGCCTGGTAAAACTAAAAGTACATTTGTTATGAGAAATATAATGATAACAACAAAAATAGCTCATAAGAGTTTAATTGAGGAGCTGATATCTAGTCATTTTCCATGGTTTTCTTGATAATGATTTTGTTTATTATCAAGAAAACCATGGAAAATGGCTAGATATCAGCTCCTCAATTAAACTCTTATGAGCTTTTTTGTTGTTATCATTATATTTGTCTAAACAAATGTACCATTAGTTGTACCAGGCATTAAAATGAACAAGAAATTGAAGAAAAAGGGTGGTCTAATCATTTTTTCCATGACTGTATGCTCACTGGTTCTCAATAGTAGGATATTGTAAATATTTACTATGGCTTCTGTGCTTTAGTACCAAACTCTGTGCGTAACATCCATTTTTGTCCAGTTCTGCTTCATTTTTGAAGACTTTCCTGCAGAGCAAGTTTTTCTTGGTCTGCTACTGTTTTAAATAAAACAGTAAAAAACCTTACAACTGATTTTAACCCAGGTGTAACTTGTTAAGTTAAAATCTTAGATGCTGTTGTCTTTTATTGACTGCAATTTCCACAGCATTAATCAGATATTGTAAGTTATACGAGGTAGAATAGAGTCAGCCGTTTTTAATGAAAATTTTAGTTTCTGACTTTTATGACTAGACCTTAGGTTGTGTTTGAAACCCCATTTGAAACTAAGCTTTATTTAACATCCCTCTGCTCTCTGAAGCTCGAGGTACTGAGTAAACACTATAAACATCACTTCACTGTCATTGCATTTAATTCAGGCTTACATTTCAGAAATGGCTGAGAGTCAACAACTTGTTGTATGTTGACCAACTCTATTCTAGGAAGCTGTGTTGTTTTTCAAGAACTGAATGCACATCAATAGAAAGACATCTGGCGCCTCATGTATCAAAGAGTGCTTAGCTTTCATACTGAAAGCTGGCGTACTCCCAAAACTAGAAAAGTACGTATGCAAACTCACCTCCACATGTATCAAACTGTGTTTACGCCAGGTTCATCGCACCTTTCCTTGATACATCCCAACTAGCGTCGAACTGAGTGCACATGCACGAGCCACGAGCCACCAGCCACCAGCCACCAGCCACCAGCCACGCCCCGGCCCCTCCCGAAAATGAATACGCAAATGACATGCAAATGACTATAAATCGCCGGCATGCCCGCTGATTATCGACAAAACAACGGCAAATCTACTTACTGCCACTGCACGTGAGGTGGACGTGATGATCTTCGGGGTGGAGGGAGGAAAAATTAGCTATTTGTTGCCTCAGGTCTGGGATCAGCAAGAAGGTGTCACTGTGGCTGTTAACGCATCCAGATCAGAGACCTGCACCATGACAGAAAGGTCCCTCAACACACGCTCCTTCTAAACACCACCCTTATTGAATTTAGTCAGAGCCGTTAGAGCGGCCAGTGCGTAATGCGTGCCAAAATAATTTTTACGCATCAATTTATAAGCCACACTTAACTTGTTGTCCCAATTAAACATCACATACGGGATCAAATATGCACCACACCTGACTTATTCTGAAAGGATTTCCAACACACGTTTTTTTTCCGGAGAGAGGGATCTGTGTGTCATGGATCGATGTTAACCTGCAGTGTTAACATCTCCTTGTTAAACCAAAAGGGAAAACGGTCGGCGATCGGCATTTTGACACAGTAATTAAGGCAGGTTATCTGTGAAAAATGTGTGCGCTCCATAATCAGAATCACAAGTACTTTTTTGATCCCCGGAAGGAAATTCGGTATATATAAAAAATAGTGGAAATAGCAGAATATATAGACAGAAAATATACAATTTTAACATCAAAACATATAGACTTCAACATACTATCATTGCACAAGTAAGCAGCAGTACGCAGGTGAAGTCTAAAATATGATAATAGATTTTAAAAAAAAAATCATCTATCCCCTCATATTTAGAATGCGTTATTGATGGTGGAAAACGGCATTTTCCCTCCATTTTCCGAGAGCTATAAACTATAATAAATAATGCCAGTTGTGTGTAGTGTGAGTTTAGAAACACGTTTTAAATAGAGCATAAAGATCTGATCTCACGGCAAGTTCACTTTTCATACATGTGGCGTGTGCGTGTGTACAGTGTACGCAATGTTTTTGTGCGTACGCACCTTTGATACATGAGGCCCCAGGTATCTACATACTCCGTAGCCCAGCATGTGTTATTACTATTTTGTGATGTCTCCCACAATGAGCTAAGGGCATGTTTTCCAAGATTAAATGCATCTTTGCTCATATACATTAAGTCACAATTAGGATATGGACCCATCATAGGCCAGTGTGCACTTTTTTTGGGAATCTATCCCATGTTTATGTACTTTTCTTGTTTTTTACTTCTAAGGGAAATAAAAAATGTCAAACGGTATCAACAACTATCCATACAGTATGTGGACATGTTGACATAAATGCACACATACAAACCTGGAATTGGGGAAAAACGCAAACAACACAAAGTCATTCAAATATGCTAAAAAGCAGTAACTTTTTTGAGTTTGTGTTAGGACCATAAATTCAGCTGCCAATTATGAAACAAGGTAGATAAACCCAGCAACTGTTGGGCTTGTTTACTACAAATGTATGTTTTTCTCAAGCCATTCTTTAAGTCTCTGCATCACTTTTATACACTCCAATCAGCCATTAATAGTAGTTGCTGCTTTTACATTATGAAAAATTTACTTTGTGTGAATTGAAATGTCTCTTCTGTTGTGTTATTGTACTGTTTCTGTACTGAGAATCTAATATATGTAGTATGTTTGTGGTTGATGTACAGCAAAAATAATGCAAAAACACCTCAATGTTCCTAACATGTCTCAGTCCTTGATTAATTGAGACATTCTGAGACATAAGGTTGCATGGATGTGTGGATATACTTGTTTTTGTATGTGAGTGACAAAAAAAAGAGCTGGTAAGAGATACAATTCTGACCTGGCTTCATCTTCACCAGGTCTTGGACTCATCCAGGGAACCTTTGTTGCCAGGTGTGCTTCCCTCTGAACCAGACCTCTCCCCTGCATCTCTCCTGCCATGTTATAGTGTTGCTTACTGCAGTGCCTTATCTCTCCTCACCAGCTTATTTTTTGTCCCTTTTCTTTTGACATTTTAACTTTAACCCCCGATTTCCAGGGTCAATGTGATATCCAAAGTGTTAGACATTTCAAATACAAGATCTCAGATGGAGGACCTACATTTGGACAGTACAGTGTTTTGCATTAACTGACCACTAGGTGTCTCTAGTTGATTGAAAATAATCTCATGTCTGAAGAGCTTCTCAGCCTCACTCATTGTGTTGAAGCCATGGCCCTGGAATACCATTAACTTCATCTCTTTATTTCTGCAGTTTGTTTTATCATTCTCTTTCTCCACTCATCCATCTTTTTCCAACAAATGGGGTATAATACCTGCATCATCAACGTGTCCGTGTTTCCCTCTGCATGTTGTTGCTTGCAGTTATTGGGATTGGGATGTGTTAACTCTGTGGTTTGGTATATGTAGAATGTACTCCCGTCTGCTGTTGTATGCAGTATGCATTACAACTTGCAATCACATATGTGTCTGTTCTTTGTCTTTGGTCTACTAAGATATTAAATAAAAAATAATAAACATTCCCTTTTCTCTTTTCTTTAGAGGGAAGAACTGACTGTTCCGTAGACCCGGAGAGATGCTGACTTACAGTTTTGAGAATGGACCCTACTGCTGGATGCTTTTTTTTTACAATTTAATATTACATTTGCAAAGCAAGGGAACACATGTTATTGATCAACAGAATTAAAATTGTATGGGTTCATTTGACTGCTGTGAATGGCTAGAAGAAGGCTAATACATTTTGTGTAGGCTTGTTTAGTGCCTCAAAACTCTGTTAGGTTCATGTTCAGAAAACTGTAATGACTTTGCCTTGGTGATGATTCTTGCATACAACAAAATGAGAAAGCACTTTATGATATCCAGCTTGACAGTTGTTTCATCAGGGGTGGGGTGGGTTTTAAATTAATTGTAGCCACAATATGGTACATTTTTGATAACTGTTTTTGGGGTTTCTGTGTAACCTGTTTGTATGATTTCTGTCATTGCCTTATATTAAAATGAAGCTATATTTAATGTTTTTATGTCTTTTTTGCTTCTTGTTGAAACTATTTCAGGGGAAAAAAATATTCCTGTCGATAAGATATTGTTCTGCCTGGTGGGGAGAAGAAAAAAAATAAAAAAAATCCTACTAAACTGAGAGAAGAGATGTTAAAATAACTTATGGGGGGTTTTATGTTCTGTGAGGTAGCCAGGGACCAGACAGTGCCCAATATTAATCAATAAGTGTTTGGCAAAGTGGTTACCAGTGTGAAGAGGCTAAAACAGTTTGTCCAGTGCCTTTATGTTCCTGGGGAGAAGTACAATCCCTCCAAAGAGCACTCATAACAGTCATTCTTCTGAAGTCTTTAAGGTATACAGTCCCCATTAGTGAGTTTATAATGCACATAAACTGGCGGCTATGAATTCTGTATGGATTTACTCTCCTTGCTAAGTGCTTGCTTGGTTATTATATATTTGATGATATCAGTTATGAACAATCAATGCTCAAGGTCTTTACTTTCAAACAAATCCTCAAATATGCAGTTGTAAATGTTAAGTTATCAGTAAAGGGTGTTTTATAATAATAATAACAAGCAGTACTGAACGGGCCCTCGCAGTACACGCATCCCTTTAATCCTCATACAGTTTCTGAAGGAGGACTCTTAACTGATATTTATAAGTCAGAAGAGGCAGGTAGCAATGGTGGAAAGTAACTATGTAAATTTACTCAAGTACTGGACTTAAAGTAAAATTTTGAGGTACATTTTATGTAACTTTCTACTTCTACTCCACTACATTTTGAGACATATATTGTACTTTTTATTCCTCTACATTTAGCTGACAGCTTTAGTTACTTTTCAGGTCAAGATTTAAAATGAAAAGCATGATACATTTAAAATGATTACCCATTTTTATAAATTAAACCACTTAAAAGTTTATTAGGTAGTTAAAATGAGTGGAGTGGAGTCATTTCACAGTGTGGTATTAGTACTTTTACTGAAGTAAAGGATCTGAACACTTCTTCCACCACTGTCTTTTTTTACTTCTTTACTTTTTTTTTTTACTTTAAAAAAAAATTGTTTTCTTTATTTAATTAAATTTTTTTATATACATTTTTATCATTATTATTTTTTTTTTTTATTTTATTTTATTTTTTATTTTTTTTTATTATTTAGATTTTTTTCTGCGTTTCTGCGCATGCGCGGTCTTTTTCGCTTCTGCGCATGCGCTGCTTTTCCGGCACTTCTGCGCATGCGCTGCTTTTCCGGCACTTCTGCGCATGCGCGGCCTTTCCGGCGCTTCTGCGCATGCGCGGCCTTTCCGCGCTACTGCGCATGCGCGGCTTTGAGGCTGTTCTACGCATGCGCGTTTTTTGCGCAGAAGCGAAAAAGCCGCGCATGCGCAGAAGCGGGAAAAGCCGCGCATGCGCAGAAGCGCCGGGAAATAATAATAAAAAAAGAAAAGAAAAAATAAATGTAGAAAAAAGTTAAAAAAAAAAAAAAAAAGAAGTAAAAAAGACAGTGGTGGAAGAAGTGTTCAGATCCTTCAATTCAGTAAAAGTACTAATACCACACTGTGAAATGACTCCACTCCGCTCATTTTAACTACCTAATAAACTTTTAAGTGGTTTAATTTATAAAAATGGGTAATAATTTGTATTGTAATTGTATCATGTTTTTCATTTTAAACCTTGACCTGAAAAGTAAGTAAAGCTGTCAGCTAAATGTAGAGGAATGTTGAATGTATTATTCAGAGTGTGAAAGTCTAAGAAGTTAAGACCACCCTTATCATATGAATTCATTATTACTGATTTTTTTTTAACCTTTAAAGTCCAGGATATTTTGGTTCAAATTTGTCAACTTCCTATGCATTAATTTCTGTCTCTGTTTAGCATCTTTCAGTCTGTCCTTACATCATATGCATGGCTCCTTTTTTTCAACACAAACTTGGCTATCAGTCAGATTTTTCATTTTATTTTAATTAGCAAAGTATAAAGCTGCCAGGAACCTAAAATACAAACAAAAGACACAGGTGTCTTTGGAAATGTACCATTTTTTATACACACAAAAACAACAGAAAAAATAATAAATAATAAAACTAAAAACAGTCTATTTGCATGTAAATTAAAAATAGTAATAGTTTTCATTTAGAAAGAAAATTCCCATTTTAAAAATCGTCTAGAAACATAAATGGCACACTGTGAAAGCTCCTATGATTGCACTTTCAACTGGCTTTCTCAGCTTGTCTACATAACCACATAAATACATAAAACTACATAATCTACAAATCAAATCAATAATCTACATAAATCAGTATTTTAAGATTATTTTTAAATGTTTAAATAATCATGTGTCAACACTGTTTTCTGAAGTGGCCATCAGGCGTCAGAGCTCTCACAGAGCCACCACACGAGCATCCACTTGTGGTGATTGTCTCATTCCACAATGAAGAGTGGAAAAGACTTTTTCTGTTAGTCTGCTCTCTCTGTAAAGGGGGCCAAACTTTTGAACTCTCTACCCACTGAGTTAAAATTAGAGACCAATAATAAAGCTTTTAACAAAGGACTCAAACAGTGGCGAAAATCTAATCAACAGTGCACAAATGAATAGTTCTTAACTGGTTTACTGCCTCATCATATTGCCTTTGCTCTGTTGCCTTTCTACGTTCTTTATCGAAAATTGCTTATACTTCTTTGACTTCTTTTTCCCCATTGTTTTTTTTCTTATCTTTGTCTGGTCCTTCTTTTTCCATTCTTGTTATTTTAATTGCCCTATCTTTTAAAAAACTGCCTATGGACAAAGTGTTGCGAATTAGCACTTGCACAATGCATCTGGTCTGTCCAATGTAATTGCTATGTCCATATCAAATAAACACTAAATAAATGAATAAATATCATATATAAATAAAGTCATTACTGTAAATAAAACATGTGTATTTTCAATAAATAGATGGACTCCAGAGGGTTAATGTAATGTTTTTTGTTGAACTAAAACAAAGCGCACATGTGGCCGCTGGCTCCGCCTCGCAGCCATGTGACAGTGTGCTGGCTGAGTCAGCCGGCTCGTCATGCAGCGTCAGTCTGGAGTCGCACAATTATGAAAAAGCAACCTTCCGCTGGAGCTGCAGCCGAAGCGGATCTCTCCAGCGTCCACCGGGCTTTCCTTCCAAGGCTAACCGAGAGCACCGCTGATAGATGGATAAAAGCCACGACACAGCTCTTCCTGAGTCTCAACGGTGAAGAGAATGGTATGTGATCCTCTCCTCCGGGTTTTATAGTGTTGTCAAATGAGCGCGGAGGATCGTCGTGACTGATCGGGGCTTTGAGTGGCAGCTCCCCCCCATGCATGCTGCCTCCTGCCTGACAGGCACCCAGCCGAGACCCCGGTGGCGTTTGCTGACTGCCTGTCTGTATTGATACAACACTGTAATTCGCACGGAATAAGCAAAGTGTACACGGTGACACACTGTCTAGCGAGAAAACCCCAAAATCACACACGGGCGTAACGTTAGCAGGCTAAGTAGCTAGCTCGCTAGCGCTAAAGGCTAGGTACCTAACGGAAGCTAACTAGCGGTAGCTGGCTGAGGTTAGCAACGCTTTCTCTGCCAGGAGACAACAGAGACACAGCTTATTTCTGCACCAGACAAAAACAGACAAAGGATTGCTCTTCAGCACAGCTGGCACTTGTTTGAGACACATTTCTACCAGCTGTCTCAGTTGTCGGACAAGACACGCTGTCATTGCCAGTAACAAGTCAATGCCACCTTGAGTGGTTGCCAAGTCCGTTTAAACGGAATACTTTTATTCCGCCGGGGAAAGTTAAGTGATGATGAAATAGGGCATTTATTATCTTAGACTTTTGTTAGACCTCTGGACGCCCATTCATGACTTGTTTGCTGTGTGGTGACAGTGAAATATTGTAGGCCTGCTGCAGACAAGTCTCAACATTTGTGTTTGTTAGTTGTAACTTTTCCTCTTGGGCTGGGCCAGATTAACACTTTGCTGTACCCTGGGCAGCAATATTCAATCATCACGAACCCAGAATCACTATAATCTGGCAAAATACAGAATAAATTACAGTAATATACAATTAATATACTCAATACATCAATAACTAACTGTCATCAAGTGCATTTTCATGTACAGATGTACAAACGCTCATAGAATTACAAATGCACCACAATGTCCTCTTGTCAAGCCACTCACTCACATATGATGTTATGAAAACAAAACACATCAGCATCAGTATAATCTGGCAAAATTGACCCACTACATAGATAATAATAATAATAATACATTTTATTTGGAAGGCGCCTTTTTTGGCACTCAAGGACACCGTACAAAAAGATGGAAAAAGATAGGGAAGGAAGTGTCCTCAAAAATCAACACAAAAAAATAAGTAAGCAACCACTTTCAAAGCATCCAATATTTATTTAACAAAGCCTTTTCCCAGCACAAGAATCTAGAATCAAGTAGCATTTTGGTCATCAGCTCATTTTAAATAAAAATCACCCTGTCACCTTAAAATTCATTTTTGAACAACGGCTCCAATGGACAGTTTAACATATAAGCGAGAAATAACCAGATATTTTGCTTGTGTCCACAATGCCCTGGGCCCTTTAGAGGTCGTGGGCCCCTGGGCAATTGCTCTTGGGGATGGCAACGGCCTCCTCTTTTCCCAAGTATTTCCTGTCTAGTCTTCTATGGTGTAGCAGAGGGTGAATGGAAAGAGATGATGACATGTAGCCAAAGTTGTGAGTCATTATTGACCACGCTGTGTTGTTACTACACTGTGTGTGTAAGAGCTGGGTATTTTGACAATATTAGCTCTCCTTATATACACAGTACATAGATATTAACAATGCAATGGTAGTTTGAATAAGAAGTGAAAAACATGGATGAAACCCTTAGTCACAGTATACATAGTTTTAGATGATCATATTTGTTGTAGGTGTTATCTACACACGGTTTGCTGCGTACCCCGGTTTTGGAACCAAACTTTGCCGTAAATTCTGTATGTAATGTAATTACAGTTCTGTATGTAATGTAATTACAGTTCTATATGTAATGTAAGGTAGTTCTTATTATGCTGTTGTCTGTTCAAATGGTCGTATTGCTATCTGTCAGTCCTACCCATTATTTTCAACATTGCCCACCATGACCCGTGAAAACGTAAAATATAAAAGTGAGAAATTTTTGCAGTCTGAAGTTTGTCTTTGACAGAAGACATTTTTTTATCATCAGGCCACCTAACCCTATTTTGTGGTTATTGGCACTCAACTGGCCATGTTTATGCAGCTATAAAAACACAGACCCACAGTGCTTAAAGTAAAAACAGGTTAATTATAATAATGTGGATGTGATGTCTAGCAACTGCACACACATTAACTTGAATTAAATGGTCGCATACGTTTGTGTTGTGGCCTGTAACATGAGGAAAATATCATTACAGATGATATTTAATCTCCCTATTTGGTATTGATCTATAGGACCTACATATCCATTATACCCCGAGATGCCAGAGCAGCTGGTGCCTGTCTTTTGCCTCAGTGCAAAACTGTCTTATTTCCCACAGTGCTGGCCTGAGCCGGTCACATGCTCCAGCTTACATGAGGGACTCTCCTGTGCTGCTGCCCTGAACAGTCTGATAGTCTATTAGCAGTCTAATCAACTAATGCTGATTCAAGGCAGAATCAAGGCTTTGATCTATATTAACAATTGGTCATATAGGTCTTTATTACTGCAAGTCACAGTCTCTTACGTAATAGTGGATGGTTGAACTGGTCATCAGCTCAGGCTGTAATGCCCTGTGAGCTGGTAGAAACTGGTCTTGCATCACTTTGTTGTGCTCCAGAAATGATTGTGATTGTGTGTGTGTCTGTGTGTGTCTGTGTGTGTCTGTGTGTGTCCGTGTCCGTGTGTGTCCGTGTGTGTGTGTGTGTCCGTGTGTGTCCGTGTGTGTTCCCGTTTCAGCCTGCAGGGTGACTGTGGCATGCCTCTCTGAGCTCTGTTATCTCACTCTCTAATCCATTTGCACCACACACACACACACACACACACACACACACACACACACACACACACACACACACACAAGCCCATTTGAAGATGAGTGATAAAGTTTTTCCAATGGCCCTGGACTGGGTTTTCAAAAACAAAAAAACTGGTCACAGTCTCAGTTTGTTGATTTTTTTAATTTTTATGAATGGAGTGCTCCCCTGCAGATATTATCCATCTGATCCAGCTGACTTCTGTGGGCTTTGTGCTACCCAAAGAGCACTGGAGGGAAAACCAAGTTAGTATGTATTTTATCTCTTGTGTTGCAGTTATTAATATCAGTGTTCTCTCCAAGTTTATGGAACACTCAGATGCACATATTTGGTGGGGTGTTTGGGGATTCTCCCCCAAGAAATCTGCACATTTTTAAGTAATAAATATGCAATTTCACATTATTTTGGAACATTATTATTACCATATTTGAGTACAACAATATAGAACAGCTAGATAATACACAAACAACACACAAAAAGCTTAAGGACAAAACTTTAAGTTAAAGAAGTCCTTGATGCTCTCCATATGGAGTTTACAATAATTTGGCTGAGGTGGGCCCTAAATGGCCTGGGTGCTGTGCCTTTACCTTTATAATGGAAGGGAAAACCCTGAGTATGTGGAAAGAGAGGTATTGTCTTAGTCCCCCACTTTGTTAACAGTAACTTTGCATTGTCCCTGCTGCTATCTCCTGTCCTGAGACTGGTTAATCCTGGGTTTTCATAGGCTCGCATAACCATGAGCACCAGATGTTTAGATAGCCATCACATGGCTTACATTATTAGGTTATACAGCTGCTTGGAGGTAGGACTCAGGGTGGCATGCCAGCATGCTATCAGCTCGTGCTGTGTAGCCTTTTAAAGCTAAAGCCCAGAGGGCACGAGGGTGAGGGCTGGAGAGCCATCACACTTTGGTCTCATGACTATGAATTGAAGTTCCCTCCTTGATTCTTTCCAGGAATCTTATCCAAAGGTTATAAGGAACATTTCCCCTCCATTTAAAATATATTTATAGTCTTTGATCTCAACACAACTACGATGTAGCACAGATTGAAAATTGACAAGTTCTGTTTGCATTAAATGTCTCGTAGAGTGTGTGATCTATTCTCTTTAAATGAAGCCAATGCAAAGGCTTATTTTGATCTTGCTGACCCTTTCAAAAATATTAAGTAATATTGGTTATACTGGCTAGACTGAGACTTGGATATGAGCCAGGTCACAAAAGCCAGCATGTGAGATCTGAATTGGATACGCCTGTTGTCAGATGTATTTTAAATTTCTTACACTTTATTTAGGGATGCATAATATATATTGGTACCAAAACATTATTGGCTGATGATGGTACATTTTTATTATGTATAATTCCAATAGTAAAATTATAGCCGATAAATTAGCCACCTAATAATAAAAAGCCATTTGCTTTCATTGATTAAACAAGCCAAATTCAGTAGTTGTTGGTGGCCAGTCAGCAGTACAGAATATTGAATACATTGACATGTCTGATTTGACAATTATTTCAAAAGCATTTCATTTTAATTCCTAGACAACATGCTCTAGAAGAGCCAGATTGTGTTGGAAGTTGTTATGTACTTTACTAGAAACAATCAGCCCAGGTCATAGACCATTAAATAATCCATCTTTGCTCACAACATTTTTTTATCCTCTTTTTAAAATACAAAAAAATATGGAAATTGTTGTTTTTCGTCAGCATTGGCCATGAGAAGCAGGCAATTATTAGAACCGCCTGAAACAAATCCACATTGTGAAATTTTAAAAATGTATCCTTTTGATGAAATTTGATAGAACTCACTGTGTCCATGAAGGGTTAGATACATGGGACTACCTCAAAACATGTCTTTTTTTTTTTCACTTGTCTTTAAGTGTCGATTGCAAAATGAGTTTTTATTTAACTATTACATATCTGCTAGTTATTTTCTTAATTGTGTGTCCGATACCACAATTCCACCATATTTCCTAAAAGGTGACTTGAAATGCTTAGTTTTGTTCAACCAACAGTCCAAACCCCTAAAGATTTTTAACTGACTGTAAAATTAAACTTATAATGCAGCAGATATGCACAATTTTAAAACTGGAAGCAGAAGATTTTGGAAAAAATACTTAAATTATCCAAATAGTTGCATATTAATTTTCTGTCAATCAACTAATCCATAAATATAGTAATATTTTCATATCTAATTGGTCACAGTTCCAAAATGCATGATGCTTGTCTGTATCCAGACTTGAAGTACCTCTGCATGTAGCGTAGTGCAGCTGCAGCTGCAGCTCCCCTGTGATGTGACTTAATGCAGAGAGAAACAGCGGTGAGGCATTAAGGTTATGGCATGGAAAAACTCATGACAGGAGCCTTAGCTCACTGTAGCGTGGAGGATGGCCTAGTTCTGTGTCCGTGATTTAAACTATAGCCATATAACAGTGGTTCAATTCTAAAAATCTATAATAATAATCAAATATATATATATATGACAAAGATAAGGCACAAATTTGCTGCTCCATTTCATTCCATTTTTTTTCTCTTCAAACACAAACCAATTCATTGAAGCCATATCGCCAGTGTACTTGTATATTCATTTATCAAAGTAATTGAGGGAAAAAACGGCTTCTGCAGGTTCTGAGAACCACTCTTCTCTTTGGCTACTGCTCACATTAAAGTGCTGACCCCATATCCTCCACTCTTTCTAATGGGTAATAGAATTGCCAAGCCAGATGTTATCTCACCCCGTATTACGTCAGGCAGGGCCAGAGGAATGATGGGTCGACCAGCCAGCCTCGTTATATTGTTGGGAAAAAGAGTGAGGGGGAAGGAAGAGCTCAGTTGGCAAGGTTTCTGAGTTCACTCTGTGTGTGTGTGTGTGTGTGTGTGTGTGTGTGTGTGTGTGTGTGTGTGTGTGTGTGTGTGTGTGTGTGTGTGTGTGTGTGTGTGTGTGTGTGTGTGTGTGTGTGTGTGTGTGTGTGTGTGTGTGTGTGTGTGTGTGTGTGTGTGTGTGTGTGTGTGTGTGTGTGTGTGTGTGTGTGTGTGTGTGTGTGTGTGATCAGATTTGTGCGTCTCTGTAGGAACAAATTCGCTCTACATTCACATAAACACATGTTGGTGCAAATTACCACACACACGCACGGTTGCCCATAAACAAAACTCTCAGCCTCCTACATAGTTGAACCCGGAGAGAGATGGAAAGGTGCTGGGTTATATTTCCTACAGGAACAAAGTAATCATAAAACCTCTGAGAGGAAGAGGGAGGGAGCGAGGAAGTGGGAGAGTGTGCGTGTGTGTGTTTTTGGCAGCAGCTCTCAAGTGTTCACGGCTTTTGTTGCCTGACATTCTCAGGTACCATGGTTACAGGTTAGCACAGTCCTGCTTCCTCTGCCCCATTAACACTTTGTTAGATTGTTAGATTTGTTAAGACGACACCACTGTTGAGTTTGAAGGCATTCTTCCACAGTGCAGCACTGATTAGATCACTAATTTAAAAACCAAGGGGGCCTGAAGAGTCAGTGACCTGCAGTGTTTAATTACAATGCAGTCCCAGATTATGACATCATCTCAACAGAAGGGGTGTAACTATACATTGATTCAATGAGCATTTATTCAAATTGATACAGTGTAAAAATATAAATTCATATCATCTTTAAGATGCAGCTTTATTTTGGAACTCCCACTACATATTTATTATTTTTACTAACAAGAATGTGTATATTTTTTCTCATTTAAATGCTTTGAAGAGCTCAATAATGCAATTGTCAAATCATATCTTTTTCTTACTTTTTGTGTGTTGATTGATACTTTTTGTGTGTTGAAATGATATTATCTCATATTGATTGCATGTCCCTGAATTGAATCAAATCAAAATCGTATCATAGCAGCCTTTGTGACATCAACAAATATTGTGTCATTGTCCAGAGGATCAACATAATATTGTATCATGATGCAACTTGTTAGGCAGGCAACAGAGTAAAATCGATGAGCACCAATAAAAAGAGCTGTAGCTGATTACTTTGTTTAGTTAAAGGAATACGTTTGTAAAATATTGTAATTGTTCTTGTTTTGATTGAAGTAAATGGGGTTAACAACTTTGAACAGATGTTTTTATATAGTTTTTACAATCTCTCACACAACTTTTGCAGTAAAATTTCCGTCTCATTTATTTAGTCGTATGCTCACAACTTCCTAAACGCATGGACTTTGGCTAAAAGCATACTATTTAAAACACTTTTGCTTTATACAGTGTGAGTTGTGTGAGACTTTCTGAACAGATGGTTTCATATAGTTTTGCTATTGTTCAACACAGCCCCCCCCTTCACTTCAAATCATGAATAATTATTTCCATATATGGATTCAGCATGGAGGCAAATGAGGAAAACGGTGTTCAACACAGGGTTAGTATTAATTTCAATAATGGTCATTTTGAGGGTGAAATATTTCTTTAAGAAGCAGGCATTGACAATAGTATTGCTATTAGAGCTCGCTAATTAGCAAACCCAAATCAAATTTCCAATTACTGTTATCAGATGAAGTACAGAGCGTGTAATTATGGCACCAGCTGTGTCATAATTACACTCTTCATACCAGTACTATAACGTTAACACTATATACATTCTTGACTGTAATGATAGTATACTGTTCAAGAAATAAGTGTGTATATATATATATATATATATATATATATATATTTATATATATATATATATATATATATATATATATATATATATATATATATATATATTTGTCTATATATATATATATATATATATATATATATTAATGATCCTCACTAGTCAACCAACAGTCACATGTGATCTGCATCTGCCACTTTCAATTACAGAAACTTTTAAGTTTTGGAAAATACACTTTTTCTTTCTTTTTTTTTTCACTTTCTTACAGAGAGATCAGGAGAGTAATACCACTCTCTAATATTTGTCTGTTAAATATTAAGCCAGAGCCAGGCAGTTTGTTTAGCCTAGCATAAAGACTGGAAACAGGCAGAGACATTTATCCTAGCTCTGTTGGAAAGGTTAAAGTAGGAGGATAGTAGAGACAGTGTTATGCTAAACTACACTAATTTGTCGTGTGTGTGTGTGTGTGT
Organism: Centropristis striata; assembly: GCF_030273125.1. NCBI lineage: Eukaryota > Metazoa > Chordata > Actinopteri > Perciformes > Serranidae > Centropristis > Centropristis striata. The sequence continues at coordinate 34,238,014 of NC_081518.1, forward strand.
GCGTGTGTGTGTCAAAGTCAAAATTTCAGGTCCATTAACTTTTGCTTTTCCCTCTAAATAAGTGGTTTTGATAATATATAAGTAAAGGTTTGTCTAAACTGTGGTTAACTCAGGCTTCAGAGGTTCAGCCTAAGCTTAAATACATATTGAAAGATGATAATTCCCTCTAAAATAATAATTTATACCTACAAAAACATCACATTTACCAGCTCATCAGTCAGGAGCAGGTTCACAATACATTTCAACTTTTAGACACACCAACTGCCTGCTGGATAAGAATTCTGCACAACAATCATAGATAACAAATCAGCAGAATTTCAGCAAAATGGAATTTGACTGAGACAAAAAATTGATGGCAATGCCAATGTTTGCAATATAACTGTAGGTCTAAACATTGTTTAAAATACAAAATTAAGATCCTTATATCAGCAACTCCTTTAATGCGCTCATACCAAGCATGTGCACGTTATGCACGACACTGACCCGTTAAGTAGGTGATTAATTGCTTTTTTGATCATAAAAAAATTAATAAATCAACATGATGGGATCGCTCTTCTGTATCTTTTTACAGCAAGTTTCTCCCAAATACTCTAGGCATACAGTAGCATTGATTACTGTCTTCTTTAGTGAATGGTTTAGGACTAATAAGAGAGAGGTAACATAATATAATAGAGTATTTTAACATCATTGGATTAGGACAGTAACTCAGTATGTTTTAATATGCACTGTCAGTGTCTCCTAATGCAGAGCTTTTCCATACAGGAGACTCAGTGTGAACATCGTGCCTTATGTTAGTATGTGAACCCATGTTTTGCAATTCATGTTGCTTAAATACACAGGGTTAACATTAGTTTAGTGCCCTCCATTTAATCTGGATTAACCTTTTTTATGCTTTTCTTTTGGATTTTTTTTTTTTTTTAAGTGCAGGGCCTGTGTTGTTGGGTTAGGTTTTGTGTGTACTGTATGAATCACAGTTGGTGGCGTGTCCTCAGTAGACAACTAGGTATATATCATTGAGGCCTCTGCCCATCCACTAATCCTCTCCCACACCCCCGCCTCCCTCGTCTCTTTCTCCCCAGCCTAAGTATAATATCTAGTTGGTCTCAGACACATTCATCTGCCCCCTGAGTGGCTTCTTACAGATTAACCGTGGATGGTGTTTGGAGGCTGCAACCTCTCACTGATCACTCAGCTTTTAACTCAGGCCGGATCTGTACGGTAACAGCATCGCTGTAGACTTTGAGACCTGTATGGAAATTTCTTCTGAGAGACGGAGATCGAAGGGGAGAGATTTGCTTGCTGATGATCCAGTGCTCAGGGGAGGCTGCGGTGACTGTGGTTTGTCCAGGAGATGCTTGAAGGAGCCTTGGCATGTTCCTGTACAAAGCCCTTAAACACAGAGATGAAGAGGAGTACTCTCAGGTACACACTCTGTGGCTCAGTGTCACTGGTCAAGCGGCAGAGTGACTTGTTTGTTTAGATGTTTCTGTGAAACCGCCATTTGTTATCAGGCAGCATAGAGGCTGTGGCACTATGGTTGGGACTCTTGCCACCAGAGATAAGATAAAACAATTTAGACAACTTCTGTTTCTCTGTCTAGTGTTGACTAGTGAGGATTATTTGCTCCAGCAGAGAACCACCTTCTTGTTACTGCCTGGTTCAAGCATTTTCATCCCTGGTTGCTGTAATACAATTGTTTGAGTTTCAGGAATAGTTGAGACGCTTTGGTGTAAAGCAGGTGACGGTGTTTGCAGGTTTCCCTCTTTGTGCCGGGAAGGATTAATGGTGCTAATCGCTCTGAGCTGTACTCCGGGGGGAACAATAAGGCGTGAGGCATTTAATTGAAAATTCCTGCAGCATAAATCCTTGTTTTAAAGGAATGGGAATTTTATTGCAGTTTATAACGCCAGCGGGCACCTGTAGCTGACTTGCCTCTTGAACTATAATTGTCCTAAGTAAATGTTTTTTTTTTATTTTTTATTAAAGCTTCTGATCCCTTTGATTTTCATAGACTAAATCCTGGATTAAGGGGTTACAAGCCCCCTTTTAGGATGTTCTGTTATTTTCGGAGAAAATTGTAATAAACTAAGTAAAACTGACAGCTTACCACTTTTGGTTTATCCCCATGTACTTTGTACTTGCTTTGCTTGTCTTTGTGAAACTACAGTGGATATTATATCAGCACTGTGTGTGAGTGCACTCAGCTGCTGCACAGTGGAGCATTGTTTTTAACATCCACAGGGGACAATTTTCTTAGCAGCTTGACTTCTTTCAATGTAAACAAAACAAAGCCTTGAACACGTGAGGACCATCAGCTGCTCCCCACTGCTCACAATATGCAACTGTTTCTCTTTTGTCCACAGTCCCAGAAACCCTGGATAGAAAGCACTTTCACCAAGAGGGAATGTGTGTACATACTTCCAGTGTCAAAGGACCCCCACAGGTATGTGCTCAGACGGACTGTAGTGTGCTGCCGTGTGGTGTTCGCCATGGAAACCGTGTAATTGTATGGTGTGTGTAAAAGAAGGCCCAAACCCTAACCACTGCTCTCCCAAAGAGTAAATGAGTCTGTTTCCACATGATTTTGATGTTTATGTCTGTCACTATAATTACAGTGTTAAGTGAAGGGGGAGACCAGTGATGACCCTGTGTATCATATCTTTTTTTCTTTAAAAAAATAAAAATAATTTCCCATCAGTCTGCTATTTTAGTGTGGAGCTAGAACAATGACATTGAATTAGTTTTGGCATCAAAAATAAAAGTTGTCATTGAAAATAAATCAACTTTTATTGTCTTTTTCTTTCAATAGTTATGAATTTTTGTGGTGACAGTTTTTTTCCCCCCCAGTCCGATGTTTCTTTTTTTAATGAAATTTCTTTGACAGAAAATTAAATTATAATATGATTCTAAAGTTTAAAAAAAGATTGTTTGTTTACCGTGTGTGTGTGTGTGTGTGTGTGTGTGTGTGTGTGTGATGTGAAACAGGATTTTCTGGCAGACTTACTGGAATCTTACAAAGCAGTGTTAAAACTGCAAAAGGCCTCTTCTTGGCTTTGCATGCAGGCCAGTTATTCACTTTGTACCATGTGTGCATGAGAAGCACACACGAAATATCTTAATTAAAGGGACAGCAGCTGGAACCAAAATCATCCAGTTATAAAGAAATGAGCAAATAAGAACTTTTTGTTTGTTACTTTCTTATTCTTATTTAATATGAATTAGTTTCCCACAGTTGTGTGTGTATTCACTGTTTCACCACCTCCTTTGTGTGTAATCCATTTCTGTTTTTAGTTACACTTTGAAGAAATGGAAGTCACAATGATACAGGGTTACTGTTTTCCCTTGTGTTTTTCTTTTAAATCAATTATTTGCCATTGGATTTTGTCCACTAACTGCAGTATGTGCTGCTGTTCCAAGATGATTCAGAGGTGTTGGTGAACATAGATCCATTTAACATGGGGCCAAAGGCCTGCATGTGACTGTGATCAAAGTGAGAGTCCCCTTGGCAGGTTTCACAATGCTCTCTTGGTTAAAGGCCAATCTAACTGGGCTGCCTGCCCAGCTGACCGATAACCTTCATTAATGTCCTCAAACTTTGTTTATTGTGAGCTTCCTTCTGACCAGAGATCACAGCATTATAACTTTATTTATGCCTTTGCAACTTAACTTCACATTTTGATAAAATTAATGATTACCTTGCTATTCCTTCCAGATGCCTTCCAGGATGCCAGATCTGCCAACAGCTAGTCCGGTAAGTATTTTTTTAGTCTTTGTTCCCCTCATTCTTTGTTACCTGACAGGATAAGCCTGGGAGAATCAACACTAACCAGTTACTTTACACCAGAAAAGGCCTGCAGGCAAATTCTCTTACAATGTATTCCCACTGAACAGGAAACGATGAACCTCCAGGCTTTATGTGTCAGCATTCACATTCTCGCGTAAGGCAGCCAAAGGACATGTGAAAACAATAAAGCTTAGGTTTGTCATTGTATGTAGTGTTAATAATACATTAATGAGGCACATTAAAAGTCAGTTAAAACAATTTAAGTAATTTCCCCCTGGGCATTAATAAAGTACTTCTAATTCTGATTCTGATTCTGAAATTCATACTGAATATTGAAAGTCTTTTATTTGAGATTTTCGGAAAGCTAATGTTAGCACCATAGGTTGTTTGAAAATGTCGTCACATACCCCTTGTCAACCAAGGTAGTTCCAGGGCCGGTTTGGAGTCGGTGCCTAATCGTGAACCAGTTCTTCGCTTTTCGACAGCCTAAGAACCGACTCTTGGCCAGGAAAGCTGGTTCCAGAGTAACACCAACGCTTTGCTTGTCTTGAACCACGAACCACTTACATCAGGGGCTGGGGGTGTGACTCACAAGACCAACTAAAACGTGTATCATTCATTTTTATTTTATTTGTTGAACAGCTAGCATTAGCTTACAACAAAGTCTAACATTAACATCTTAGGTTCAGTGCTAATAAGAAAGTAATCACCATCCATAGCATTCAAGATGAACAGAACAGATGTGTTGTTATATAGACGTATACAGTGAGGTAATGACATGGCTCTCTAGTTTGTGGAAAAGCAAACAGGTTCTGAAATGGTTCGCAAGTTGAATCAACTGAGAACCAGCACCTACTCAGCCCAGCACTAGAACTAGGTTTGCGTTGGTTGAAAAGGGGTATCAGTGGACTTTTGATATTTTCAGTTGTCAGCCATTTAAATTGTCTTAAATACATGCTTGATGGCTACATACATGATAGCGTAGCTAAAGCTCCATGTTCCTTTGCAAAAAGTCACTTTTGTCAATTTTCCCATGATATTATTTCTCTGCTTTTGAATATTTGGACAAAGTGACTAAGGCTGAGTCCTTGTCGCAGCGGACCCAGGTTCCAATCTCTCCGTCACTATCAAATAAAACATGAAAAATGCCCAAAAAATAAATAATCTTTTAAAGAGGAAAATAATTATCTGTCTCGTTCATCGACCCACCTGTACTTTCTCTTTTCATTTTGCTGTGTTCGGGATGCTTCTAATCATTAAGTTGCTAAAATAGCGGACACGGTATGAAAAAAACACACAAACATAGTGAGAGGAAACGCCAGGTGGACAAAGCATTTCAAAACAGAGATAATCTGGGTTTGCTTTAACTATTGTTTAGCTGGGGAGGAGGGGCCAAATTTGAACATTTCAACAACTCCTGCATAGTATGCCTTTAAGCAGAATGAAATTGTGCTATTGTTAATCATCTGGTTTATCTGTGTTCTACAATATTTTCTGTCAAGATGTGTAGAAATTAACAAGTATATAAGTGTATCAATTAAAATGGATTTTGTTTGCACTTTAGATGCTGCTGTGGGCGGCTGGTGCGGCAGCATGTTGGCTTCACAGCCAGCTTGGCCACGAAGTACTCGGACGTGAAGTTGGGTGAAAACCCCAACCTGTCCATGCCCGAGCTGGAGGAGTGGTCGGTGGAAAAACACACAGAGGCGAGCCCCACTGACGCCTATGGTGTCATCAATTTCCAGGGAGGGTCTCACTCGTACAGAGCCAAGGTAAGGAGGGCAAATTGTTCTCTGCTGAAGGTCATGTTGGTTATGTAAAAAGGCAGCTTGTGAGTCTTGATAACTGTAGCATGGATTGCGGAAAACAGGTCTTACGGTTTTATCCTCAGCGTAACCACTCATTATGAAAATTTGTTTACATATATTTAATCATGTGTATTAATGTAATGAGCACGATTCCTTAAGATACTTTTAAAAAAAAATGTATAACACTGTGGTAAATAAGAAAATGAAAATTAAAGGATCATGGTAGAAGTCTATCCCCACTCTTTATTACGGATAATAAATTATTAATCTCCCGAGTTTACCTGATGAGTCAATCAATCAATTATTAATTTTCCTACCAAACGTTTGTTCGTTTAAGCTTCTCGGATGTGATGTAACGCTGCCTTTCTCTGCTTTATGTGTCCGTGTGAACGTGCTTCTCCTGTGTGTGTGCAAACGTGGGCAGTATGTGCGTTTGTCCCACGACTCGCGGCCAGAGAGCATCCTCAGGCTGATGCTGAAGGAGTGGCATATAGAGCTTCCTAAGATCCTCATCTCTGTCCATGGAGGAGTTCAGAATTTCGAGCTGCACCCACGCATCAAGCAGGTGGTGGGCAAAGGCCTCATCAAAGCTGCAGTCACCACGGGGGCCTGGATCCTCACTGGAGGGGTCAACACAGGTGTGTAGTCAGACAGAGATTATAGTAGTTTTGACTAAGAAATAAAAACAAAGGGATGAATGCGTAGTTCACATGCTATTGAATTGATGTGGCAGCCAAATAACTCTTACTTTCCACCCCTGCTCCCTTACATAATACTCAGCTCCTACATTGTACTCAAACCTGCACAAACACACAGCCACTATCAGTGTGTGATGCGCTGATGTAGCAGAAGCTGTAATACCTGGCTCTAAGCGTGTCATTTAGCTATGCGTCGTGGCCGAGGTGTGTCTGCAGCCACAGCACAACGTTAAGATGGTGTGGTCTGATCATAGTGTTTAAATCATTACTCACAGGGTCAATTACCCAGACCAGTGATTACTTTTAATGCCTCTGGCACCCTGACCAGTTGGGATGGTCTCCTGAATCACAAATTACTGCTGAATCCATGAAATCCATTAGCTGAGGATTGTGGTTCACAAACAACCCCAGGACTAATGTACTTGCTATGGACTTTTCCCATATGTGGCATTTTGGTCACAGAAGCTCGGGTGTTGTGTCTACCTCTTATCACATGCATGGTTAATGGAATCTACTGATACTGGTCATATATTAATTCCCAAATACATATGTTAAATTAACACTTTGTTAATGATTTTTTTCTTTTACTTTACTTAATTACTCACCTTGTGTGTTGTTTTGATGAAGATTTCATGAGGTTCCAAAAATGGCCTAAAACATATTTTATCATTAATTATTTAAATGTTTGCCAGGCTTCAACTTCAACAAAACTGTATGATAACATCCATTGACAAACGAACAAAAGTCATGCAGAATAATCCAAGTCTCATTTATCTGCTCGATGCTTACGACTTCCCAAAGTCTGAACCTAAAGCCATTTCATTTTTATTTTTATTTTTTCACATTTTACAATATATAAGTCCTGCACCTCTATGGAATCAGCTCAATCATGGCTAGAAGTTGGAATGACTTAAAAATGTCTTTAAAGCAGTATAACAAAGCTATGATAGCATATAATAAGAAAAAAAGGAAATGCAAGTTGAATTTATCTTTTTTTAAAACTGGAATAAAATGACATTTCTATATGCACTTTTCCAAGTGCCCACAAGTGTCATAAATATTTGAAAAAAATAGTGTCCCCGCCTGCTATACATTTTTAACTATTTGCATCTTTCTCTTGCAACCTCTCCTGTCCTCTCCTCTCTGCTCTGTGTAAACAGTCTGCTGTTCTGTCTGATTTTCATTGACTATTTGTCACATTACCGTTTGTCTCAGCAGAATCAATCATGGCTTCACAGAGTCACTGAGGAGTGCAGAATTTAATGTTTTTAACAGGATCTGCTTTTTTTTTTTTTAAAGTCGTTTTGACAGAAATATCACAATTTTAAGTCTTGTTTTGGATACTTTTTCAAACGTAACCTTTAATCCGCTCAAGGACAGTTGGAGAGACCTTTCTTTAGCGATCATTTAAAGAAAACAAATGTTTCAGAGGGCTAAACACTTCTGCCGCTAAGCTGGTGAAGTGTTTTTAAATAGTAAGAAGTATAACTTTTAGGGGAAGGTTTTAAGTGAGGCATGGCAAAGGTTAAGTAGCAATAAAAGCTTGAAAGTCCTGTCCAAGACTTAGTGAAAGTAAATTGATTGTTTCATGTTTCCTTCCTAAAGGTGTGGCAAAGCATGTGGGAGATGCTCTCAAAGAACACTGTTCAAGATCATCAAAGAAAATTTGCACTATCGGGATCGCACCCTGGGGAGTCATTGAAAACCGGAACGACCTTATTGGCAGAGACGTAAGATGCAGCTCTTACATTGTCATTTATTTGAGATTATCTCAAAAGATCTTTGACAGCAAATGCTAAGATACCTGATAACCTCTGTTTTCTGTTTAATCGATTTTTGTCTCCTTTTCTTTTCCCTTTTGCTGCCTTCTCTGTCCACACGGCAGATCATCGCTCCGTATCAGACGCTGCTAAACCCCCTCAGCAAACTAAACGTTCTCAACAATCTGCATTCCCATTTCCTCCTGGTGGATGATGGGACGGTGGGCAAGTACGGCGCTGAGGTCCAACTGCGGCGGGACCTGGAGAAGCACATCAACCTCCAAAGAATACACGCACGTAAGAAAAACTTCTTTGCTTGGATTTTTGAGGGGTCACTTTGGATATTCAGTTAAAAGCAGTCTGTAGCTTTTAAAAAAAAAATGATGCAGTGTCATTGTTTGTGTGGTCTCATCTCGTCCTACGCAAAATAACCACAATTGACACATTAAATGACTGAAATCCATAGCGTCATGTAAGAAAAATGTTTTTGCCAACTTGAGTTTATTTTTGTCCAGAGGAATATTCTTTTATTGTCATTTTCCTGTTAGTGGCTTTGAACTTGTACATCAGAAAGATTCAACTCCACTGCAACTCTGAGTCTATGTTATGTTTTCTCTTTTACTTGTAAATGATGAGCATGAAACATAAAGTTGTCACAAATTTCCCTGAAAATGTCCCCATTTCTCAGAAGTGCCTCCCACAGACTGGGACACAACTCCTCTCTCTTGTTTAATTTTGACTTCACAAGCATCATTGACAATGGACAATAACTATGATGTGTGATTTATGAATAATAATATACATTCAAACTCTAGTCTTTCTCTGTATTTATTGTGAAATAAAATACTGTCTTTGTCGTGTCAGTCAGTGAACTTGCCATATGGTGAAAATCAAATATCATGATATCTATATTGCATTGATATAGTAGGGTTGTCTATTGTTTTTTTCACAAGATTTACACAATGAGATTTTTTCAATGTGGATCTAATGACTCAGTGGGTAAAGGCAAATAATAGAACAGTCTGGTAGGTTCAGAAATGTCATAATTGTATTGTAATGCAGCCTTAAATCAGGAAAAGACATTGCTGGGGAGAAACTAGGATGATGTCTAGTTATGATATATGAATATAATATCGACATATTGCCCAGACCTACATTAGAAACTGCTTTTCAGCCTTTTCTAAAAGAGCAGTTCCGCCAAAGTGGCATAAAATTACCATCAAATTACTCCAAAAGGCATTCATTCATTTCAGTTACATTAAACAGAAGGAAGCTACAGTTTGCTTATTTCTTCCTTTTTGACACTTTGCACTGTCTGTTAAGTGTTCCTGGAAAAAGTTACTTGACTAATTCATGTATGAAGCAAGTTAACTGTTCCCTTTTGGTTGGATTTACTTCAGGAAGTGTAGCCAGCCACAGGGAGACAGCCAAAAGACGAGTGCTTATTTGGCATCAATAAATTCTATGGTGGACAGTTTTCAGTACATACCCTTCAGATGGGACTTAACTCAAAGGTGTTGCATTATGAAGTCTGTTTGTCTTTGGCGTGGTGGAAACTAGGTGATAACAGTGGGTCGGTTATTATCATCTCAACCTCTTACAAACTGTCACTTGGGTAGAGCAGTATGAACATGACATTGTTGCTGAAGGGAGTAATGCAATATAAACCAAAACATGAAGCACACTCTTTGTTTTATCTGTTGTAGGAATCGGTCAGGGTGTTCCTGTTGTGGCTCTGATCTTTGAAGGGGGTCCCAATGTGATCCTGACCGTGCTGGAGTACCTTCAGGAGAGCCCTCCTGTCCCAGTGGTGGTGTGTGAGGGGACTGGCCGTGCTGCTGATATTCTGGCCTATGTCCACAAGCAGACCGAGGAGGGAGGGTAGGACTCACACACACACACACACACACACACACACACACACACACACAGTGGCGTTCCGAAAGGAAATGTAAATGTAGGGAATGAATAGAGAAACGGAAATATTAATTACGTATGGGGGGGGGGGTCAAGGTTTCAGCAAGTTTCTGTCATAAAAAATTTAGATTTGTGGTTAAAAATAATTGTTCATGTTGAAGGATTAGTGAGAGAAATGTCAGAATGCTGCTGTTAGTCATGAATCATTTACTGTGTTGTAGGCAGTGATGTTCTTCTTTTTTTTGGCAATTCCTTTGATGGCAGCATCGTTGGTGGCTCTCATCTATTTCTGTCCCAGAAGGATTTCTAACAGCCCAGCCGCAGCCCAGTCTGTTATAAAAGAGTTGAAAATAGTTGAACTCGTGACAGAGTGCAGTTAAAAGTAACCTGCTGACAGGCTTAATAAGCCAATGAAATTTGCACACAATGCTGTAAAATGTTCAGATTACAATTTGTCTGTCATGTAAATGTGTCCAAGATTGATTTGTAGTCGGATTATCTTGAACAGTGATCAGATATGCAGATAGTGATCTGGTTTAACTATCTACTTCTGTGCTGCTCCTATTCAAGATGCATCTTTTTGTGAGCTGACATACAAAAGAACAATTAACTAAGTAACTTATTTCTTACAAGAAATATGCACAGATCCAGAGCAGCTACAATTCGGGTTGAAAATTAAGCAGTCAGCAAAAATGGTACATGAAATAACATAGTAGAGTGGCTATAGTCTGTAAGCATCCTGCTGAAGCATTTCATGTGTACTGCAGGAGAATAATATGCAGAATAAAAGCTCACATTTACGCACTTCCTTCCAAAAAGACTTTAAAATGTATTAATAAACGCAATATAAGGCTGCAGATGCACTTCATACATAAGTGCAGTCTATTACTCATCTTTGAAACCTGTTAAACATTCTCGTGTTGTCTAAAAATCAAAGCACTTTTTACTGGAATCAAACCTATATTTTAAGTGTTTTTCAGCTGTGTGGCTTTCAGCCGTGTGACCGTAACGGTGTTATCCTGTAATTTTTCTACAGGCGTCTTCCTGATGGAGTGGAGACTGACATCATCGCAACCATCAAGAAAACCTTCAACTTCAGCCAGAGCGATGCCATCCATCTCTTTCAGACTCTGATGGAGTGCATGAAGAGCAAAGAATTGGTACATTCATGCATTTTTTAATCACTTTCATACACTTCCTTTAATTACGATTTTTATTGATGCATTCCCATTTTAATGAGTACAGCAGTAAAATTGCCAAGATAAGAGTACTTTTTATAGAATACCTGAAAACCAAGCATAAAAGCTCCTGGAGAGCTAAATGAACCATTGAAGCAGAGACAGTTGATGTTAGTTTTTATAAAACAATCACATATCACAGAATCTTCAAACATTTGGATCATGTCGGTGGGAACATAAGTTAAGTGCTATCTTGTTTCTTGGAAAACAGATCACTGTGTTTCACATCAGCTCTGAGGAGCACCAGGACATTGACGTCGCCATTCTGAGGGCTTTACTCCAAGGTTAGTAGATGACTTCTCTATGAACCGTTTTTTCCCCAGCTTCTTTATTAAAGGAACTGAGTCACAAAAGTCACATAAAGTTGACTCAGTCTATTCATATGCAGAGGTTGTTGGCATTGGGAGATAAAGATTTCAAGACTTCATAATGTTTTCATTTTGACATAGATATGCTTTGAGAACAGTGTTCCCCCTGTGTGCCCTTCTCTTTGTGTTCCTGAGGAGATCATGTTGCCCACATTCACAGGGCCTCTTCATTCCAACACTGTCAGTCAGTGAGCTGCATGTCTCAGTCCTACGGCCTATTCACACCGTAGGATAAATTTGCACATCACTATTTTTTTGGTAACGTTTTTGCCATGAGGATTGAGATTGAGACAGAGCGCCTTGGATGTAGGGTTAAGGGGCCCACACACCGCCCCGACGTGACCCGACGCCGACGAGCTCTTGTCCGACGAGTGAAAAAAAGCAGTGAAACACACCGCCACGACGACTGCCGACTACATAGCAGCCTTTATGTTCTGCGCTTGCGAGAGATGCAATAAGTCTCCCTAACAACGGGTGGCGCTAGTCTTGCGACTATAATCCAAAACATGAAAACAGGAAATGACGTAATGGAGAAACCATAGAAGAAGTAGATAGAAGTAACCATGAAGATTAAAAACAAAGCGCACACAGCATTAAGCTTGTTATTAGTTTTGAGAAGACGCTCCGGCTGAGTGGCTGTATTTTTAAAAACAATGCAAAAAACGAACCAAAATGTAGCCGTCTCTCCCGTGCCAGTTGTTTATGTTTACTCTCGTCACTTCCCCCCCTTCCTCACACCGCACTGATTTGCTAGAGCACTGCCAATCAGATCCGCCCATAGCTAGCACACAGCCAATCAGAGGACCCGACGAGTCTAATCTCCCGACGTCCGACGCTCCCCGGCTGAGCATGTCGAATCGGGCCCGACGAGGCCTGACAGCTTCCGCGCTTCCCCGACGCAGATGAACTCACCAAACCGACACGTACCCGACGTCGTCCGACTGTCCCCACCTGTCCCCAAATGTCCTCGACTGTCCCCGACGCCCGACAGTCGAGCCGGTGTGTTCCTGCCTTTAAACTCTAGTGCATTTGCTATAAGGGCCCACAAATGCAGAAGATCTGGATAATTTTACACTGAGAACATTTTGGCTTCATGCGCCACCTAGCAACTTTCATAGGAATGAACAGGGCTCTGCCAACACTGTTACCAGTTCTCTTGGACTATCTGTAATAGTTAAACATGTCAAACATTAGTCCCGTCTTCAACTTAAAGTACCAGATCTACTCCTTCACATTTTTACCTTTCACAATAAAAGCTTTACATGCATGCATACACTGCACAATTGTTTACTCAAACTCACTTTTGTTTTATTCAGTTTCATTAAAAGGAATAAAATACATTAAGTAGCTTACAGTAGCTTAGGCTATACAATAACCTTCCTCACAGACTGCCAGACGCTGCTCTGGGTCAATAGGATCCACAGCATGTGTCCTCTGCTGCTAAGTATTTATGAACACGCTGCCAGTATGAATGATTTTGATGCCCTCAGTGTGTAAAGGCCTTCATTCCTCTTCTTCTTCAGTCTGTTAGAGAAAGAGAAAAAGTCCAACATTCACACGAGTGACTTACTTCGTTTGACTATGCCATACAGGATCTGTAAAGAAGAGAAATAACAACTTAAAGATTTTTTTTTTTAGTTGTGACTAGCTTTTGTGTGAACACAAGCATTCTTCGTTGCAAGTACAGAACACATTATTCACCTGAAAGAGGAGTGTTGTACTGAATGTAGGTGGGCGCAGCACAGCCAATAATTCAAGTTTAAATAGACAAAAGTAAGGAATTTGTTGAGTGACTAGAACTGATCGATAGTCTGGAGAAACTGGTTTCAGACTCTCAAAAGACAAACAGGCTGTGACTGAACATCCAAACTCAAATATTTGTCAGCCTAAGGTGCAGTCATCCTGGTGGAACAGTAACTCATCTTCAAAAAGGACCCTGGAGTACAAAAGCTCTCAGGCCTCTTAAAGAATATTGAGTGCTGCTTAAAGATCTTTTCTCTCTTCCACTATGATTCAATTCATTTATCACGTTGGATATTAAGTGGGAAGATTGAAGGAGTAGCTGGAAATATCCTCGCTGAATACATTCTCTTTTTAACGTGTGGCTTTTTAAAACAGACAGAATACCTGAGAACTCAGTTTATGTAATATTACATTTCGGCATTTTCCTCCATTGAAATTTCCATTTAATTCATAATTGACCTTCGCGGTCAATTCTGTGTACAGTGATTATGATCATTTGATTCAGATGGCTCCTAGAGGACAATAAAGCAGATTAGTGTAGAAGAGAGCAGTAGACTGAACAGGGATTTACTTTGTAGTGTAATCTGCTGCGTTGCTGTATTAGTGTGTAATTGACTGTATTACTGCCCTGGCCCTGCTCTACTAACCCCCTCTAATCCTGCTAGCTGGCTAACAGGAAGTATGCAGTTAATAAGGCTTTACTTGCCTGTGAATTAATATCTGTGTGTTTGGGTGTGTGTGTTTACATGTGTCTCTACCTGTTTATTTCAGGCACAAACGCATCTGCCTTCGATCAGCTGGTCCTGACTCTGGCCTGGGACCGGGTAGACATTGCCAAGAATCATGTGTTTGTGTACGGACAGCAGCTCCTGGTACGTATGCCTGTTTGTTTATGTGTGTTTTCCTGTGTGTGTGTGTGTGTGTGTGTGTGTGAGCCACAACTTTCTTGAATGTTTGCTTAGCTCAGATCGAGCTTCAAACCTTTGGACTCGCCCAAAATGACCCCAGAATCTCTGTTGACCACAATCTGTGCAGTCCGAGGAGCCGGGGGACTGGATTCTGGCAGGCTGCCATGAACCGCTTGTCTTGACTGTAACATGAACCCTTTTACAGTTGTCTTCATAAGCTGCCCTCCGTGCTCGTGTTTATTTTGAAACTTTGGGGGAATCCTGGTTTTTGTGTGAATGAGAGCACAGATAATATTTATTTATGTTTCTTGTATGTTTTTTTTTGTAATGTGGACATATTTTTGCTTTTTCTGCTCATCGTGTTTGTTTTATAAATAATCATCTCGTATTTAAAATCTGGTTTATAACGGCATGTTTACCTTTGTGTTTAAAGGTGAGCTCTCTGGAGCAAGCAATGCTGGATGCACTCGTGATGGACAGGGTGGATTTTGTCAAGTTGCTCATCGAAAATGGTGTGAGCATGCACCGTTTCCTGACAATCAGCCGGCTGGAGGAGCTCTACAACACGGTAAAATTATGAAACACACACCAGCCACTAATTATTAGAGATGGCTCAAGCAACAGTCATGGCCACCTGGGCCGAAGGATGAACTGTGTAGAATAAGGTGGTCAAAGGAAAACACTGTATAAAGGAGGGTTTGTTTGGTGGACTACCGTTTGGCCATCACCATCTTGGTTTTTGGAATCAGCACATGCACAGAAATTTTTTTAAATAATTTTTTTATTCCTTTAAAGTCACCACTACATATTTTTTATGAGTCTGGATATGAATAGATGTAAACCTTGCATAAAACAGTGAAGGGGTAATTAGTGTGGTAAAGCTTTTCGGTTTTCTCTTTCAGAAACAACATCCCAACAATCCAACTCTGCTCCACCTGGTCAGAGACGTGAAACAGGTACAGTCTGCCTGGTTTCTATCAGTTGATGTTAATCAGAGTCCATTCAGTCTCATTCACCATCTTGTTCCTGTGCCTTCCTGCAGAGTCATCTGCCTCCAAACTACAAGATCACTTTGATCGACGTGGGCCTTGTTATTGAGTTCCTGATGGGCGGGACTTACAGGTGCAACTACACCAGGAAACGCTTCCGAATCATTTACAACAATCTCCATGGCAACAGTAGGGTGAGTTTGAGCTGTTGCAGCTCCTGGAGTGTCTTCGTGAAATAGTTTCGTATTGTTTTGAAACATCTGTCTGTGTTTTAATGTGAAGTGTTATGATGCATTGATATTAAAATCATATTGGAGGTAAAAAAAAAATATATATATATATATATTATTTTCTGAATTGTACCACTGATTTTAGGCCTTGTAGCACCCAATATTGTAATGAAATTTCACTGATATTTAATGATAAATGCAAAGTTGGTCAAAACAGTAAGACTCATTTACAACTTAATACAGTACGGTCATTGAGGAACAGGCTGCCTTTGAATACTCCACCTACTGGTGCAAAACTGCAAGAGCATTTACCACAATTATTTACTTTCTGTAATAAGACCTTAAATCATCTGTAAGCATGTTATTACAATATCAATTAGGACATTTTATGACATTATTGGAGTGCCATTATTTTATTTGTTTATTTATGTTTTTCGGAAATGTATTACATTATTGGGTGGTACAGGCCTGAAACTGTGATTGAATTGATTGTGAGTTGTAGTAAATGTCAATGTGAAAATGTTTTCATGTTCTGCGCAGAGGTCGGGGCGGCACACAGCAGGTCCTGGCTCTCATTTGAGGAAAAGCCACGAGTCTTTTAGCATGCAGGCTGACAAGAAGGAGAAGACGAGGCACAACCACTTCATCAAAACCGCACAGCCATACAAACCTAAGGTAAATATTTCAACAAAAAGAACAAGGCTTCCTTTAGACTGGAACATCTGCACCTAAAGAGCCACTCTTAAATGGGAAAAATAAAAGTATGTCAGCCTCTACCCCTCTCACTGCTCCTTCCCTTTCCTCCCAGCTTGAGTCTTCCATCGAGCAGAACAAAAAGAGAAGCAAAGAAGAAATTGTGGACATAGACGACCCAGAGACGCGGCGGTTTCCCTACCCTTTCAATGAGCTGCTGGTGTGGGCTGTGCTGATGAAGAGACAAAAAATGTCGCTCTTCTTCTGGCAACACGGCGAGGAGAACATGGCAAAGGCTCTGGTGGCCTGCAAGCTTTGCCGATCTATGGGCTACGAGGCCAAGAAGAGCGACGTGGTGGATGACACCTCAGAGGAGCTCAAGGAGTACTCAACGTGAGTTTTTCTTTGATCCCTGTTAGGCAAAATGTATATAAAATTCTCCTCTTTCTCTTTAAAAGCAAAGGTCGGGACTAAACAAACTGCTGATGTGTTTCAGTGAGTTTGGGACGTTGGCTGTGGACCTGCTGGAGGAGTCATTCAGGCAGGATGAAACCATGGCCATGAAGCTGCTCACCTACGAGCTAAAGAACTGGAGCAACTCCACCTGTTTGAAGCTGGCTGTGTCCTCTCACCTGCGGCCCTTTGTGGCTCACACCTGCACCCAGCTGCTGCTGTCAGACATGTGGATGGGACGGCTGAACATGCGCAAGAACTCCTGGTACAAGGTTCATGTTCCATCTAGATTTTTATTTTTCGTAACAAATGAAAATATAAGTGCTGGAATAAATGCTTTGGTTTTCAGTGGCCGACAGTGTGTGTACAGTCTGTGTACAACTGAATACAAATATTAAACCATACTGTAGTGGTTTAATATTTGTGTTTGATGAAGTTCTGTCAACAGATGCTGTGTTCCAGTGGCTGGAACAAAGGTCTGCTTTCATATCTAATCCAAATGTCAAGTGCTTCAAGGACTTTATTGAGGGTCCACTTAGTTGAATGAAGTAATAAACAGTTTATTAATACTAACTTGTTTATTTAAGGTGACCTTCTGGTGCAAACATTTCCTCAATTGTAGTTTGAAACCAATTCATAAAACCCGAGGACCTGTCTGCAATGTAAACACTACTTTGGCTTTTAAATGTCATTGTTGTTACAAAAACAGTCTAACTATTTTTTCAATACATTTTTAGTAAATATCAAAACAAATAAAGTAGGAACACTTGGTGCCAGCGCATGCCATGTATCCAAAACATCACTGGGTTGATTCCCACAGTGGAACCTTTTATAGCAAGCCATACCAAACAGTCTTTCCTGTTTCCAGTCCACTCTTCATCTCTCCAGGAAAGGCAAAAAAATCGTCTTAAATAAATAAATGGAATAATTATGGATCCTTGCATGAAATGAACATGCTGTTATTTCTTTGTTTTGGTAGACCAATAATATCAAATGATTTTTTGCATCAGTGTGGGAACTTTAGTTGCAGGGTTTGGCCTGTGTTATACTGATTTTTATCACTGGTGCTATTAAGACAATAAAACAGGTTAGATGTGCACTTCACCTGGGCAATAAAACACTTGGGACTCTCTGGTGTGTGTAATTCAGAGCACTTTGTTGACAAATATAGAAGCATCCACCCACATTAGTTTTTTGTCTCCAGGTGATTCTGAGTATCTTGGTGCCTCCTGCCATCCTGCTTTTGGAGTACAAATCCAAGGCTGAGATGGCTCACATCCCTCAGAGTCAGGACGACCACCAGATGACCATGGAGGACAGCGAACACAACTTCCAGAACATCGCTGAAGACATCCAAATGGTTAGATTTGCTTTTGTTTGTTTTTATCCAGTTCCTTTTTTCTGTTTCATTTAAAAATATGGTATATCCCTAGCATCAAAGCAGCCCTGCATTAAAATAAATCATTGAATGCCCAAATTTATCATAAGGACCCTAAAGACCTAATATGTACAAATTCTGCATTAAAATGTCAAAAACAGTTGCATATATCAACCAATATTCAAACTCTTTCTTTCAGCCACACAGCATAATTTTTTTTTGTAGCACAATAACCCAATAGCAACCTAATTTCTTATATATGATATTTCAAAATCAGCTTACTACAGTGTGCTACTATAAGTTTAAAGAAGGAAAATAGCCTATATATTAGTTGGTGTTTAAAGAGATAATGAGCTGGTTGTATGTCTGTTGTGTAATAATAAGACAGATATTCACATAAAGAAATGTTGATAAATACTTTTTACATATATTTGCTTACGTTCTTTCATCCAGATTCTCCTGTTAACTCTGCTCTGTCCGTCTCTCTCTCTCCACTCTGTTGTCTCATTTGGGCCTTTTTAACCTCTCTGCAGGATGTGTTCAAGGAGGCCAGACCCCACGACCATACTGAAGTAAAGAACGACATGGAGACACACATTCGCCCCAGGAAGCTGCCCTTAACCAGGAAGATTTATGCCTTCTACCACGCTCCCATTGTCAAGTTCTGGTCCAATACGGTATGGAGATTACAGAGAAGAACACTCATGCATACAGTCATCTACACATCCACCTATTCAATCTATTTTACAGTTGTTTATTTTGGTAACAGGAACAGATGTTGCTACCCATATGCAAATTGTTTTGCCTGATCTTCTTTTTTTAACTGCTAACAGGAATGTGCAGAAGGAACTTTATTATCCAGCTAAGATCCTTAGTTAATTTGCTTGTTGTTTGAGATGTGGCCATTGGTGATTTTTCAGAATAAAGATCAACAAGAAACAGAGAGCTTTACTGAATGCCGAAGGCTCCCTCCATTAGCATGGTCCGACACCAAATTCTGCAGGCTCTGACTGCAATCGACAGTCTGACAATGAATAACACAAATCGAAGAACAGAAACGAGGTGCAACGTTGTCTTATTAGACACCCACATAGAAAGTGGTGAGACACTAAGAATGTAAACACAGCTCTCTCTCTCTCTATGTACACAGAGCTGTGGACTGGACTCACAAATTTGATGACTTTAGACTTTTACATCAATGACTTGTGACTTGATAATACCTCCTCCTTGATACCTTCATCCCCAATGCCCAAATATTTAAAGTGTGTTTTTAAAATGTGTGTCACAAATCAATTTATTTCTATTTTCCTTAATAAACTATTATTAAGGCTAGCCATTCCCAGGAAGTCAAATCTTAATTCCCAAGGTCCGTTTTATTTAAACCAGTCCAGTCCAGAAGTATTAGCTCTGGACTGTTGATAGAATCTGAAAAAGTCCAATACTCATTAGTCTAGTCTTTCCCAGAGAGGCATTGGAAGACCAACCTGTCCCTTTTTGTTTGCTGATAGCATAGTTCTCTGTTTCTTTTACACCTTGCACTTAATTTTAAAACACAAATGTATGAACCACAGACTTCAAGAAAGAGGCAGCTGTAGTACTTTATTTTAAACACATTTTCTTGACTACAAACTTACTGTCGCGTTCGCATTCATCTTTTTTTCTCACGTGTTCTTATGTTTATTTATAAACCTGGTCCTGAGGCTCATTCTCAGGAGCCTGGGAGTCATCACTGAGTGTTGTAATTGCAGCCTCCAGGTTGTTTTTCAGGCCGTTCGAGTCTCAGAGGCGCTGATAACATCACTGAAACTGCTAGTCTGCGTAATATAGCCTGTGCCCGTGCTTATCTACATCAGCTGTACCTGCTTCCATTCTGATTTCAATGCAGCACACAACAATAACTTACCCATCAGATGGGAGTGCTAATGGCTGAATTTTCCAACAGTTCACACCTCACATGTCAAGGTTCAGCAACTTCTGAAACAGAAGACCCGATCCAAGAGACTGTGTAACCTTACCTGCCTATATGGACAAACTTTCCCACAATCTGTAGTATGGCCAGGGACAGGTCAAACTTCCAATGTAATTCATTAATTATTAATTTTTAGCCAATGGAGGGCAAAATGATTTAGACACACCTGGTGTTGGAGAGAGCAGTAACAGTAGCTTCATTCAGTGTTACTATGAAAATACTTATTATTGTAGCTTTAAAATGTGAGTTGAATAAAACCAATTCCCATCTCTGTTTCTTAAATAATCCCTTAAACCACTGACCCCTCCCTTCGGAGAGCACACTTTGTTGGGAACTGTGATTTTCACTTGAGATGGAGAAGATGATTTTTTTTTGCTCTCACACAGCTAACCGCCAGCTGAGCTCTGACGGCTCTCTCTCTCAGTGGCCTCGCTGAAAATGGCAGATTATTTGCTTCCAACTCGGAGTGCCATGATGAGGTTCAGCCCCTTCAGAGGGCCTCCACTGACCTCGTCTTAAAATATTTCAGAGAGAGGAAGCCCCTCTCGGGAACTGTCTGAATTTAGAGGCTCTCTGTCAACACAAGCCAGTTATCATCTACATCCAACACGCAGTAGAGCTACATTTCCCATATTTATGGCACGTATAGTTAAAGAAATGACAGCATCTCCATTCTGGGAGAAATATTTCCATTACTAAAAGTGTTTTATGTAATGTTTTTGAGTTGTTTATGAGGCTTATTGTTTATCTGCCTTTGTCAGCTCTTCTACCTTGGCTTCTTGATGTTCTACTCATATGTGGTGCTGGTGAAAATGCCTGAATGGCCTTCTCCTCAAGAGTGGGTGGTCATCCTCTACATATTCACCTCTGCCATTGAGAAAATTCGAGAGGTATGCACAATGGAATTTTTAGACGAATAAATATGTAATTAATTTTGATACTGAAGACATCAAAAACTATGAATGAACACATATGGAATTATGTAGTAAAAAGTACCCCAGGAGCACCTTGTCAAGAGTTAATTTGTGTAATTTCTTGCCTTCTGAATGTGTTTGAGACCATCAGAGCAAAAGGTGGCTACTTTGAAGAATCTGAAACATGAAACATATTCTGATTTGTTTAACACTTTTGTTGTTTACTACATAATTCCATATGTGTTCCATCATAGTTCTGATGTCTGAACACTTTTGACTGGTACTGCATTGTCCGGCTCTATAATGTAGAATTAATAAGGATGACGTTTTTTGGAGCGTTTTTAAAGTTCACCAAAGACTGTAAACAAACGAATCTCCTTTGCATCATTTCACATTTTCTTCTTCTTCTCTCCTCCATCTCCTTTTTTCCAGATGTTTATGTCTGAAGCGGGAAAAATAAGCCAGAAGATAAAAGTGTGGTTCAGTGACTATTTCAATGTGTCTGACTTTCTGGCCATTGTGACTTTTTTTATCGGCTTCGGCCTGAGATTGGCTGGAGGTGAGGCCTTTGTCCCCGGGAGGACAGTGTATTGTCTTAATATCATCTTCTGGTACGTGAGACTCCTGGATATCCTGGCTGTGAACCAGCAGGCTGGGCCGTACGTCATGATGATCGCTAAGATGGTGAGTTCTCACAAGAGGGAGAGGTCAGACCACGACACAATGTAGAGTGAGCCAATATGTTTTTTCCCCAAAGCGTAAAGGTTATTATTTTTGCAACCATGTTTTTTTTTCTTAAGGTGAGTCTGAGTAATGATGAAATGGGAATAATATTTTAGATTTTTTTAGACTATGTTAAAATGATTACCAGTGGGTATTGTATGGTACGTAAAGCCATTAAATGTGCTTTTACTGTAGATTTTTAGGTTATAGTGTAAACATACTGAGAATGCTTCTGTTGTGCTTTTGTGCATTCAAAAATTGCTCTTATTAATATTTGTTTTTATTTAATCAGTTTGAACATTCATATTTAAACAGCATTATCCTCTACATGCTGTTACCAGGTATTGTAACCTACTGTATTATCCTGAGCAGCCCCATCCGTTTTAGAGTTTAGAGTTTCCACCAGTCCTGCTATTATTTAGTCTTTTTACTGTGCTGTGTGTTGTAGTTTTAACTAAAGGAACTGCTAGCACAGTTAGTTTGAAGCTCAAACAATCTCTTTACCAGCACTTCACAATTTTAAAAAGTATTGAGTTATATCCGGTTTGTTAAACCCTCTGAACAGCAAGCAGTTTGTGCATGTTTTATTTTGCTCCAGTCACATTTAACTCACTGTGGGTTTATTTTTCACTGCAATATATAAATCCTGCACCGATAACGATTGATTTAATCAACATTATAACAGCTAAAAGTAGGGAGAAGTTGAAATTGTCCTTTGTGCAGTATAAAACAGTTATAATTCCATAAATTGTAAATGAGTATCATTCACAAAAATCTCTAGGTAACCCACAAGAGTTTAGCCTGCCAAGTGCAGCTCAGTTTTTTATATTTTTCTTGATGGAAGCGTTTGTCACGCATTATTCATGGAAAACCTGCCAGAATGTTGTGGTGTTCTGAGGGTCCGCACACAAACAACAGTTTGCTTTTGAGGGAGTTAATTGAATGACTTTTTTGGGGGGTTGGAACATCCCACTTAGTGAGCTGATGTTTTTTTTTTTTTTTTACCATTGCAAGGATTCAGCTTAGAACATTCCCCTGATTTTAGTCTTTATACTAAGCTGAGCAGCTGCTTGCTGTAGCTTTATATTTTTTGTAGAGATGTTAAAGTGATATCAGTATTCTCGTGCAGTTTTCAGCAAGAAAGCAAATGTACGTATTTCATGAAATATCAAACTCCTCCTTCAAGTGATTTTGTTATGTACAGCTGTTATGTAGTAATAATCCCATCAACATTACTGTGTCTGCCCGAGGGATTTCAATGCACACAGTATACTTTTTTTTTACCAAAGCACCTCCAATCAATGATTGCTTTTAACACTAAAGCAAAAGTAAAAACAAATTTGCACTAAAGTAACTCTGGGTGTACTATGCAAGTCTAATATTCTTCAAGTAGCTGATGTCATCAGTCATATGTTTGATTCAGTATATGTGACATTTCTTGCAGGTGGCCAACATGTTTTATATTGTGGTAATAATGGCTATAGTCCTGCTGAGCTATGGCGTACCCAGGAAAGCCATTCTGTACCCATCAGAGGAGCCCAGCTGGACGCTGGCCAAAGATGTGGTCTTCCAGCCGTACTGGATGATGTACGGGGAAGTGTATGCCTATGAAATCGATGGTAAGGACGATGAGGATGGTAAGGGAGATTATGAGGGTAAGAAGAATTTTATTCAAATCTTCTCACCACGGCATGACAGCTGATTGTCACTCAAAACAAACACTGGAAATCAAACCCACGACGGCCTAATCATTGCCTCTCCTCACAGCCTCTTTCACACATCATGGTTCACATGCCGAAGCAGCCAACGCATCGGGTCTCTTTGGGGAGGGCGGGGCTTTTTGCTTCACCACAGCATCGACTGCCTCGACTCAGCTAAAAATGGTGTGGATAACGGGCATCGATTAGGTGACCGCCACTTGAGTCGGGCGCATTTGAAGCTACGGTGGAACAGAATACCTGGCTGAGCTCCGTAACCTGAACTGGCATCCCAAAGTTTCACACACTGTTGAAATTTTACACACGGTATACCACTGTTAGTGAGAAGTGAAAGTGCTGAAAAGTCAGATGCTCATTATGTTTGTAAAAAGTTATTCTAGTGGAAATACATTGTTTCAGCCAATACATCACATCATGTACAGGGATGATGCTACCACCAGCTTTTCGAACATCTCAGTGAATACATTAACCATCTGAACCCCAGGCAGTTTTACTGCGTTTTTTGCTTCTGTCACATTTTCCTTACTGGCCTCATTTTTTTTATTGCAATATAGAAGTCCTGCATCTCTATAGATTAAGTACAATTGTGACTAGACGAAGGGAGAACTCAAAATGTCTTTTGTGCATATGTGTATAACAGTTATCATAAAAAAGCAACAACAAAAGATTAATTTCTTTGATCATTTATATTGCAAAAAATACTAATAACTAATAACTTTTTTTTCAAGTGCCCCCAAGTTTTAGCAATATTAAACTGGAGGCTCCACATGCTTTCCATATTGAACTTTTATACAACTGCTCCCTGCAGTTCAGTTGAAGGATGTCTGAAACATGACTTGGTAATTTCTTTTACAGCATGTGGTTAATTCAAACGGTTAATTTTTGCTAACATTTTAAATGAGACACAGAATAAAGTGAATTTGATGTCACAAGTTTACCTATGATTTGGTTACTTTTCCTGAAGGAAGCGTTTGTCACACAAGAACGAGTTTTGTTTTGTTTTGATTTGACATGCCAGTGGGGTTTAGAGGGTTTAAAATAAATATCAGAACAGGATTTTATATTAAAACAATTATATATCAATGCAATTTTAAGGTAGTATTGTCCTCTTTTGTCTTAGTATGCATCCATGCGTGATAGTCAAATTTGGAATCAGACCAGCCAGAAATTAGTTGGAGGTTCTGCAAATAAACAAGACCTGAACATGTTGAGTGTGTATATTTTCAGCATATTTGGGGGATTTGTGTGTGCGTAATATCCTAAAAGGCTCCTCCTCTTTACAGTGTGTGCCAATAACACCGAACCGTCAGTAAGGACCCTGTGTGCAGCAGGAGTGTGGCTGACTCCACTCCTACAAGCAGTCTACCTCTTTGTACAGTATATACTAATGGTCAACCTCCTCATCGCCTTCTTCAAGTAAGTGTACAGCATTTTGGTGCTAATTGGAGAATAATTAAGCTACTCATTAGCTTCACCTTGGGCAAGCTTGGGGCTTTTTCTATAACATCATCCTCCTCATTGGGACTTCTGTCACCTCTGTTTTACAGCAATGTGTATCTGCAAGTGAAGTCCATTTCTAATCTGGTGTGGAAGTACCAACGCTACCACTTCATCATGGCCTACCATGAGAAGCCTGTCCTCCCACCCCCCTTCATCCTCCTCTGCCATGTCTACTCCCTCTTCTGTATGTGTAGAAAGAGAAAGAAGGAGCATACCTATGGACCAAGTACGATCATGTATTTTTTCAACAACAAACAAAGCTTTATGTGCATAAAACAAAATAGTTGAACAAAGTGTTCCTGCTCAACCGGGTATAAAGAAAATCCAATCTAACAGTAACACAAGCTTTTTTTTTTTTCTTCTGTCAGAGCTCTTTCTTACAGAGGAAGACCAAAAGAAGCTCCATGATTTTGAGGAGCAGTGTGTGGAGACGTACTTTCATGAAAAGGATGATCAGTTTCACTCGGGGAGCGAGGAGCGAATACGTCTTACGTCAGAAAGGTGGGACTGTTGCTTAAGGCTTTTTTCAAGGGTTGTATGAAGTACATATCCATAGTCTGTATAATGCTGGTCTTCTTGGCTTGTCTTCGACGCACAGTGTGAGTGCTGGAAAAAGGTCTGGCTGCAGCCACTATCATTAAGGTGATAATAGCAGAATAGATAGAGGAAGGGAGGCAGAATGCCATTTGACATATTAGGCCAATGGCAGGCTTAACCTAACAGACGACATCCGATGAGTCACAGTAGTGTATTGCCTACAGTAGATGGCAGTGTTAGTATACACTATATTTAGAAAATTGTCACTGCTTTATCAGACTGCCATTTTTAAAGGGATCTGAAACCATTCTATGCTCTCGTCAAAGCCACCAGACTCCTTTTTACAAAAATAGAAATGTTACCATGCAGAACACGGGGAGTTACTGGTCTACCACTGCCTGGATCGCTTAGTTTGTGTCTGTGCTGCATTGTGCGACTTTGGTGTTTTAAAGGCTTAGTTCTGATTAACCCAAAATCATACAAACAGTAGCAGGCAGGAGGAAACCAACTCTGGACAGCTTCAATTCCCTGTCTGAAAGGACTGTCTGAAGATAAAGCTGAACATATTCAAAATAAAACATTTTTTGAGTTGGCTAAGATACATTTTTGTTGCTTCCCCCATCCAAAGCGGTACATTGTTCAGTTTCTGTTGTGGTGTTTCCATCTGCTTCACCAAACAGGTGACTGACCTCTACTGTAGATAATACACTGACTTTGGATAGATACCTCATACAACCTCAGTTTAAAACATCTGAACTATGCTTTTAAAGGTGCCCTGTGATGTTTCCTTGTAAATAAGCAAGAATTATGATTATAGTCAGTGTTTCCTACCAAAATGTATCAATGTGTGTATTCCTGAAGTCTTACAAATGTGTCCTTGAGCCTGAGAAGCACAAAACAGGGAAATGCTGATAACAAATGCCCCATAATGCTCCTAGTGGTGTGAAAACTCTGTGGGGTACCCTGAAGTTCAGAAGAGGCGGTGTTTAAATTTCAGTCAAATGAGTAACATAGCTTATTGAATATACACTACTTGTGAATCTTAAATATCTAGAAATGAGAAAAATCTGACATTTTTAAACAATGAAATAAGTCATTTTTATATACAGTAGGTAACACAAGCTGAACTGTGGCTAACTGAATCTGCTGTTTGTCATTTCCAGGGTGGAGACCATGTGTATGCAGCTGAGGGAGGTTGGGAACAAGGTCAACTTTATAAAACGCTCTTTGCACACACTGGACTCCCAGATTGGCCACCTGCAGGACCTCTCAGCTCTGACTGTGGACACCCTGAAGACCCTCACTGCTCAGAGGGCGTCAGAGGCCAGCAAGGTCCACAATCAGATCACTCGGGAGCTCAGCCTCTCTAAGAACGTGGTCCCCAGCATCGCCCCTGTGGCAACAGACACTGGCCCCCACTCCAAATCATCCGTGATATGCAAACGCAGTGTGGGGGCCTACTTTGGCTCCTCTTATCCCCAGCCAGGAACCAACATCGCAGATTCTCTTTTTGGGATTGGTGTCGGTGGAGGGGCTGGGACGGAAAGTAGCCGGAGAGTCGGGCCGAGCCCTGGAGCAGGACTGGGGCTGGACCCCAACCTGAACCCAGCATTGAGTCCAGAGAGGAAGGGGTTGTTTGGGCTCGGGCACTTTGCTGTAGAGGCTGGCTCCTCAGGCAGTGCCAGCTCCAGTGCCTTTGTCCAAAGTGCTGCGGTCGTTTCCCCTCCGGAGCTGCGTCTCCGAGGCCACTCTCTCACCCAGAGTAAGCTGACCCGTCCACAAGAGCCGGGCCTTTCCGACTCGCCATCCAGCCTGCCCAATGTACCCTCCCCCGGGGCTCAGTTCCACATCGGCAGCACCCCTTCCCAGCCCAGTGGCTCCAGCCACCCAGAACTCGCCCTCGCTGGGCTTTACCAGCAGCCCATCCAGCCAGACAGCACCACTGTAGAATTTGGGGCATTTGTGGGTAAGTATGAGACTGAATCTAGTATAGATGACGAGATAAAAGAGGAGGGTGAAAACTGTGTGTGTGTGTATCCTACTGTTGTCGTTGTCCCTAAGACTTTGGGCTCTACTCGGCCTACCTGCTTGCCTGCTTGCACTGCAAAGCCTGAGAACACAGAGAGGTCAGGAGGGGGGGAGGGAGAGAGGGAGGTGAGGTTGGGGTACGTGAACGAGGCGTTCTGCGACGATGAGGGCAGATCTGGCTCTCTGAGTACAGACACTAAAGTCACACTGGCTCCTGAAGCTGACTTATCACCGGGTGACGACCACGGAAATAGCAGCCTGCCAGGCCGTGCACATGGCCCTGATGGGGCAGCCAGGAGACCCCACAGACGAAGGAGCAGGGACTGGAATATGTCTAATCCACCTGCCCCCCCAGCATCCTGCCGTGAGGGTCAAAGTGGGTCAGAAGTCCCGCTTGACAAGAGGAACACGGCAAGAGAACAAAACACAACGAGAGGTTTGAGTTTCAGTCCGAGCTTAAGTTGAGGTTTGCGTCTGCCGGGTGCTCGGGCCTGTCCATCTCCAGATCAGGATCCTTGTAGACCTTAAACTGGTGCCTTTTCCTTTCTCTGCTCTGTGTGGACCTCTGTGTGCCTTGTTTACTCTCTGTTCCTGGGTGGTTCTGAGGTTTTCTATGTCATGTGACTGGAGCATGAATGATTGGTTGACTGGTTGATTAAGGTATTGTGTGAAATGTGGAGGTGAGGAGAGTTTCATAAGTGATTATTTAAGCATTGATGATGTCTCCATATTCTGGCAGTGGGTCTTGCTCTAAATGCTGCACAGTGATTGTCTGTGTCATATAGTTTTAACAAATAATTTGATTGTTTTGGTGGGATGTTGTTACATGAGTCAAATATGAATTACTAGGGAAAAAGGAAGGAGGGGATTTTATTTTGATAATTACAGACCCTAATCAATTAATTTGCCCTAATGTGTGCTGACAGTATTTTCTTCCTTTCAGGACATAAAGACAGTTTGGAGCTCCAGCACTCCACACCCAAAGAGACCTCCAGCAGACAGCAAAGCCCGGTCACACAGCCCAGATCACAGGTATGTATGTGTGTCAGTGTGTACATAGATATAATAATCATCATGTGGTTATATCATCATATAATTTTCTCAGAAGTGCTGGTGGCATGAACCTTTTTTCCATGATCCATATCCGTCATATTAACATCCAAAATGTGTTTGTTCAAAGGGTGTTCCTGTCATATTTGCATATGGCATGTAAATACAGTAGCTTATTGAGTCGTTTATTACACGTATAAACATGCCTCTTTTATTGAAGTAATGTCACCAACCTTTTGCCATCGTTTGCCAGCTGCCATCAAAATGTCACATGTAAAAGAGTGATGTTCACTGGGCATATAAGCCTGCCACCAGTTGGCCATTTCAAACAGAATTCTCCTCATCTTAGTCATCTGCATGTTACTGTTTTCAAAATCCCCGTAACAACCTACATGCTGAAAATGGCATGTTGGAGAAGTGCAATAAGCTAGGTGAAGCCTTATCACAAAGTCACAAAGCATCAGATTTAGCAGTTTTAATGCCAGGGCTTGCCTCCCAATGTGAAATACCACCTCAAAACAAATTCCATCAACACTATTTTGCGTTTAACCAGACCTTTCTCTAGCGCTGGCACAGCACTAAAATTAATTTTGTAGATAGAGTGGCTATGCAAGACTGCATCTTAATGCCACATGATTTGCTCCAGGAAACTGATTAACGGAGGCGGTAATACAAAACCCAAGCGTTAACACGATGCAAACTTTATTTGCTTAAAGGTGTGTCCAACTGGAGATAATCGAACTAACTTCCTTCTGGTGTCTGACATGCAGGGACACAGTGAATTTATTTCTCTCACATCAGCAACTGACTGAAAAAGAGACCAACAGCCCAATCAGTCAACTTGTAAATCTCTGAAGGATTTCTTTTTCCCCAGCTTTGTTGTGAACAAACAATGTGATTGATCAGCCCAAGAGGTGAATCAGAATAACCCCAATGCATCTCATCTTGTAATCAATGTTGTTACTCGATGCCGGTTTATCTGGACTAAGCCTAACATAATATTTCATAAAAATTTAAAAAGAAAAAAAATGCACTTATTGCTTGTGGAGGTGAGGTACCCCCATTATAAAACTCTTCAGAAATCTAACCATACTTCAATACAGTGGTTCAGGATAATGTTTCCCTTCTCACAATTTTGTTTTTCTCTTTGTCTCCGTCTGTCTGCCACAGGCTCATCCTGAAGCTCACGGTCACATCAGAGCAGTCAACTCTTACGCTGGCTTCACGGAGTTTGACAGAAAGCCGTTGTTCCTCCATCCTGACTCCAGTAAGATCACAAAAATAACACAAATAAAAGAAAAAAACTGCAGAGGAAGACATTATTAAATATCAACGGTGATTTCAGTTTTCTGCAGCACAAAAACCAGCTGCTGCGTCTGTCGATTCATACCATTATACCATTATGGTTGTTTATGATTGTTTGTTTATTTCAGCTCTGACAAAGAAGGACAGGAGCAGAGTGTCAGCTGAAGACATCCTCATCCACGAGGACCCCAGGGCTGCAGTACTGGTAAGAACTGTGTGAACTTTCACGAGTGCAGAGTAAAATAAAAACTTTTTTATTGCTGTTTTTTATCAGTGTTGAATGAAGTGTTCTTTCTTTTTCAGGAAAGAGTTCAGGTCAAATCAGCCCAAGCCAGCAGCCTGTAAGTGTCCACACACACACACACACACACACACACACACAAAGACGGGCTCTATTACACACTCTTACCTTTATAAGGACACAAGTGAAAGCCTGACCAGTTTTTATCTGATGCATATTACTTTTTCACCTATTTAGTACCACTAACTGATATGCATGTTATTTTTTGTTGTCTCTCGATCTCAGACGAGCCCCCGGGGAAGATGCACCAAATGGTAAGTACGTTGGGTCAGACTTGTTCTGTCTGGATCAGCTGGTCCAGCAGCATTTACAGCAGCTCTCTTATCAAAGTGACATTTGACCTTATCTCTTTCCTTCCTTTGTGTGTGATAAAATCTGTACTGTAACAGGCATCAAACGTGAGAGATCTTTTCTTCCCTTTTGCCCAGTATTTTTTATAATGTTTTCCTGCAAAAATAGTATGGGGTTTGATTGTAAGTTGGCTTTAGCAACGGAAAGGAGAACAAGTCATGTTAATTCCTGAATATTATACAATTTTAGGAGGTTGACAACATGTGGATAGTAAACAAGTATGTTGAGATACCTATAAGTGCACTCCACCTATGGTAGAGGGGGAGTGTCAAAAATATTTAAAACCCTGTGCTTGCAGATGTTGAGTTGGATGATCCTTATGTTAAAAAAATGGGAACATTTCTGGATAATCATAAAGAAAGGATTAAACTTTGCTGTAGAATACTTAATGTGTGTTCACTCGTGTTTCTTGATGAAAGCTTCACTGTGCTTTTCTTTTTCTGTGGTTACAGCTGCTGTTTCTCTGTACACGCCTCGACACACCCACCTTGGAGCCAGAAAGGACTGTGAGTAACATACACTGGCTGAACAAAAACAGCACAGTGCACAGCACTGACAGATGAGATTATGATTAGCCCGTAAATCAAGAAAAGAAAAGAGCTGTCTGTGGTGTCTTTCCTGCACCAGCACACCAAAGGTGACAGCAGTTTACATCAACCAGCCGCAGCTATAGCGGCAGGAAGTGGGGACAGACCATAGCGATAGAGCAGCAGCTAAGAGTAGGGTGGAAGCTATGCTGGAGAATCCTAAAACACGTCCAAGATAAAGTTGCTATGGATAAAAAATAAAAATAAAAAACTCTTCATTGACAGTTTGTGTAATTACTCCCACTGCCAGGAGTGGGAGACAAAAGTTCTGCACTCCAGCTTTTATATCTTTGACTTTGGGATTGTTGGCTGTGCAAAACAAAACATTTGAAGACATTATCTTGTGCTCTGAGAAATTGTGCCATTTTTTTTCACTATTTCTTGACCTTTACTGATCTAGGCACTTAATCAAATTAGCAAGAAAATAATTCACTAGCTGCAGCCCCACTCTATATTCTGTAGTATTTCTTGACAGAAGGACTAATAAACTGATGTTTAATTTGAAAAGCAACAGAGATTACATGCAGGAAGTAAAACTGTGTTTCATCAAATTGGTGCTTTTGTTGTGAAGTCATACTGAGACATCTACTGGTGGATGCTGGAACAGCTCAGGGTGTTTTTGTTGGATTAAGATTTTTTTTACTACTGGCATACTTGGCATACCATTAAAAACTTGTTCTGTAAAAGCTTAACAGATCTCTTCTGTTTCTCTACAGCTATTGGCTCACCTTTCAAGCCCATGGAAAGCTACCAGTACTCAGGTGAGACTTGGAGAATAAATGTATCAGCATGATTTCGTGTATTGTTTTAGTTTTCAAAATTATTGATTGTATATTTTTAGTTATGTTGAAATAGCAGGAGTGCTGTGTGTGTGGATGAAAATGATCAGTTTTTCACTGAGTCAAACATCATACACACTCTCCTGCAGTTGTCCTGACCTGTTTGTGTATTTATGTGTGCGTGTACTTTTCCTCCTGCAGCTGTAGAGCGCAACAACTTGATGAGGCTCTCCCAGAGTATCCCCTTCACCCCTGTGCCCCCTAGAGGTAAGTCTGTATCACGGTGCATTCCCAGACGAGTCAGATCAGGTGAAAACACTGCAGACGGATCTTAAAATTAGGAAGTTAGGAGGCAGATACGAGATGTGCTTTCTACACTGCCACACCCTCAGCAGTTTACTTATCATTAGATTGGGTGTGACTGTTAAGCAAAGTACATGTGCTGTCTTTGTGTGTGTGTGGTTTTTTTTATGTGATCACTTTAGCTTCACAGTCCAGTTACACCTCCCTAACTGCTGGTTTTAAACATTTAGTTGTCAACATTTTGTTTTGAAATTGTGAATGTCTTGAAGTGTAAATACTTACTAGGCATTTCATCATGCTGTGGTGCTGTATATGTACAGTGGCAAGAAAAAGGGTGAACCCTTTGAAATTACCAAGTTTTTTGCATTAATTTGTCATAAAATGTCATCTGATCTGCAGTCCCAAGTATAGACACACACAATGTGCTTGACCTAACACCACACAAACAATTATAATATTTTATGTTTTAATTGAACACTTCCATTAAACCTCCATAGGACAGGAAAGAGGAGGAGGTAGAGATTGTTTCTTTTTTACAAAATA
Source organism: Centropristis striata (assembly GCF_030273125.1). Lineage (NCBI taxonomy): Eukaryota > Metazoa > Chordata > Actinopteri > Perciformes > Serranidae > Centropristis > Centropristis striata. The sequence goes on from NC_081518.1 coordinate 34,270,589, forward strand.
AAGAATGAAATTACGGGAAAAATGTTAAAGAAGGCTTGGATTTTTTTTCTTAATGCAAAGCAAGACTAGTCAGTTGTCATCTGGTGAAAAAAATAAAAATAATAAATAGTGTATGCTGCAGATAAAAAAACTGATTCAGAGGTCAAAAAGTCAAAAAGGGTGCTGCTCAGGGCGGATGCAGCAAGATCATCTGCAGGCTTGCAACATGAACACATGTCGACAGTGTTGTGTAATTAGCTTTTGCTCAAACTCACCAGCTAGCTTTAACAAGCAGAGTGCAGTCACTGTAGTTTGTGCAGTAGAGTTGTTGAAACCACTGGCATGTTGAAACACAACACTTCCAAAAAGACAAAAACTGAACTTGGCATGTTAACTGGAAGAAAATAAAACTGTCAGTGTACCTTGTAACTGCTTTGTTATCTACCTCACTATGACATTTCCCATCTCACTCTGCTGGACTCTAAACTCTAAAATGCCCGAAAGATAATCAAAGAAAAGTGATTAAAGGTCACTGATAATGCACCATCAATTAAATATTAGAGGTCATTAGCATTAACATCACGTGTTGCTGTTGTGTGTATGCCAACATGTCAGCCAGAAGCCCTTTACTAAGTGATTGTTTATCAATGTTATGTTGCTGTGAGTTGGTGTTAAGTCTTTATGCATCCCTGTGGACGAAATCTGTAAAGCAGTAGAGTTTTAGGTGTTGAAGTTTGGGGGTTTTCTGAGACAGAAGTCATGAACAAAGTGGTATGACATTAAAAAAAACCACAGCATCTGGGGCTGTCCCTCTGTGGCTCCATTTTGGAGAGAGATTCTTGGGGTCCTGGAGACTGTTTTTAAAAAGAAAATGTTTCTAAACTTCGAAGTCATGTACTTATGTGATCTGGACGGACTTGAATATGCTAAGCGGGACAAATACCTTTTGAGAGTGTTAGTGGGGTGTAAAAAGGCTCTGACCAGGAAATGGCTTAAGAAAGACAAACCAACAATAAATGATTAGATTGATGTAATTTACAATTTATATGTTATGGAGAGAGAATTACATTTAAACTAAGAAACCAAACTGATATTTTTGAAGAGAACTGGTCAAAATGGCTCAGCTATGTGTTAACTGTAAGACCTGATTTCATATAGATCGCAAAGATAAGATCAAACCCTCTATTAAGATTTTATTTTTAATTACTTCGCTATTTTCAAGCAGCATCCTTATATTTTTATGTATGATGTGCTTATGTTGACTCTGCTGATTTACTTAATGCACAATCCTCCCCTCGTTATGTTGTTTATGTTTATGTTATGTTGCATGTTTCTTGTGCCCACTGGCACTTATGTGTATGTTACTAAGAAAAAGCGAATAAGAAGTAAATAAAAAAACAAAAACAAAAAAAACCCAGCAAATTTGATCCAAGAATCGTCCAACTGACGTGTTTGTCGGTGTGTGTAAGTCACCTGCTGCTCTGTGTTCCCTCAGGGGAGCCGGTGACTGTGTACCGTCTGGAGGAGAGCTCCCCCAACACTATCAACAACAGCATGTCTTCCTGGGCCCAGCGGGGCCTCTGTGCCAAAATAGAGTTTCTCAGCAAGGAGGAGATGGGCGGAGGACTCAGACGGGCCCTCAAGGTGCTCTGCACTTGGTCAGAGTACGACATCCTGAAACCAGGACATCTGTATATAGTCAAATCCTTCCTTCCTGAGGTGGTCCAAACCTGGCAGAGCATCTACAAGGAAGACACTGTGCTGCACCTTTGTCTCAGGGTAGGGAGCACTGACTGTGATTTTACACGTGTTGGGGAGGGTGTTGGGGAGGGTTCTTCACTTTTAACTATAAAGATGTATTACTGCAGGCGGAAGTTATTGCCAGAGTTGAAAACAAAACTGGAGCTGAAATGACACAAGTATCCTACAAGTAACATGTGTCCGTTGCAGCGACCACCAAGAGTTCATTCAAGCTTCACTCGCCCACAATCTCCATATAACCCAATAGACACCTAAACAAACCACAAAGTGTGAAACCAACTTTTAGGGAGTCTGTTAGACATTCAGACTGCAGGCAAATGTGCCCCAAATGCTCATATGTGACTCGGATCAGATTTTTTTTTATGACCATCAGAACAGCACAAATCTGATTTTTTTTTTTTCAATTCGCATCCAGGCCACTTTCATATGTGGTCCTAAATTGGATACATATCTGATGTTTTACAACGCATTTCATCCGACTTTTACGGCACTCTGGAGCTCCCCGACAGTAGTCAGAGAGCACAGGGGAGATGTGTTTTCCTCCAGGGCCAAAGTTGAGGTTCCTCGCTTCAGGGTTAACCCGCTTCACTTTTAACAATAGAAAGCAATACACTCTTGAGAAGCTGCATACTTTATTACCTTATAACCGTGACTTGCACCTGCACCTTGCACTGCACCTTTCTCTGCTCGTCTCCTGCTGCATATCACCAGCTCTCTCTCTCTCTCTCTCTCTCTCTCTCTCTCTCTCTCTCTCTCTCTCTCTCTCTCTCTCTCTCTCTCTCTCTCTCTCTCTCTCTCTCTCTCTCTCTCTCTCTCTTCTCTCTCTCTCTCTCTCTCTCTCTCTCTCTCTCTCTCTCTCTCTCTCTCTCTCTCTCCTCTCTCTCTCTCTCTCTCTCTCTCTCTCTCTCTCTCTCTCTCAGTTCACACTGGAGTCTGATATAGGCCACATTTAAAAAATAATGTGAACAGCCAAACAAAAAAATCCGAATTGAGCATCAAGGCCTGCAGTGTGAACGTTGCCTTAGTGTCTCAGAGCTTCCAGTGTGTTGGTCAGTAAAGGACAGACCACCAGCTTTACCTCCGCATTGTGCAGCAGCAGTGTCTTCATGTGTCTGTGTCATCTGCTACCATGCATTAAAGTTTTGTATATATTCTTGTGAAGGATGATGACTTAATTTGACAGTTGTATGATTTTTATCTCTGCACCCATTAGACTCTGAAGAGCTTTGAGTAGAGCATGCCAGTACTTTTGTTTTTGTTGTCTTTTAAAAAGCTGTATTTGTATCCAGGAAATTCAACAACAGCGAGCTGCTCAGAAGCTGACTTTTGCCTTCAATCAAGTCAGGCCGAAGACGATTCCTTATTCACCGAGGTAATCATACGAACAGGAGGGGTGGCCAGAACACACACTGAAATCCTATACTCTATTTTCATACATTTTGCTTAGCTCGTTGTGGTTTGACAAAGCCACATCAATATTTGCCTGTCTGTATCATGTATCTGGACCAACAGGGTATTTCCACATCTACCCAAACTCTTCCTGCACCAAACCTGATAAACCTGCCTCCAACTGTGTTCCCATTGTTCTATAAATGCCACTGGCTAGCTGACAGCCTGTTGTAGTCTGTTGTACAGATAGACATGCAGGTGGTTTTAATCTTCTCATTTAATCAGCAAGAAAGCAAACTATCATATTTCACACAATGTCAAACTATTCCTTTAAAGGATAAAGACATTTGTAAACCTAAGACATTGTCTATCAAGGTTTGTTTTCAAATGAATAATGAATTAATCAGAATTTTAAAGGCATGATGGGTGGAGTCACTTTAGATAGATAATTCTTTCTTCACTGTTAAAGCCTCAAATCATATTAACAAAGGAGAGTATCTTGGGGAGCACCTGTTCTGTAAAGTGTCCTTTCCTGTGGTCCATCACCCTGAAACTTGAGTTCTCTGTGTGTTCAGGTTTCTGGAGGTGTTTCTGCTCTACTGTCACTCTGCCGGACAGTGGTTTGCTATAGAAGAGTGCATCACTGGGGAGTTCAGAAAGTTCAACAACAACAACGGAGATGAGATCGTCCCCACCAACCTCCTGGAGGAAACCATGCTGGCCTTCAGCCACTGGACCTACGAGTACACCCGCGGAGAGCTGCTGGTGCTCGACCTGCAGGGTAAAAACATCAAAACACACATTTTCCTTTTAAAATGTTTTTTTTAATTGAATTAAACATTAATTTATTAGTGATGTAGATGGGAGATGTAGTTCCTATGTTTCCTGCATGTGACATATGTGTCTGAATGAATGACATTTCTACATTGACTCCCTGTGCACTTCCCAGAGTTCATATCATGGTATTGAAGCTTGTGCGTTTGCTGTGTGTCTCTGTAGGGGTCGGGGAGATTCTGACAGATCCATCAGTTATTAAGAGTGGTGAGAAGGGGTAAGTGAGCTCTATGTAGCTCAGTATTGTAAAGCTGAAACTATAAATGATAATTAATCACACATGCCCATGATCCAGCTTCTCACTTTTTTTTGTCTTCTGGATCATGAACTAAATTGGTTGTTACACAGTCAAAAGAAATTGTGACAGACATTTTTTAAAACTTTTTTTACTTTTTATGCTGTAGACCAATCATTTAATTAAGAAAATGATCATCAAAATGGTTAGTGGCAGCCTCACAACATTGAACAAATTGTCAACATTCCCAGCTGCTTTTTCTGGTAATTTTGCACTAAAAGACCACTTTGTGACTTTTGCCAGATCCTATGATATGATATTTGGACCAGCCAACCTGGGGGATGATGCCATAAGGAACTTCCGAGCAAACACCACTGCAACTCCTGCTGCCGGAAACTTAAACTTCCAGGTGAGAGATATGAACAGCTGCTGATCAGTTAACTAATTCCAAACACTAAATTACATAAAATGTGCTTAAAATCATCAGCATGTGGGTGATTTACAAGTTTTCCTTCTTCCAGATCTAAAGCGGAATGATTACACACCAGATAAAGTGACGTTCCCACAAGAAGACCCTCCCAACCCCGGGAGTGGAGTCAAAGAGTCCCGCCAGTCCATGAGGCTGATGCTGTGAACAGTTTAAAGTGAGACAGAGTGAGTGAACGATCACGAGGCGACGCCGTTATGATGGATTTTAGTCAAAGCCAAGGAGCAGGGAGCACCCCCAATCAACTGGAAGAATCACACCTGTGTTTCAGTGGAAACCAGCGCATGCAGACTGTGTCTTGTTTTTGTCGATCCCGCCAAAACGCTGTGTCAAACACAATTCAACCATCTTAACCTTTTGGGTTTTTTTAGTACATAAATGATGAAAAGAAGTTTTAAACATATTTTGTACAAGTTTATGAATATATATATATATATGAACTGAAAATATATCGACAGGTACAGTAACATTGCAGAGGGTTTATTATTTATTATAATGTTTGAGAAGTTGCCTTGTTATAACAAAAAAATAGAACAAATCTAAGTGCATTGTACATCTGTTACAGCAGCTTTAGAGTGGACAGCCTGCTGAGATTCAGTCAGTGCAGCAACACTGCAGTTTGTCACCAGATCATTTTTATAAATGTATAAAGACTTGTATCACAACCTTTTGTCTCCTAGTTAATGAACAGATATACATGAATTTGAAAATCTTGTAAAATATGGGGCAGATTGCAATGCAACTTTTACAGAACAATGTATGTAATTTTATTGTATTGAAAGTGTGTCCACCAAAATATTGCTGATAGTTTTTATTGTTACAAAGGTACTATTGCTATATCTTTTGTCATCAACTATTGTATGAGCAAATTACAATCTAGTGTATCTTATAGATACTGTTATCTGGCATGAGCTGAACCGATTAAAATATTTTATTCAGGGGAACTGACAGACTTAAGGGTATTACTGTATACATTTTGTACTGGACATCATTTTAAACAAATAAAATGTTAAAAAGCTTTGGCAACATTGCTCAAGTTTTAAAGACTGTCTGTGTTTCAGTGCATGACCAATATTAACATTTAAATCCAATTAAATTTTAGCATTGGGCAATATTCTGAATATTTTGGATACAAAACGATTATCTGTTTAACCAAGAATCATGGTTATTTTCTGACCCTAGCAAGAAATCTTGGAACATGTCTGCACTGAGGTGTGTGTAGCAACCCATGTTTTATATAATTGCAAACACGAGGTGGTCGCACAATCAAAATGTTGCCCCTCACATATGACCCATCAGTAGAGCAGTGAAGTCCTGCACATAAGTGGCTGGTAGATTCTTGAACCTATGCCTGCAGAAGGAGACAATGAGCCTGGTGTTTGAACAGAGTGGGACAGCAGCTGCCTGCTGGTATTTGAATCCACACAAAAACTTCAGTTCAGCTGCCTCTGACCAAACTGATACACTGCTCACCTGTGAGATAGTGGTGGAGGACACGCCTCTGCTTATCTCTTTGGCTGGACTTAGGCATTGGTACAGTCACTTCTTCACAGCTTTGCATTTACAGCAGCTATAATAAAATAATAATTTGAAGAAACAATAAATACAATCCTTACTTCTGTAGCTTAAAAATCCCTCTTAAAAACCCTTCTTACCCTGCTAAAAAGAAACACAAATTATAAATTTTGCACACACAAAAAAAGTTTATTTGACTAACTGTGACTGCTGAGGCTTCATATGCCCATTGATTAAACTATTTTGCACACAAAGACTCCATTGCAATAGCATCAGTAAGTAAATAGCTTTTCAAAGTACATGCTGTATGAGGGAGAAAAACATCCTGTTCTTATTGTCGATAATACTGGTAGCTAGGTATGATGCAAAGCTCACAGACTGGTTTACCCTCCCACTGGGTGTGGTTTTACTTTAAAACAGTCCAACAATCATGACGCTGCATTTTATTCAGCTCATCCTTAGACAGAAGGTTTACAGCTCTGCTACAGGCTCACAGCCGACAAAACAAACAAACATCAGAAACATGGTTAAGGTCCACGTTGATCACTGGTAAGTTTTAACTCTATTGTGCTGATACATTTTGAAGTTAGATCAGACTGTAATATACTCATTCAAGTAGGAAGTTAGATTCATTTTTATAAGCTAATGAGGGTGTAGTCCTGCTACAACTGGCGGAAGGAAATACATTATACCCTATGCATTGTGTTTAGAGTTTCAAGTTCTACCAACCTTACGTTTCAGAAAAATAGAAGTATATTTGGGCAGATTTTGGTAGCTATGTTGTAATTTATGTTGGCTAGAAAAGCAGAAGTACTTTTATGTGTTTCGAAACAAAGTCAAAATTCTGCTTATTTTGACGCATGTTAAAAGCCTTTATGGGAATGGGAGTTTCTATGTCTGTAAGGTTTTTTCATGTGGTTTGGTTTCCCTTTGTTTTGCTTTGCAGTTCAGGATGAGGGTTCGGGGGGCGTTTCAGCCGCCTGAAGTCCTTCCTCAATGCAGAGGCTCCTGAGGTGACTGTCACCAGCGACATCGGGAAACCAGGTGAGCTGCTGCTTCTCTCTACATTTCTCTGTGGAGCCACATTAAAACAATTAAAATAAAAGTTTTTTTTTAGATTCCAATTCTGTGAAATAATCGCCTTCAGTAATTTTTTGTCAAAATTGTTGTTGCTTTTTGCCCAAATCATCTCATGACGCCAGTCACCCATGGTAAAATCGCCTACATCCTCTCAGTTGATCAGATCATGTGATTTTACCTCTTTAAGGTCATCGCTTCTTTGACAATTTGCCACATTCATAGGCATCAGATAAGAACCCAGCAAAAGAAGAGCTAGAGGGAGATTGTTTAGTTACCAGTTTAGTTTATCAGTATTTTATTGTTGACACTAATATTGGTAACACTTTACTCTAAGGTGTCTACATAAGAGTGACATGAGCGTGTCATAAACATGACATGGGATGTGTCATGAACATTAATGACACTTTGAAGTAACATTAATGCTCATGATAAGTGTCATGTCATGTTTCTGACAGGCTTGTGTGACTCTTATGTAGACACCTTCAAAATAAAGTGTTACCATATATTGCTTAAGTCACAAAGGCATGTTCAAAAAAAATGCCTAAGTCATTTATTTCTCTTAAGTTACATAATTTACACACAGTGTTATTACTATGCCAATAGCCATCCTTTGTTACATCCTTTTTGAGTGAAATTATCAATAAATGTCATATGTTACACTTTTGGTGAAGTTTTTTTGTGTTTTGTTTGTGTTTTTGCCCATCCCTGATATAGCCTATGGCAAAAATATACTACCATGAAAATATACCCTACCTGTAGTAAAAAAATAAATTGTCATTTCTGCAAACCACAGATATGAATTGATATGAAATGTTTTTGGAAGCTTTGAGAGCGTTTATATGAGGCAAGGAGGTATAGTGGTTAGGCGAGTTAAAAGGACACAAGACAGTTTTCCTGGGAAGTTGAAAGTCAACTGCATTATGTTATAGCAACAACAATGAAATTTAACTGGTTATTACACAGTCTCAATTTAATATTGATGCCTCTACTAAATAACGAACCAGACCATCATGAGGTCACAAAATTGGTTATTTCTAGTTATTCTTAACGCTGGCCACAGTACCATGGGCTCAGATTCCAACAAAATCATTCAGTTCTCCAGACCCTTCTGTAGCTCAGACTCCAGCCAGCCGTGAACAGACCCAGATTCGGCTTTGCTGCTGTCTTTGACCTGCAGTCTGAGCTCCAGTGTGGGCGTTGGTGCTTCGGCTGGAAGTATTGTTTGTTTTGTTTTGTAGCCCAAACCCTGATATTTTTCCTAACCTTAACTATGTAGTTTTGTTGCCTAAATATAACCAAGTAGTTTTAATTCAAAACATTAACCACACGTTTTAAACAGAGGCCCAGTGCATCCCAGTGCACTGGGTGTACTGGGATCCCTACAGACTAGGAAATGAGAACAGGCTACAGTGGCTCATGTTTCTATGGTTTGCACAAATGCACTATTGCAATATTTATTCTGGAGACTGGGTTGTTGACAGATAACAGTGTTCTGCTGTGCCAGTTTGCCCAGTCTCTCAGATACACCTTTACTGGTTACACTGCCTAAAATTAGTTGATGTGGATGTGTTTTTATTCTCTGTTTCATGTTCCACCTCCACAGGTAGCTTTGAGGTGTCCGTGGATGGTGAGATGGTCTTCGAAAGGAGTAAAGAAGGAGGGTTTCCTGATCCTGAAAAGGTTAGACTGTTTATATTTAAGTCTTCTACAATACCATTTGCTCTGTGTAAATGTAAATGTAACTGTTCAAATCATAACTAAGGGTTAAAGTCATAATAGTCATATCTCAAGTAATAATATTGTTTTTTACATGTAAAAAAAAATCTTTTGGTATTTAAAACCAAGTCAGTCAAGTGACTCAGCCAGTACTTTCCATGAGACATGGTACACCGATCAGCATTCTTCACAGTATTGTAAGTTGTTGTGGTTTTGGGCACCACACCTACATACATACTTAAGGGCAATATGTCATTTAGTTTCTGTTTCAGTATTACAGAGTTACTCTATTTTGCAACTGAATTCTCTGGAAACCAAATGGCCTGTTGTTCATCAGAAAAATCCAGGGGGAATACCAGGATCACGTCTCTTTGGTCAATAGAGAGAATAGAGTTTACATCAAAATTAAATTAAATTAAAATAAATTTCATTTTATAATCTAAGATATACAAGAGTCTGAAGCCTTGCTAGCCGCTCTGTGAGGCTGTACTGAGGCACAGGGGTGCTTTCAGCCAAATACGAATGCCAGCATACTCACATGCCAGGCTGTTTACAGTGACTATCAATAGCCAAGTAACCAAAGTAACTGTGAGCTATGAGCCGCAGATTATTACAACAGAGCTGCAACCTCTGGGTCTGAAAAGTAAAGTCAATGCAGAAGTGCCTTAAACCTGCATTCTTTCTAATGGCCAGAAGGGGGGCGACATCACAGGTTGTAAAATGGAGTTTGATTGTATAGAAGTCTATGAGAAAATGGCCCCATGCTGACTTGATTTATTACCTCAGTCAGGGACGCGGGAAGTCAGTCACATTTATCTATATAATCTATATAATCACATCTATTAAATGCTGGTCAACATTCACGGTTGTATTAATTTGGTTGGCCCACAATATTTTACACCAGTTTTAGAACGTTTTACACAACAACAATGCACTTTTATTCCTAATGAGAACACACTTCACTGTTGACTGAGCCACAGCCATGCTCTATATGTAGCAATAGAACAGGACAAATTAAGTTTAAAACACAAACACACTGACAGAATGCAGTAAGGACCCAAATGCAAATGAGAAGCAGGACAGTATCCTGACACACAGACAGAGCAACCTAAACAGTAACTAAAGGGCACTGGTGGTGCGCAACTCCAAATCCAGACGCAACTCCAAACTACAGAGACATCCTCTTGCTCTCATTCAAAGCATGTGGCACTACCAGATCTATGACAGAAACAAGAAATAACATGACTTAATACGTTATATAGACAATTCATATGGCCTGTAACTTGTGAGACAAGAAATTGAGAGATGGAAAGTGAGCTACAAGACGGATCGCCCAGCAGCACCATCACACGAAGTTTAAAACAATGAACACACAAAGCATCTGAAATTTACAGCAAACCGGTACATAGTCCCAATATAAATTGAAACTAACACCAAAGTGAGGGGCTTTCAGATGTGACAACTACTCCGCTATGTCCTGAAACCTATTACATAAAAATTACATTTAATGTTCTAAAATTAAATCAAATGTCATAAAAAAAAGTTACAAAGGCTGGATTTCAACCATTTAATGAATAACCATGTTTTACAGGGTTTTTACAAGGTACAAAATAATAGCTGAACACATGTAAAAAGACTTACATAAACTGTACATGACTGACTTTTAGAGCATAAAACAGTTTTTAAAAAATAATAATTATTAAATGTATTTATTAATTAAAAATTACTTAAACAATTTTAAAGGGCCGGTCAATTATTTTATTTCAATTATACTTTAAAAAAAATAATAATTAGGTTCATGGCGGTCGGTACTGCTTTAGACAGCATGTTAGTTCAGATTCTGTGCTGTGATTTCCACACTTGCTGTTTGAATGTTAACTCAGCATTTACAGTTAGCACCATCCTAGTTCACAGTGTTAGCATGCTAACATTTACTAATTAGCATCAGTCACAAAGCCCAGCTGAGACTCATTTAGCTGTAAACCAAGTACTGGACAAATTCAAAATGCTAGATGAGATCAAAGTGATGTGATCACAATTCATCAAGAACTTTTAATTTCAGGGAAATTCATCCATCACTTGTTAAGGTATATCAGCTTGAACTGGACTGACAAACATTGCTATCCCCAGAACAACACTACTAGCATGGCTAGAAATAAGTGAACATATGTGAAAAGTAAACAGTGCTTTATAACATTTCAAACATGTTTTGTGTCTCATCTGACCAGATCCTGAAGTCTGTGAGGAAAGCACAAGGAAAATAAGAAGATGGAGATTAAAACAGCTGTATTCACACTGCAAGAACAATGACTACATTCTCTCACAGCTGCATATCTGAATACAAAAATGAATTCAAACATTACAATATGACACAAAAAACTTTTTTTTTTTTTAAATGCAATTGTGGACCAAAATCAAAACCTTAAAGTCTCACCATCAGCTGTGAGAAGAGAAGACCATTAATCTTCACTGTGAATACAGACAAGGACGACAAGATGATGAGAGCCACTCTGAGGAGCCAGGAACTGATCTGCACTTCTGTTTATGACTGTACACATTCAAATTCACAGTGTGTACACGATGCAAGTCTAGAAGCTTTTCACCTGACTGGATCCTGAGGAACTGCACTCATGATGTCTGCCTGGCATTTACGCATAAATACAATGTATCTACAGCTGCATTTACTCAGGAATGGAAAATTATAACAATGTAACGCTTTCATATATTTACCATTTCTCTGTTGTTGATTGGGAACTAATTTAAAGGGACAGTTCACCCTAAAATCCAAAATACTTAAAATACCACACTTTTTTTTATCTTATCTGTAGCACTTCTAATCAATTTATGTTTATGGGAGTTGCTGACTGAAGAGATATCACCTTCTCCGGAATATAATGGGCTAAATGGCACTCTGCTTGTTGTGCTCAAAGCTTAAAAAAATTTGGTTCCATGAAGCAAATTCAGCTAGTTTCCCAGCATAAGTGGCTAAACAAACTAAGCTTTTGCTATGTTGAATTTGCTTTATAGAACCAAATAAATCGAAAATGAGTACATTATACATACATTATATTCGAGAGAAAGCAGACATTCACACTGGTGATATCTCCAACACTCTGCAGAGACACCAACACAATGTAGACTGATAAATACCACCACAAGTAAGAATGGTAATATGTGTTTTTGATTTTGGGGTGAACTGTCCCTTTAAATAAATAATTTGACTTATTTTGAAATAAGCTTTTTGGCCTTCTTGCCAAGAGTTAGCCACATGAGAACATCGAAACCACTCATAGGTTTGTACAATGAATATGAAGCTACCATCAGCAGCTGGTTAGCTTAGCTAAGCATTAGGCCTGAAAACAGGGGGACACAGCTAGCCTGGCTCTGTCCTGTCAAGACAATCTGCCTACCAGCACTTCTAAAGCTCACTGATAAACATGTTTTATCTTGTTTAATCCGTACAAAAACCAGCACGTGAAAACGGCAATTTGCCATTTTACAGAGGGGTTGTGTGCCAGACTATTTCTTGGTCTGGACCAGTTTCTTCCTGGAGTCTTGGTCCAGGCCAAGAAATAGTCTGGCTCACAACCCCTCTGTAAAATGGCAAATGGTCATTTTTACACTTCTGGTTTTTGTACAGATCAAACAAGATGAAGAGTAACATGTCAATTAGCGAGCTTTAGAGGTTCTGGTAGGCAGGTTTTCTTATGTTCGGACAGAGCCAGGCTAGCTGTTTCCCCCTGTGTCCAGTCTTTATGCTAAGCTAAGCTAAACAGCTGCTGGTTGTAGCCTTATATTTTCCATACAGACGTGAGAGTGGTAATGGTCTTCTCAACTAACTCTCTGCAATAAAGCAAAATAAGCACATTTCACAAAAGGTCGGATTATTCTTTAACTTTTGGGTGGCCAGTGTCTTATCTGATTGGAAAGTCTTTCAGTTATTTCAAAGCATTCGCTGTATGGGCGACCAGCCCATTCAACTATCAATGCATGTTATACTCTGAAATACATAATGAACACAAACTTTTCAAACATATCAGATGCATTTTATATTCATAGCTGCCATGTATGCACTACCTTTTTAAATATAACCTGGACTCTTACCTGGATGCTAAGAGCTAAGTACTGCCATCTCTGTTACTATTTGATTTCTTAGCAGTTAAGACAAAGATTAAATTAGTCAAAAATGAAAAACATAATTTTAATTTGACCTGGAACATATATTTGATTTCAAACTGTAAACGGTTATCTCATTTGTAATCAATTCCAACAAACATATTATTTCTCTGCAATAAACTATCACTGAAAAAGCAACAATGTTTCATACTGGTTATTTCACAGTTATTCTGGTTAAGAAGCTAAATCAAGTCAAGTAAAATTTCTACCTGGGTGGTTATTAGTGCTGGCTGTGTGTCAGACAGACAGATATGATGGTCCACCTCAGAGGAGATCAGACAGCTCTCTTGAACTTTTTCCCTGCTCACTTGTCTGAAATTCTGGTGAAACATATTCTAAGTCTAAATTGTGTTCTTACTGGGTCTTATAACTTACAAACAGGTGAAATAAAAAAAGTAAACGTTTTTTCAGGTTCCATTTTTTCTTGTCATGATCATTTTTGTTTGTTTTTAAAGCCACAAGAGGCTGAACTGGCTACTCTCTGTCGTTCTTTATAGGGCTAAAAACATAAAAACAAACAAATACATGTTTATATTGTGCAATAGAATGTAATGTTGCAGTAATGTCCCTAAGACATTTTTTCATCTGTTCAACATGTTAAAAAACAGGATCTTGGAATGAGTATTCTGGAAATTTCTTGTCTTTTCAGCTGTTCTTAAGTCATTAATTCAAAAGAGAAAACATATTTGCTCGGTCTTAAAAAATGGATCTCAGCGTTTCCATGCAGCAGTACCGACCAGTTCAGTCCCTCTGTGATAAAATCTGTCATATCTGAGTAATCACTGTGGGATGAAATGACTTCCTGTTTTAACTGTTACATATTGTGTCAGTAAGATAAATAGTAAGGTAAATAGTGTGCGTTACAGGGGCCAGTCTATACCACCCCTATGAATTTCATTGCCTTAAGTGTTATAGTGTGGCCACGGTACCAATTATGAAATTAGACTGCCACCACAGTGCCACCTAGGGGCCGATCAATAAAACCTTAAAGGGTTATCCTCAGGAGGGCATTGACAATAATTGTACCAAGTTTTGTATAATAATGCACAAACTATCCCTTTAATCCTCATACAGTGTCTGAAGGAGGACTCTTAACTGATATGTATAAGTTAGAAGAGGCAGGTAGCAATGGTGGAAAGTAACTTTGTACATTTACTCAAGTACTGGACTTAAAGTACAATTTTGAGGTACTTTTTTGTACATTTTATGTAACTTCATACTTCTACTCCACTACATTTTGAGGCATATATTGTACTTTTTGCTCCTCTACATTTAGTTGACAGCTTCAGTTACTTTTCAGGTCAAGATTTAAAATGAAAAACATGATACATTTAAAATGATTACCCATTTTTATAAATTAAACCACTTAAAATTGTATTAGGTAGTTTAAATGAGCGGAGTGGAGTCATTTCACAGTGTGGTATTAGTACTTTTACTGAAGTAAAGGATCTGAATACTTATTCCACCACTGTCCTTTTTACTTCTTTACTTTATTTTTTACTTTTTTTTTATACTTTTTTTTTAACTTTATTTTTTTTAAACTTTTTTAAAACTTTTCTTTAAAAACTTTTTTAAAACTTTTCTGCGTTGGAGAAAAGTGCAGAAAAAAATAATTAAAAAAATTATAATAAAAAAAAAATTTAAGTTTTAAAAAAGTTTTAAAAAGTAAAAAAAATAAAAAAGTTTTTAAAAAAAAGTTTTTAAAGTTTTTAAAAAAAAGTTTTAAAAAAAGTTTTAAAAAAAATAAAGTAAAGACGTAAAAAGGACAGTGGTGGAAGAAGTATTCAGATCCTTTACTTCAGTAAAAGTACTAATACCACACTGTGAAATGACTCCACTCCGCTCATTTAAACTACCTAATAAACTTCTAAGTGGTTCAATTTATAAAAATGGGTAATAATTTTAAATGTATCATGTTTTTCATTTTACATCTTGATCTGAAAAGTAACTGAAGCTGTCAACTTAATGTAGAGGAGCAAAAAGTACAATATATGCCTCAAAATGTAGTAGAGTAGAAGTAGAAAGTTACATAAAATGTACATAAAAGTACCTCAAAATTGTACTTTAAGTCCAGTACTTGAGTAAATGTACATAGTTACTTTCCACCATTGCTACCTGCCTCTTCTAACTTATACATATCAGTTAAGAGTCCTCCTTCAGACACTGTATGAGGATTAAAGGGATAGTTTGTGCATTATTATACAAAACTTGGTACAATTATTGTCAATGCCCTCCTGAGGATAACCCTTTAAGGTTTTATTGATTGGCCCCTAGGTGGCGCTGTGGTGGCAGTCCAATTTCATATCTGCCACCGTGGCCACACCATAACACTTAAGGCAATGAAATTCATAGGGGTGGTATAGACTGGCCCCTGTAACGCACATACCCCGACGGCAGCATGCCCCGACATGCATGGACTGCGAGGGCCCGTTCAGTACTGCTTGCAGTCCTAGCTGAATATTGTTATTATACAGCCCCTATTCCAAAAAAGGTTGGGACACTGAATAACATAAAAAACCAAATGCAATGATTTGCAAATGCTTTGACCTACATTAAATACAGTGAAAAGACAAGATATTGATGCCTGAACTTGAATTAGCTTTTTTGTAAACTGATACATTAATTCTGAATTTAAAGCTTTATGATTTTATTTGTGTTTTTCACAGCATCCCAGCTTTTTTTGGAATCAGTTGTAGGTTTTTAAATTTGTACCTATGTAGAAACTAGCAAAGTGTCAAATAAAAGTGGTGTGAAAAGTATAATATTACCTCTGAAGTAAAATGTCATTTTCAAACTTGTACTTTAGTAAACTTAAATAAGTGTACTATTATGCAATCACATTATCTAGTTGTTGTTATTTTCAGTGATAATGTCTGCCAGGCTACATTTTATCACATATCCACTGTCCTGTTTGAGAACACTGAGCTCTGTTATGTGGACCGGCTGTCTGTCTGTTGTTTTGTTGGTCA
The DNA here is from genome assembly GCF_030273125.1 of Centropristis striata. NCBI lineage: Eukaryota > Metazoa > Chordata > Actinopteri > Perciformes > Serranidae > Centropristis > Centropristis striata. Next base: position 34,286,730 of record NC_081518.1, read on the forward strand.
GCTTCGAGGTCACAGAGTTTAACATGTGCCTCATTACTCTTATAGTCATCCCCCAGCCTGTCTGTAGTCCTAAGCCTATCGGTTCCTACTGAAAGCATAAATCTTTAAAAATGGGTCATATGGTATATACATATATAATTTCTTCTTCTTTTGTAAGGTTTCCTGAAACGGCTGGGCTTTGTAGGTTTAGGGGGACTATTTTTGGCTACAAATATAGTGCTCTAGTGAGTATTTGTGACAGCAGAACCGCCTCAAAATAAACTACAATTCCCATTTATCATAATAACGAACATCAATGGAAGGCACAGGGAAATAAACTTTATCAGACAATACTTGTTAATAGGGTAATTTCACTGTTGCTTTAGTCTTGTCATTAGCTTTGTCAATAGAAAAAAAATAACAATATAGCCAGACATATTAATCAGCTTATGGAATAAAACAATAAAAGCACAATACTGTATGTTGTGGCTCTAAACTTTGGCTCTTTAAGCCCTCTGGATTGGGTTTTAAATCACTTACAGAGGACTGCAGTCCATATAATCTCTGCACCATATAATCCATAAAATAAACAGATAATACAGTAATAACAGGAGATTTGTCTGCTGTTTGCGACGCTCTGCGGAGGTTTCACTGCAAGAGTAAAAACTATCAACAGGAAACACTTTGCCACATCACAAGATGTTGTGGTTCCCTTTTTTCACAAACAATGTGAACTATACTGTGTGTTGTGATCGTAGTGGAGACAATATGTGAGTGTGTATTCAGGGAGTGTGTATATTGTGTTGGAAATGATCAGTTTCAGTGCTGCACTGAATGAAAGACCAACATGTGCTGTTTGTGTATGAGAAGTCAGAGAGATGCAGGCACAATAACCTCACTGCAGTATGATGGCATGCACGCACACACACACCCCTCATTTACATTAGACACGTTTGTGACTTCTATTAGTATATTAGCAATCTCTTAGTTAAATATATATTGTTTATCTCATTTTTTTAATTTATTTTAAAGCCCTTTTTAACACTGGGATTATAGTAGGGTAAGGTTCTGTAAGCCAAAGTCCATAAACTGCAACTTTTTCAATGTTGTTATTGTTATAATGTGCTAGAAAAAGCTTTTTTTTTGTTATCTTAATGTTGCTATGCTCTGAACTGTATCCATGGGACATACAAAGATATCCTAACAGTTAAATTACAGGTACGTAAAAAACAGGTATGTTTTTTGTTTTCTTTATTAATAATTTACAGTCAATTTTTTGATTCTTGTACAAGTCAGTTGTAAACGTAACCAACTGATGGAGGTCGTTTTATATACGTAAATAATAATTCACAAAGTGGGGTCTGTGGTTCTCTAATCTAACATATCTATAACTCTTAAAAGCTGCAAATATGTTAAATATCATAGTTCCGGCAAAATGGCCCCTCTCAGATTATGATAATAATGTCTTACTATTAATGATGTATTATTTGCAAGCAGCACTTACATTTGTATTTTGAAAAGCAGAATTCATAACAGTCATGTTAAGCGGATCATATATTTTTGGGGAAAATCTTCAAAGTAGGCTGTGAAATAAATTTAGTGGAGTTAAAACTGCAATATTCTGAAGCTACAGTAATAAGTATGGAAAAACATATACTGGCTTTCCAGTGTATGTGTACATTTACTTTTTAACTTGTATTCAATTATCATACTTATAAACAGAGGCAAAACTGAAATAATAGCTCACGTTTATAATGTAGTCAAGGGTGTGGCCTGTAGAGAAAAAGTAAGTTCTGTGCAGTTTTATTTAAAAATAATTCAAAAGGTTCATAATATAACATCCAGCTAATTTTAGTCTTAGAATGTTTTGTGCATGCAGTCCCTGTTGTGTAACTCAAGCTCTGTGATGGTCAGAGGAGCACCGAGGCAGACAACAGAACATATCTTATTTATGAAAATATGTCTGCATATGAAAGGAGGGCAGATCATTTACTCTTCATAACGTGTCAAAAAATGAAGGAAAAACATAGAAGAATATAGGATATAAGAATCACAAAGTCCATGTTTGCTTCTTTTTTATTATAAAAAAGAGTGACAAATAAATAGACCAAAAACAATGTAAAAATATAATGTTTAAGATATCTGTGGAGGGGAAATGCCATAGCAACGTTTTGTTCCAATAGCAATATGTTTGAAGTCAGATTGGTCCCTGGTTTGTTGAACATTTCGCAACATATAGCACCGTTGTGTTGTCGTGAGTGCTGAATTCAGCTCTGTTGACTCATGTAGATCAGACATTTCACATGAATGCAGGACAGACTTGAAAACAATGAAACAACTGAATTAGCTGTGGGTCAGTTAGAAAAAAGGGCCACTGCTTACAGTTTCATTTCATATAAATATAATATATTAATTTATACATTGTACACTAGAATGGCTCTATACCAAATACACAACTCAGGTAAACACATGAATAAAAAGGCAGCCGACAAATTTCTAAATCAAAAGCAGTGAGAAAAAATTGTAATTAAGTCTTTTAGCTGCACAGTTGAAAATACAAAACTTTTGAGCGCAAGATGATTCTGTGCAGAATCCTGTGCTTTAGTAATTAAACTGTTTAAGATATGCAAGCTGGTGCCACTTACTCCAAAATTTCTGAAGGCATTGAGATCATTTTTACAATCTTAAGGAGCAAGTGACAAAATGTAAGTATTATTGTGTGTGTGTGTGTGTGTGTGTGTGTGTGTGTGTGTAAACATTCAGTTGATGACTTGAGATTACAGCCCTGAATTCACTACAGATTAAGCCTGTTTTGCAGCACTGATGTTAGAATTCAAATGTCTACTTAATTGTGCCAAATGAAATGAGAACATGGATGGATGTGTTAAGGATGTAGGAGGCTTCCTAGCGCACCAGGAGGAAGGTGAGTCCGGCGAGGCCGACACCAGCAGCAGCCATCAGCGCTGTCTTCATGGACGAGTCGTGATTCACCTCTCTGGCACTGAGGGAGAATTTACAGAAGCCCTCCTGCAAAGACCAAAACAAACAGGAAATGGTTAGACACTTTTTGTTTACTATCCAGAGAGAATTTCTGCATATGCTGTAGGTTTTTACAAAACAAAAAGAAAGTTTTAGCTGCCAAAAGGACTTGCAACTAGCAATGGCTTAGCTGACAGTTGGTGGCAATTACACAATATATTTTGGAAAATATGTCACAGGCCCCAACAGCCCCGTGTTTCTCCACAAACACAGAAACCTATTTGCACTCAGAGGTAGCTGCTGATATCGGCAACTTTTTAAATATTCTGACAGCACAGCAGTTCTTCAAAGTGAGAAAAATATTTTAAATGTGTCAACTTGAAGTTACAATAAAATGTGTTTTCTAGAGATTTTACAGATATTATTAAATTTCGACAAGCCCATGTGCAATAAATATATATATATGTCTACTTTATTGCTGATTTTTTAATATGTTATATTATTTTTCTTAAGATTTTGTACTTCCCAAGTAACTAATATTTTGTCATTCTATTGTATTTGTATTTGTCTTATTTATATTTAGTGTTTACTGCTTTCTCTGATGGAGCATCCGGGCAAAAGCATTTGACATGTTTGTACTTTTAAACTGGAGTAACTATAAACATCTTGAATCTTTGTAATACAAATGATGAACTAATTCTAGCATCTTCTGCTCTATAAGTAAGACAATAAAAACTAAGGGAGATGCTGTTGAGCCCCTTCAGCAGCTGTACATTTCTTGATGGGGTTTTCAGACTGAAGCCGCACAGTCGACCAGTAAGTGCACCTGCTCTCAGCTCCAGGTGTTTTGCTGCTTTGCAGCTGCTTGTTTTTCTAGTCGTACCAAGCCAACTTTCAATATGACCAAAGACAAACTTAACAGAAAAGCTTTGACTGTTGCTACAAAGTCCATCTGGCTGAGCTGGTTACGTGTCTGTTGAAACCAGCTGCCAGCTGAAGAAAGGAGGGGTAGTTGTGTGTGTGTGTGTCTGTGTGTGTGTTTACGTGGGTGTTTGGGAGGGGGCCAGGGCGAGCCCATTCACAAAAGCAGACATTCAACTGAAGTTGTGTTCAGTTCGTTGAGGCTTCTGGGACCTCAGTCTATGCAGACTCCATCAGAACTATCCCTTTAAGTTTTTCCAGTTAAATAAGCCACAACAAGCAGCTTTAAAATGACCTTTGTCCTTTTGATTTTCAGTGGCTAAACAAGTATACAATCCAATACCGCGTGACAATACAGCTTTTGTTTAACCATTACAAAACACTGATCATCTAAAGCACACGGTTTGATCATGGCCCTGGATTCACACTGCCGAGGGTTGTCTTGCTGTACACTTTATTCCTCAATTTGGCCTATTGCTACTCTTCAATTCATATAATCACAGCAGCCACATGAGACGTTGAGCGCTCGTCTCATCGGAAAACAGTAAAGTAAAAAAGGCAGTATCTAAACTAAGCCCTGGACGGTTTTTAAGCCACGTTTACACACAGATCTGGATATAAACCCACGCAGGAAGTGAGCATGATCCTATCAAACTAGGTGGTTTCCAACGCCAGAAGTCTAACAGTACCACTTTCACTTTTAATTCTTACTGAATTTTTTTTTTACAGTTCTGTTTGAAATTGGCATACAGCACTAGGTACAATCAAAATACCTCTCTTATCTAGAATGGTTGTGTTGTCTCAGCTTTGCAGTATCACCTGTAAGAATCAATCAGTTCAGGAGCAAACATGTTGTTATGACCTACCCAGCCGTCATTCTCCAGCAGCCACTCTTTCTTCTCCTCTCCCAGGTAATCAGCTATGGTCTCTGCCAGTCCCCTGCAGTATCCAGGCTCCCTTCCCAATTCCTGCCCGAGGTCCAGCCCCGGCTTCGTGCCCTTCTGCTCCAGCAGCTGTCTGGCCAGCACCCCAGTAAAGGTGAAAAGGGAAACAACCCTCCCCCAGTTCAAGTGTCCGTCTCCCACCAGCTCCTCCATCACCTTCCTGAGGCTGGAGCAGGGGTCCGGCCCACACTGTCTCAGGAAGGTCTGAGCGAGGGAGTGGAAGCGAGCCTGGTGCTGCTTCTCCATGTCCTGGGCCAGTAGCCTCATGGCAGCAGCTGACTCGCTGGGAGGTGGAGGGGCTGGCCGTGGGCTTGTGCAGCACAGGGACAGGTAGTCCTCTGCCAGAGCCAGGGTCTCTTTCCACAGCCCGCACGACATTTTCTGTCAGGGAAAAACAGTTCAGTTAATTTAATGAACTATGGGATTTTGTGAGGATCAAGTCATACTGCTATAAAAACCACAAATATAGTATGTTGATGTGATAGGAACAAAGAGTAACCAGTTCTGGGCTGCAACTAACCATCACTTCAATCAACCACTTACTAAATTATTAGTTGGACTATAAAATAAAGAGACAAAGAGCTGAACAATAGGATTGCTCAGGGCAAGTAGATTAGTAAATAACTTTTTTCTGAAGTTGATCCCATTTTTGATATGCCTGAATGCTTCTCATCTATGACACACTGTGTCATCAGTTTGATTAAGTTACTCAAAAAGAGTAGGAAAAAAAGTGAGAATGCACATGATTTTTAGAGCCCATGAAAGAATCTTTTTTTTTTTTCCGAATCAATAGTTCAAAACTATATTATCTAACTAAAGACCAATTAGTTAGCTGTTCCTTTCAATCAGCATATCGTCAAACTGTTAAAATAATCGCCTAAGTCATTTTTTTTTTTGCCAAAATCATCTCCTCATGACGCCGTCCACCTATGGTAAAATCGCCTACAGTTGATCAGATCATGTGATTTTACCCCTTTAAAGATAATGGCCTATGTCAAGTGTGTGACTTTGCCTTGTCTTTGACTCATGCCTTTGTGACTTAAGCAAGATATGGTAACACTTTATTTTGAATGTGTCATAAACATGACATGGGATGTGTCATGAACATTAATGACACTCTGAAGTAACATTAATGCTCATGATACTCGTCATGTCATGTCTCTGACAGGCTTGTGTGACTCTTATGTAGACACCTTCAAAATAAAGTGTTACCATATCTTGCTTAAGTCACAAAGGCATGTTCAAAAAAATGCCTAAGTCATTTATTTCTCTTAAGTTACATAATTTACACACAGTGTTATTACTATGCCAATAGCCATCCTTTGTTACATCCTTTTTTGAGTGAAATTATCAATAAATGTCATATATTACACTTTTGGTGAAGTTTTTTTGTGTTTCCTGCTAAACTTGAGTTTCCTGGAAAAATGAGTCAGGCGATTATTTTAACAGGGTGACGATATCAAGCAATCAACGACCTATAAGCTCTGCCTAGTGCACAGTTGGAAATAGCCTAGCTGCTGTTAGGGACGTTATTCTTGTATTACCACCGGCCATTTTCAGTTGTATACATGTTCTAGAACAATACGAACGTGTGTAATTCAATCGAAAGCTTCTGAACCCCTAAATATAATTAAACTTGACAAGCTATGTTAGCGTTAGTGCGAGCAGCCGCGCTATGAACGGCACATACGCACATAAGATGCTGGAGGCTAAACACTAAATACAGCTACGCACAGTTTATAGCCTCTCAAGGCAATATGAATACCGCTGTAATATAAGAGTTGAACAACGTTAATTATCCGTTTGTCAGGGGGTTTAAACTCTCAATCGGTTAGCCGGCTGCCTCTCTTCTCCTCCGCTAACTAAGCGTTGATCTGTCACCAGAGCAATGGAGGACACAAAGGAGCACATTCACAGGCTGCGACCAGCGACTCCTCTACCGGAGCCACATCAGCCTATTAAACCACGTTTTTATACCTTTATACAAACACCCCTGCGGGCGAATAGCTTCTACATCTCCGAAAGAACACATGTATATGTCGGTAAAATATTATTTTTCGTGCGTAAAAGAAACAAAAGCTTACCCTCCCAGCGATATCAGCCTGCTCTCTGCACATAGAGACAGCGGAAGGAGAACCTCGGTACGCTCACAGCTTCCTTCAGCTGCCTGCTGCACATTGATCATGGACTCCGCCTCCGGGTCACTTATATCTGCATCTGCCCCCCGCAACAACAACAAAACCCCCGTAAAAGCCCCGTCAGCAACGCAGATACAAAGGGTATTTCTGCAGGTGGGCGAAAAACCCACGTAATAATTATTTATTATATAGTATCCATTTATTGAAGCTACATAAAGTTGTTAAGATCAATAACAATATCTTTTTTAATCTTTTTTATTTTATTATTATTATTATTATTATTATTTTTATTTTTTACTGTTAATCAAAGGTCCATTAATTAGACCAGGGATTGACAACTGGAGGCCCGGGCCCGCACCCTCACTTGAAGTGGCCCTCAGTACAACTACATTTGAGTATGAAATCTTAAAAGTGCTGTGTAAAAATGCACAAAATTACTTCTTGCAATTAATGTTGGTCTGCTGTTCTTGCACTGAAAACTCACAGTAAGTGGTTATTTTTTATTTGCTTCAAACCTTTTGTAATCCTATTTATACTGTTATACATGCATTTGAGCGTGAAATATGTTAAGTTACTGTACTGTAAACATATTTAAAATTGCAGTTTCATCATATCTGGTTAAATGCACGGTCCTATATGTGGCCCTGTGGTAGTGTCCATGAAAAATGATGGCCCCCTCCAGCATTTAAATTGCCCATCCCTGAATTAGATGATACATTATTAATCCACGAAGGAAAATGTTGGTGTTATGTGGCATAAGACACAGGAATATTAAAAAAATAGATGAATGGAATTAACGTATAAAAGCACACAACGCTACAGATATGTGCAGCATATTAGCTTTATAAAAAGTAATAACATTTTTCCTGACTCTGCGAAGTGTCTAAGTACTAAAATCTAAGTAGCCTAAATATCAATCCAACTCATCAATCTAACCACAGGATGTGTGTATCTACAATTATTCTTACTATTGTTGAAATAATGTTTAGTTTTATGCAAATAAATTAACCCATCATCCTGCCCCCATTATTATATGATAATATTATTAGATTAAATTATTATAAAATTATATTAAAATAATGAATGATGCATCAGCAACTTTGTGAAAGAAAAAAACATAAATTCCAGTAAATAATGTATATGGCCTTGTGTTAAACTAAGAATTTAATTAATAGATTGCCCCCGCTGTCACTAATAACCTATTTTTATTCAGTATTGGTGCAGTCCCAGCCTGAGAAGATATTAGTCTACTTTGTTTACAGCAACTTAAAAAAAAAAATCTCACACATGAGAGGTTTATGTAAATTTAATCTATCTTTATCTTTATATAACCCATCTAAACTACTAGTAAAACACAACAGACTCGTGATTTTAGGTTTTTGGTTTCATTCATCATCGAACAGTCCCACTCCTCTCGCTCTCAGTGTGTGATACTACAAGTTGTAAACTACACACACACACACACACACACACACACACACACACACACACACACACACAGACCAGTTTAGTGATCAGTATGAGGAAGTGAAAAGTGCAGAGTGTGTAATCAAATTTCTTGAATATGCTTCAGTGCATCAGGTGATATTCTGGGTACTTCCTTTGGTTGGTAGAACCCCTCTGTCCTCCCTTCTCTCTTCCTGTCTTTCAGCAACCTGTCTCTTGATGCTGGTGTTTCCCTCTAGGTGTTTCCCTCATCAGAAACCATTTAATTCAGGCTAGAGATTAAATATATCAAAAAATATGATCATCTGGAAATGATAATTCTGTCAGTTTCAGGGGAGTGTGGGCTCACAGGGACACATGCTGAGGGTTTTTTTCCTTCACAGTGAAAGGAAGGATGCTGCAGAGACAGAGTTATTGGCAGGTCATATTTCATTTCGGTGCTTTTCACAACAGTTAAGTGATGATATAAACAGTTCCTGTTTACTCTCAACACTCAGGGGATAATGTTTGATGCCTGACCTTTGTTTAAAAAAAACAATGACGTGTAAGATGAGAGACCAATAAAGATCATCAGATCAATAATTCTTTGAGGCAAACAGTCTGAGTGTGTGTTCTAAGTGCTGGAGAAATTAGTATCATACTATTATTTAAAGAAAAAAAAAAGTAAATAAATGTGATTACATAACTCAAGTAAGTTTGGCACAGTTTTTTAGATACATGATACCATTTGATGCCTCAAATACAGAACAAATACAAATATTTAACACACAAGCATGGCATTGATTTTCCAATTTTAGCACACAACAGAAATGTGCTCTTCTCAAAGGATAGCCTATATGCAAGTGATTCTTTAAACAAAAGTAGAACTTGAGCAGGTATTAATGGGCAGAGGTTGAGAGCAACTTTGAATTTTATTCATTTGGGAGTTTGAATGATATGTGCAACAATGAATACCAATTGGATTGACGTAATGACTTGGAAAATGAAGGTTTGGCATATTTTCAACTTCTTTTAAAATTGTCACCTAGTGGCTAACATGCACTAAATTTAACTCAGGACCTTAGTGTGAAATGGTATACTGCTTGCCCTTGTTAAATCTGACAGAACTTTGTGGAGATATGACGTCACTTCTTTTGTATGCGTAAAAGGTTTTGAAACACATTTTGCACAGAGGAGCATTGGGAAATAATGAGCCTAGTTTTGTGCTGACAGGAGTAATTGTAGCCAAGATAGGCTTCACTGCCTGTTTTCACTGCAGCTTACATGAAGTTGCTCCTATGTAACCTAATATACCAATCTTTGGCATCCACAGATTTTGTGTGCAAAATTATGCATAGATTAGACTCTGCGCCTTGAAAGAGTTTGAAGAAGTGGATTTTGCATTTTTGCAAAAAAAAAAAAAAAAAATTATAAGCAAAAAAACTGGGCATGGCCTATCACGCAATTCAGCTCAGCGCAGAAAGATCATGTAACATTTTTTAAAATGTTCTAAATAGTATTGCTGGAGTTACTGACTTACTTTCTCGTAATTATGACTAACTATCTCATAATTATTATAGTAACGCGTAATTATGACTTAGCTAAATCAGCAGCAGCTTCTGGTGTTACGGGGGAGTCAGCCATCATAAGGAGATTCTGCTCAACTTTACTTCTGGGGTCCTTCACATATGTACAGCTTGTTTAACTGCACACTGCTTTTTCTACAGGCTTCTCTCGGCAGCTCAGTGTTTCAACCACGATGTCAGCTGAGAGGTTGTCGTATCAGTGAAAGTGAAATCACTTCTGCTCATCAAGCAGAAGCCATCATGTGGTTAGCTGATTCACTCAAGTTCACAGATTAAGATTATTAGTCAAGATCAACATCTACAATTTATATTAACGGTCACATTTATTTATTGTGGGATATATTTTAGTGGTAAATAATTAGATTATGGGTCAAAGATGGAGTGACAAGTCTTTTATTTTGCATTTTAAAGGTTAAAGGTAAAAAAAAGTGTGTATACTATGTGTCATGATTGTCTGTGTGTATTTTGATGTAAAGCCAGATGCCAATTAAAACATTTTCTTTGAATAAAATAGCAAATTTAATCCAATGTCCTGTTTTTTGAGTTTTGTTGGTATGAATAACTAATTAGAGTATTGCATAAATATTTTTGCTTTTACAGAAAAAAACTTTGTGATTGTGATTAATTTCTTTGATTGTTTATATGAATTAACATGTTGCAGAAAACTAGGTCATTTCAAAGGGTTCACATACTTTTTGCTTGCCACTACAAGGACCAATAGGCCAAGGTGATTGAAGTGACTGAAAAGCGCAACCTAGCGTCAAACTTTGCAGACATCACAAGTTTGGTGTTAACAGGAGTTGCTACCTGCTGTGTGTGCAGTATTCTATACAAGCACTGTAATGACGTGGGTGGTTTATGCTGCAGAACCACTTTCAGGTGTTAACAGTGTCCAAGCCTTCTGTGCAAGTTGGACTGCAGGCCCTCATGCAAGACACAAGATGCAGGTTGAGATCGACTTTGATTTGGAATCATTTAGCCCCCTTGGGTTTGGACACCTAAAAAACCTACATATTGCTCATTGCTCAGTTTCCCCTAAAAAACTCATGGTGAAAGTATATCTTGAGATATCTTACTAAGAATACTGCCTTCAACACACACACACACACACACACACACACACACACACACACACACACACACACACTGACAGAATCATCAGTGTCAGGGTATTTACATTTCTCTCTTCCACAGAAAAGAAGAAATGCAAATTTCAGCCATTAGGATTGAATCTAGGTCAGTGTGAGGCCAGGAGGCTGCAGCTTGAATTGCATACAAAGATCCATTTGTATTCTGTCTTTGTAGAGACATGTCAGGTCACCTTTATCTGGTTTTGCTCAACCTGCGGCTTCTAGTGAGTTTGTCAGAACTGAGTGAACTGAAGGCAGAAGAGAAAACAAAGCAACAGACAACAAAAAAATTAAAAATTCCTGTATTTTTCTCGCAAGATATTGAGTTAAGCTCTTGATGTTTATACATAATGAAAAAAGAAAAATCTGTAGCCACATTTAAATTGTCTTCCTTTGGATATCTGTGACAACATCTATGGAAGAGCGCCACAGTAACAACGTCAGTTACAGAGTGTACGCCTAGAGTCTGATTCTGGACAGGTTTGGTTCTCACAGGAAAGGTAACAGTGAACTGATGAACATAACTTACAAGATAATCACTGATACAGTCTGTCAGTCTACATGGCAGAGCAGACACATGCAGCTCTTTACACTCACAGTTATTTCCCACTAGGGTTGCAGCAGTATACACCGTGGCATTAAAATTGAAGGTTGTCATACAGTGTACATACAGTATTAAAAACAACAACAGTACATTTATATAATTTTCAAAAGGGAGACTTTTCACACACCTCCATCAAAAAAGTGGTTTCAAGTTTAAATAATAATAGTGTTTGTTCAACAAAACCCCTGTCTGTTATCATTCCTTTAATCTCCTTGAAACTAATAATAATAATAATAATAATAATAGTGTAATAAAATGTACTATGATACTGTGATATTTTCATCATACTGCTGCAACCCTATTTCCCACTATACTTAGAATTACAAAATTATACAATGAGTTATCAAGCTAACAAATATTAGCATTGCAAACTTTTCTCTCTTCCACAAATACCCACCCTACAGTTACATGATAATACAATGATATATTGTCATTTTTGTGCTTGTGTGTGTTTGTCACACTGATGGTTTGTATGTACACACTCCTGCAGGCAGTCACATGATGCTGGTGCTGTCATCACTGGATCACAACTGTGATATCAGCTCTAGGACCAAATCTATATAAGAGAAGTGTGAAGAATCATATGGGTTAAAACCAACAGATTTATACAAATACAACACCCCTTTTGTCTAAAAAAGAAATAAAACAAATTATATTCAATAAATGTTAAATTTAGCACATGGTTAGTCACATTCTGGTAGCTATGGCTTTACTGACACATGCCTCTTAAACTTTTTAAACTCATCCAGTCACAGGTAAGTAGTCAAACCTAATTTATTAACAATTATCAAATCAGTATGATCCAAAAATCTATACTCCACTACTGCACTGATTACTTATAATCAGATCGGATCACAAATCACATGTTATAATGACTAAAAACCTCATAATGTTGTCCTCCAAATTAAGGTATTAAACACAGCTGTTGTGATATGATTTTTAAAAAAGTTATCAACAAATCAGGAAAAATGTTCTACAGGCAAATGAGTGTGTCATGTTGTGCATGGAAACTTCTGCTCACCCGTAAGGTGTTGTCCCAGGAGGCCGAGCAGAGCGCCGTGCCATCAGGTGACAGTTGGACTTTGCTGACGCGGTTCTCGTGGCCA